>NW_027094087.1:57712614-58258975 GCF_029207755.1 Chamaea fasciata | reverse complement strand
AGTGATTTCAGTAGAATAACTATAAACAGGATTTTTATACATACTTATTTGTCTAATGTTGATCATAAACAATATTCAGTCTGTCAAATGCCTTTTTACACTTACAGACAGTGATGAAAAATATTTCTTTAGAATTTTTAAATCTTTTTAAATCCTTTCCATAGTGCTTGAAAATATGAGGAAGAAGATCTGTATCTCCTCAATTTATTATTAATTTACAGAGAAATATGAAAAGTTGAACAATGTAGTGTTTTGCTTTCCTTTTTAAGTCAGAACTATACTTCTGAACAGAGATTTTTAGTTACTCTAATTAGGTTGACAGAAAACCCTTTTCCTTCTGGTCACTGTAGTATGCAGCACTGGTAACTCTGCATTTCATATTAGCCTCAGTTGTAACTTTTTCCCCTTTTCTGTTTCCTGTTGCTGCACGACATTTTCAAGGTCTCATGAGTAACCTGTTGCCTACATGCTGAGACCACGAGCACAAATGCAGATTAGGTCCCTGTGCATGAAGATGTGTTGTAACCTGATAAGCTGTGAGCTGCTTTAAGTGAGCTTCTGACAGAAGAACCCAGAATAAAATTTCATGAAGATTAGTTCTGAATCATTTTTCTTTCTCTGTGAATGATTTGATTCACAAAGGTTTGGGGAATGTGTCTATGCAAGGACCTTGCATTTTTTCATTGCTAGTCCAAACATATCAAGTGATACCTTTTGTATTGGCTGAGATACACACAATGCCATTTATGTAATTAGCTTTGAGATAATGTGTAAGTAAACAAACTACTGGAAATGTTTACATTGTTAATCTCTGTCAAGTTGAAATCACTTTTTTAAGGATTTTCATGTCAAAACACAACAAATCAATGCCAAATTTACTGTCATCTTTATCTCTGCAAATGTTAAAATGTATGCATGTGAAGCTAAAAAGTAATTTGAGATATTTATTACATCTTAAAATCTTATGCAATTATGCATTGGTACTTTATGAATAAAAAGGAAGTTTTCAGTAAGGGTTTAAATAGGAAGTTCTTCATGATAATTTATGAGAATTTTTGTGCTATTTTAGAAAAAAAATTAGAAAAAATCCATAATGTTTCAAAAAGGCTTATTAAGGTTCTAATTCTGTATTAATTGGTTCAAGGCATTGGCATTAATTGATTTCTCAGAGCTGGTATAAAACAGGACATATTTTTCTGAAGTATTTCTAGAAATTAAAAGTCAACAGTGACATGATAGCACGGAATTCTGAAGGAAATAGGACATAGATGTAAGTTTAAACTCTATATTATTTTGACTAAAATGTTCTTCATTAAAGGCAAAAAAAATCACTGCAAAAATAAAAGTAATAGAGGTTGCATCAAAACACTAATTTAAATAGAATGAAATTTCTGGATAGTTTATTGGTTTGTTTTTTGTTTTGTTTTGTTCTGTTTTTTTTTGACATGAAAGTCAGCAATACCTCAAAACTTCCACAGACTTTATTATATGCCAGTAATCAATAGGCCAGAGAAAGGACTGTAGTTATTACCCCCTCCTACTGTGGTGGAAAAGCAACCAGAATGTAGGTCTCAGTGGAAATCTACACTCTGGGTTGTATGCTGTCTTTGGCAGTCTGCTTGGTCTTCCTAACAAGGAGCAAGTAGGTTTTCCTTTGACACTACATAGTCTTGAAGTCATGGCTGGAATGTTCTGGGCAATACAGACTTTCATAATTCTGAGCTGTTAGGGTAAAATCTTGAATTGCATCTACATGGGTTATTTAATTTTGCCTGTAAACCATTTTAAATCATGATTTAGACAGATTTGTACCTGTTACTTCTTAAAATTTATGTAATTTGAGGTGATTAAACTACTTTTTTTTTTTTCCTATTATGGAAGATAAACTATTAAACCAAATTTCTCCTCCCTAGTAATAACTCTGTTTTCTACTAAATTTCATGAGGGAGTTTCGCTTTACCATCTGCATTGATCAATTTTCCTCTAGTTACTGGGCTGCCATACTTAAAAAAGAAAATTATTCCAGCATGATTATGCACAAAAGCTCATCAAGAATCAGGCTGTGTTGAAAGCATATATTTAAAAAAAACCCACTAAAACAAAAACACACACAAAAAAGACCAAGCAAAACAAACAAAAAACCAAAACCAAACAAAAAAACCCCAAAACAAACAAAAAAAACTCCACAGACCCCAAATCCTTAATGAAACCAGTGTTCTTAAGTAAAGGTTTTGGGCAAAAACAATGCAATGTTATTAAAAATAAAGTAATATGAAAGAATTTGTTGGAGGAAAAACCAAACTTTTTTGTTTATTATGTTAAAAAAAAACATTAGGGGCATAATCAAATGCATTGTTGTCAGGGTTAATAAGCTCTAATTTAATAGCACTGTCACTCTTATAGGCAAAGCAGTATCTATCACACAAACTACTGTTTGTGTTCTCTCTGTGGACTCAGAGAGGTACTAGTGAGTGCTGGATAGTGGGGGGAGAAAAGTAGATAATTCTATTTGAAAATTGCACCAGCCATTCAATATAATGACTTTAATTGCCCCCCTTCTTCCACAATGTCCATTAAGGAATTTTTTATTATTTCGTTGGAAACCCTATCTAGCACAGAGTTCACTGAAAAAAATAACCAAAATAATCAGTGATTAAACTTCAGATAGGACAAAAGTATTCTTACTGACAAATACCTAAATGTCCTTTATCTAATGTTCTTTAAAGACTTCATCAGCTTCGAATGTAACACTTAATTTCATGAAAATTTATAGGCTTTTTTTCTTTTAAGAAATCTGTTAGTTTAAATCATATTAGAATTTTGCATTTGTTTTCACTTGTTTCAAACTTAACCTAGTTTATGTCTCAGTAACTGCTTTCTCCAAACAAAACAGACCACATCAAATCTCTTAATCCAATTTCTTTTATGTAAAGAGGATCTAATTTTCCTTAATTTACTGTAGTTTGATAAGCATAGATCTTTCCAGTGTTGTTCTGCCTCGGGGCTACTATCCCCTGCAATATACTGATATGTTTGAAAGGGAAGGTACAACAGGAAGAGGTCAACACAAAAGGTAACAGCTCTTTCATAACACATAAGTTCAGGTATAGTTTTGATGCTTTGAAATAAAAATAATAAAGTGCAAGTAGTTTAGGAGGTATAAAGCTATATTTTGAAAGCAGAATGAAATTGCAAGAATATGAAGTTGTGCCAACTCTTGAACTAATACAAACAGGTTTTGGTGGTTGCAATCAGGGGACTTCTGAATCAAGAAAATGAGTGTTTGTATTACCAAGACATAATGTGGTTCCACTGTTAGAAGTAATAGCTGGCTACCTAAAGGGATGATTATGCAAATAAAAGCAATTTTGGTTTCTGAAAATAAGGCCTCTCTCTACTACTATTTTATTTTCAAGAAAATAATCTCAACTTTACAGACTTTCTTTTGCTAACTGGACTAGTCACAGAAATGGTTAATGTGAGAGGAAATTTCAAAATTAGAAAGCCATCTATTTGAATTTTGACACCCTAGAATAAGTAATATTCATGTATGTCTCTTGTTCAGATATTTTTAATGTTTTTTCTTAAAAGTATCAATAACTGTTCCTCGTTGGATAAAAAGAGATCATTGATCTGGAGGTATATGAGTGACTTAAGAAGTATTACCCTTTTTGTTAGCCCCTGGCAATGATGTGACCATGAAAAATGATGGGTTTAGTTTATCTTGGTTTTTTTGAAATTACAGTTTAAAAAGCCAGACTACGAAGGGAGTCTTGTGGTATGTTTTATACAGTCTCAATTAATGTTGTATGAGAAACAATATGGTTTTGGCATTCTTTTTACAGACATTCATTGACTTCACTAGGTTAGAGTCTGGAAAATGTGCCAAATGGAGTGTCCTGATTTAGGGACTGATATTTGGTCTTTTTCCTGTCTTTTACATTCTGACTACCAATTCTGGACCACAGTTTACATCAATTGGAAACTGTTTATGCTGTAACTGCTCTACTGTTTTGAACTTTTTACTGCTTTGGATCTGTTTGCTATTAGGCTAATACACCACCTACAGCTATTGGAATATTAACATATTTATATTTAAAGATGTTCCCCACTAAGTTGTAAAGCTCAATAGTGATTTTCAAACAGTCCAAGCCATGGGCTTCATTTCAACATAAGTGATTTGCTCCCATTTAGATGAAAGGCAGGTTGTTTCAAGTGAAAATAAAGTACAGCTATTCCAGAATAAGAAATGTTTTCACAAATGTTTGTTTAGGAACACTTCTTCTTTAATAGCTGTTGATGAATAGCTAATTTGGATTGCCTTCATTTGGTGATTGGTGATAAGGAATACAAAAGAAGAGAATACAAAGGGACTTTTCATTCATCATTCTCTTGGGGGAAGAGAAGCAAAGTGACTTTATAGACTTTGTAAAAGCACTGATTCTCAAGCAAGTTTGTATTAAAAAGTGTTTTATAACTTTAACTGTATGAGGTATTAGAGGATTTTTTCAAGTGCACCAGGAATTTTAAGTTGATATTATTCAGTTAACCATTTAAATCTTATTATCAGAGAAATACCTAAATGCAATAAATATGACAAAAATTACTTTAACAGATAATACATTTTTTGTAGCAAGTTTAGAAGTTTATGTTACTGGGTAAAAGATTTGGGAGTGTGTGTATAAAGTATGAAATTTTTGTGTTGCAAATTAATAACACCTGTTCTTTTTTTAGGCAGACCTTGAAAAAAATCTCATCCTCTGAGTCCACTTTAAATCTCTCTTCCTTCTTGTCTCCAGCTCAATTCTACAAGGTTCTCTTTAGTCAAGGCAGGATCTGACTATAGCTACAACAAGCTAATTTTCACCACCTGTCCCATTAACTGAATGGCTAAAAATGTCAGGAAGCAGTTTAGAGCTGGATTTATATGTGCTATGCAATCATACATACAATTGAACAGTGAGAACGCCATGAAAAAGTGCAACATTTGAAACCCTCTGAGTTTCTTAATTTTCGCATTTACTACACAGACCTAATCAAAAGTTCTCCATGTTACTAAATTTCCTTCCTTCCTTCCTTCCTTCCTTCCTTCCTTCCTTCCTTCCTTCCTTCCTTCCTTCCTTCCTTCCTTCCTTCCTTCCTTCCTTCCTTCCTTCCTTCCTTCCTTCCTTCCTTCCTTCCTTCCTTCCTTCCTTCCTTCCTTCCCATTCTCATTACATTTTTTTAGAACACATCAGACAAACAAAGGGCAAAGCATAAACCACTCTTCAGGAGTTCTTGCTGAAAAGCTGGACATGAGAAACAAAAGAACCATTCTTCAGCGTTGTATCCTGACCATAACTCCAGAATATGCAAAGTAGCATTAAAAATATCAGATGCCCTTTTTAAAGTATAAGAAGTGCAAAACTTTTAGTGTGGTTATCTGGGGAAAAAAGAAAAAAGATCCAGCATACTAAGATACAACCTTATATTAATATTTAAACTTCCATTTATACAGAAATGTATCCAATATTAATTTAAAGTCATACATAAAAATTAACTATAATTTATATAATATAAATAGATAAACACGTACAAAAGGTAAGAGATGGAACTACACTGTTGAAAAATTGAAGTGTATATGCATTAATTCCTCATCTGAGCAAGAATGAGATCTATTGGTCATTTAAAGGGAAGGCTACAGGACTGAAGGCTTACAATTACTGAGGGATGTTGCTTTAGTGTCCTTTAGTCTCCTTGATGAGCCTCAGTGCTTCAAAGATTCCCTTCTTATAAAGGACTCAGTGCTTTTAGAGGCTGAAAAAGGAAATTTGTAATGAGTGCAGACAAATTAGACGATCCAGGCAGTATCTCTTCCATCTTTAAATCCTCACACTGCAAGTCAGGAACAGAGGGCTAGATAAGAAGTGCTAAAGCTGTCAGACTCTATGCAGGCAGTAGTGTGTGTTCACTACTGACTCTTGTAAACAGTAACTGAATGTGATTATTTGATATCTAATTATGTCACTGTGTATTCTCCACTTATTACTACACAGAGGTCAAAGACATACACAAGATACTTTCAAGTAGTTTCTTTCAGATTCTGATGTTTCATCTGTTCCTCCCATCACAGTGAATATGAAGGATTGCTATTAGCTGTTAACCTGCAGCTCAGTCAGACCACCTTGACTTCTAATCCCAATCATTCTGGTACACTAAAGAGTGCCTAGACGTTTGCTTAGTGAAATGACTTAGTATCTGAAATGACTTGACCATTCAGCCTCTGTTTGAGTCTATTATTAAGTTTTTATCCTAATTTAACTCTTGACTCTTCCACTGTTTGTCCAATCTTTTGAGCTTCAATATCCACCAAAGACTCTAGGCACTGGAAGAATACATTTCAGGAATATGAATTTTCAGGGAAGAAGGGGAAGGGTGAAGGAGAGGACAGGAAAGTTTTTACGTACCTCTTGCTCAAAATAGTGTTAAAAAAATAAAGTTAGATGTGATCTTGACCAGTAATTTTTTCCCACTCCCAAGCCCTAAAGTAGAATCATATCTGCCAAACTGCTGATGTTTCTGATGCCTAGAAAGATATTCTTTATTTTATTTTTAAGTTTAAAGATGTAAATTAAAAGCTTTGGGAATTACAATTAGATCGAGTGAAAATTAATTTAGAATTAAAATTATTTTTCTCCAAAGAAATTGTGTTAGTTTGTTCATTTAAAATACTTATTTGAATACTAGCCAACTACATTAAATATATTTCTTTTTCATGGTCTTTATTAGTTTCTTGGATATTTAAGAAACTATTTTTTTTCTATGCATCTTACAGATTTAGCTTCATGGTCTAATTTTAGGCTGTTGTTGAAAAATTCAGGTTGTCCCACATGTGGATAATTGTATATGTCTGGTTTAGTTCACTCATTCCTTGCCAACTATAACTTACTTAATCCAGTGTCCCAATTTTCAGGTGGCTGAAGAACATGAGTGCTGCCTTTGAAATCATAATTCATTCTGGCTTCTCTCTGTGACTAAATTTGTTTTTCTGTTTGATGTCTTCAGTCCCTGACCAGAACAATGCTCACCTTCAGTGAAAGCACACAGAAAGCAGCAGCCTCTGGAGGACTTGTCTAGCACAGCTGGACAGTCAGGCTAGGTCACTCAGAATCCTTCACCGTCTGGCTGCAATGTTTTTATGAGGCAGCAGTTATACATCAGTCACTTCATCCTTGCAGTAAGCATTTCTCTTTCTGTACCCTTATCCTGGGATTCAGCACTGGTCCCAGGCCTCAAAAGAAAAAACAAACCCAAAACCAACGGAACTAAAAAAATCCCACCAAAACTCAAATAAACAAACAAACAAACAAAAAAAAAAAAAAAAAAAAAAAAAAAAAAAAAAAACACCACCAAACCCTATCTTGAATTTACTGATGAAAATATTAAGTTGATGTTTGACTTTTCTAAAACTTCTTTCTGAGAACTCTGCTGAGACTAGGACATCTCAGTGTAGGGCTGCTTATCAACTTCTTTATAAGAAAATCTGGAAAGGAACATAGGAAAGCTTATTCTGTATTTTGATCCTGTGAATACCGTACTGAAAAGATAAACCTGGTTTGGGGTTAAGTAGCTACTTGAAGAAGTTAGTGTGACAATAGTAATGAAGAGAAGGAGAAAGAGGAGGCTGATGAAAATGCTTGTGCAGGTCCATCTTAAGAGTCTGCTGACTGTGGAACAGTGCTGGATTTTCTCCACCATAAAAGTAAGTGGATATTTCCCAGTTACAAAATAAAGTTAATGTTTCTGTTTATAAATGGCATGGTGAAGTGCAGAAAATACTGCCCTTACACATGTAATTCCAGAAACAGCTTTACTGTCTCAGATCTCAGGAGTCAGATAGTCTCACTACTACATCCATTTCTGCACATGAAGGTTGGGAGTTTGTCCTGTATCTGCAAAAGTAGGGACACCCATCTAGTGAAATAGAATTTTGGAAGGAAGAAAATAAAAAAATTTAGCTTATTTAAGCTAAATAAAGCTTATTTACAGTCTTGGGAAAGGTTTTGAAGTCTGTTATAAGAAACAGAAGACAATGCAGATAACCTGGTGAAGTGGCCACTACATCTTTTCTAAGTCTTTGTGCCAAATGAGAAGGTAACTAAATATGTTTTCTTTTTAATGGAAACCAGTCCCTTGACTCATTTGGAAGGTTTGGAAGCAAGGGGAAGAACTTAGAAGTACGTCAACAGTTAACATTTGCAGGAAGAAACATAAAGTTACAGAAAAACACACATTACAGAAAACAGAATGGTAAGGTTTTGTTTGAGCCTTAGGCAATATCTGGCAGTACAAGTGAGATTAAAATTTGACAATTTCTTTGCTATATGGTACCCTGGGACTGCACTATTACTGTCCTTACTAGTGTATAATGCTACTTCTCAAATTCACTTAGTATGCTCCTAAGAGTGTTGTATTATCAGAATTCACTACAGAACAAAATTTCTCCTTTGGTTTATGTTTGCTTCCCCATACAAGCATATCTTGTTTGATAATCTTTGAATATTATCCTAGAAATATTTTACAGTAATTATTTTTCTTACTCAAAAAAATTAATTTGATTGAAGAAATTGTTTATCAGAACAGCAGATGCAGTTGCAAATACTGAGCCACAGGTAAACCCACAGGTGTGTAGAAATATTCCAAAAAACTTCAAATTACCGTGGAGAATTTCATTGTATTCCTGCTTAACTATTCCTACAGTATGAGTTCTATACTCAAACCTGTAGTAAAGCAGAAAACAGTACATATTGAGAACTGTGTGTAGTATTGTTCTGTCAACATAAAACCAAATGTGGTGGCATTTCAGTTTCTGCTGCATGTTACCAGTGAGGAAGAAAATTTATATCTCTACCTTACACAATTTCTCCAGTTATCTCCTTGAAAATCCAAGCAAACAATACAAAGAATAAATGAAATACAGAAGCAATACTTTCTGTTGAAATGAACACCATGAAAGCTAAAGAGAATGCGTAACACTTTATACTCCAAGATTTTCTAATAATAACAGCTAAAGGTGTGAGAATTATTTCTATTAGTAACTATTTTCTGCACCCCTTGCAATATAATATGCTAACAATTTTTTATATGTTCCTTAGAGAAAACAGAACAGTGTCTTTTTCCAAACTGATCTATCTGGAGTCCTCACTTCTCTGCATCATTTTCTACTAAGGTAAAATGTTGGGGTTTTTTAAATTCTGGAAAATTTGGAGGGTTTTCCTATCTCTGTTAGCTTCCAAACAAATACCAGCCTTAACCAAGTGCTTGGGAAGTTGCATTCTGCAAGTATTTGCTTGCTGTTCTCTTTAATCCAGACAATAATCAGATCTCCCTGCTCCCTGACCCCTGTGCTTACTTGTTTGCATGCTCTGAGAGGTGGATGTGAATGATCTGTCTGTGGTGTTTTGACCAGGTTCAGCTGCCTGGCACTGGCAGTGCAGGTGACCATGTTCACTGTCCTGGTAATAATTTTTGTTCCTCTGGCTAATACTGATGCTTACATCTGTATGGAGTTCATTAGGACTAATAGAGCATCATACGTAAATGGAACTGGAAGCCTTAAGAGATATGGAGGGGTTTTTTTTTTTGTTTGAATTGCTCATTCTGCTTTATTGACTTTCAACACTCATTCATTCTACTTCCAGAGCAGAACAAAATAATCATTTAAAAATTGTATGTGCAAAAGCCACTGTCTTGTCTTTTTCTATTCCATAATTAATGTAAACATCAAGATAGAGAGAGGAAGACAACAGTGAAATAAAAAAGTAATGTATTTTTCCTAGTCAAGCCCTCTAAAAGCAGTATGGGCCAACAGCTGTGCAGCCTAGGAAAAGGACTGCCATGACACATTGCAGACAGCCTTTCAGCATTCAACAGCTATTTTGGAGAATACATCTATTTTGACCTCCACAGAGAAATTCTTTACAAAGCAGTTCATTGTGATTTTATGTAGGAATGGAAAACCTGTCCATTAGAAAGAGTGTATCTTATCACAGACAAAAGACCCTGCAAAAACCAAAGCTAGTTTTCCTCTGTCTGCAAAAACCAAATTCTTGACTTTTTTTTTTCTTCTTCCCTCAGTAAATAAATTAATTCAGTTTTGTAATTTATATGAAAATCAGAATTTTCTTTTTTTCAAGAGCAGGCTGGGATAACACTGTTATTTTTAAAAAGAAAGAACAAACAGAAGATTAATAAAATCTTGAAGGACCTGACATTAGATATTTCATATAGCAGAGATTGAGCAGAAAGTGAAGAGAAGGAAGCTAGAACTAATACAGCAACATATTTTTTAACATTCATACATGCACACACAAAAGAAAGTCAAGATTTTCACAGGATCTTTTTAATTCCTCCTGGGTACTTCTCAGTATGAATAAAGAAATCTGAGGGTTGAAAGAATTTTTGAAATAGCATGGCCAGGATTTAGCCTATAAAATAGAGCAACTATACTCTTTCCCTTGTACTAATTGCTCTCTAACCAATTGTCTGGTGAGTCTGGGAGTATTTTCAGAAATATTTTTTTGGAACTCCCAAAGAAAACTTATCTTTTCCTGAAAAGGGACACAGAGCCTCACCACTAAAACAAAGATTTTTTTTTTTTTTTAATTTTTATTTTTTTTATTTTTTTTTTTTCCAAAATTGCAATCTGTAATGTTATCTCCCTTTATTTCCTGATTTTCTGGTGTGGGCGTTAAACAGCAGTGTTGGATAACCCTCTCGCTTGATGTTGTCAGGAAGGTAACCTCACTATCAGTTAAGACCCTCCCCGAAGACGAAGGTAACTCAGATTTTTGTTAATTGATCATTTAGGGCAGATTAAAGTGATATAATGCGGAGAGATCAGCGTTTATAAATATATATATGTAAGGTTTCTTTTACAACAGTTTGTTTTGAATTGAAAGAAGAGGTTGATTTGCCATGGCCATCCTCTGGTGCTCACACCCTCTGCACCTGGGTTATTACATTACCTTGCCCATCACCATCAAAGCACCCTCTGCTTTGCAAATGGCCAGTTCTTTGAGACATTAATCATTAACATTTCAGTCTCTCACACAGTCTTGCTCACCTCCTGCTTTTCTACGAGTGTGTACACACAAACAAATAAAAAGACAGATTCTGCATCTCATCATGTTTCTTATATCAGAAAATATAATATCTGCACAATATCAGACTTGTACTCTAAAATGCTAATTTGTTTGAATAGGAGTTCCTTTTTCATAAATGGATGAGGATGCTCTGCCCAGGAACATCTTAGCCCATGGTAGAAAATCCACCTCTCCAGTGTAGTAAAACAAGGCTTGGAATACTTTTAGTCACCTGGACAAGTGACATACTACATCCTTGATCTATTCAGGCAGAATGCAAACAATAACTAAATAGCATTATTATTATCAAACTATGGTTATTTCTCCCTTGAGTGTGACTAATGCAAAGATACCTTGGTGGCTATTTGAATATAACCTTTGTTGGTATATTTTTAGTTTGTTAGGAATTTTAAGATCACAGGGTGGGTGAGGTTGGAAGAGACCACAGTGGGTCATCTAGTTCAGCCACTCTGCTCAAGCAGGGTCATCCCAGAGCAGTGGCACAGGATTGTGTCCAGATCTTTCTCAAGTCTCTCTGGTGAAGCAGATTCCACAAGCACTCTGGACAATCTGTTTCAGTGAAAGGTCAACCATCATAAAGAAGTTCTTCATCATGTTTAGGTGGAACTTCTGTGCATCAGTTTATGCCTGTTGCTAAGAATATATAATTTACTAGAAAAATGTAAATACAAGTATATATCATGTGAATGTATTATACAAATATACATTATTTATGCTGGATTTATAAATTGTAAAATACTTCCTTGCTGAAAGAGATGGCTGAAATGCTTAACATTAATGTGAAAGTATTTTCCCAGTCTTCTAGTTTGGTCTTTATTTTGTTTCCAATCACTGTAATTCTGAAGCGTTATATTAGACTGATAATACATATTTAATCTATTCTGACATGCAAAAACACTTAAATAACATCACCAAAATTTTCTGACTGTTATTAAAATCAGATTTTAGACTGCAATTTCTCCACTTATACACAAGTTCAAAGCTATGGATACCTGTTTCTATCTCCCAGACAGAGATTTGTAAACTGGTCTTACTGTAGAAAACTTCAAATTAATTCAAGATACAGACCTCTAAGTGGATTAATTAACCTCTCCACCCCATGCTTTACAAGCACTACTATGAATACCAGTAAAGCATCCTATTGATTTTAAGACTTTTGCTTTGCATTATAAATCCCTTCCCTGGCTTTTTCCACAGTATCTGGGAGAATTAGGAACACCGTATTTCCCTCCCCACTGTTTGAATTCTGGCCCAGTAATGTATCCTTTGATCTTTCTAAACCTGCTTTGAACTTTATATTATTCCCTCTCACCAAAGATTTTATTCCCCACTATACTCTCGCTGGCCTTAAAATCAAGTCTAAAACATGATTGATTGCTGGCATTATTCAACTCTGCTAGCCAGTGACTGCCATAGTATGCATGATAATAACAGAAATTTCATTGTTTTGATATGGCAGCCAGAGACCTGACATATTTATTATTTCTTTTACATGATTTTTTTTTCTGGTTTTATGAATGTATGTATGTATGCATGTATCTATGTATTTTGCAGGATTTTAAGGCACTAGGCAAAGGTATTTTATGAAAGGTTTACCAGTCCTTGGACACAATAACATGACAGGCAGGAAAAAAAATTGTGAAACTAGACTGAAATTTTGTCCGTGACAAGGACATGTAATTAAAGAGGACACATGTTTCAAAAATAAAAAAGGATAAGGAATCACAAAGTTGTGGGGGTTTGTTTGTTTGTTTGTTTGTGGGTTTTTGGTTTGTTTTTTGTTTGTTTTTTTTTGATAGAAATTAAAATATCATATAAACAGTCTTTTACAAGGTAAAGTGTCATAGTTTGTATCAGATGATCAAAAGGAATATTCCAGGTGGCCTCAGGAAACCAGCTTTCTTTATATTCAAACAATATCTTCTACAAATTTTAACTGAACAAAAACAAACAGATGGAAGTTATCTTTCACCGTGGTTAAGGGGAAAAAAAATCATTTTGCTTTCCTCTTTTCCCTGTTGAATTTGTTTTTTTTCTAGATTCATTTTATAGTCTGATACAGACATACCAAAGCAAATAGGAAAAGAAGACTGGGGAAGAATCTTATTACTCTTCTAGCCTAGTAATATATCAACATTTCCTGATCCGCTATTATAAAATTATCACATCACATTTTTCTAGAAAAGAGCAGTGGTTTGAGGTTTGGTAGCTGATTTTACTAAGTGTTGCATTCGCAACTAGGTGTTGTGAACTCCAGCTAGGAGTTCTTTTAAAAATAGATGCTCAGGAAGAGAATTAAGCCAAACAAGGAAAATGCTGTATATGAAAACCGTTTATTGGTAATGAAAAAAAAAAAAAAAAAAAAAAAAAAAAAAAAAAAAAAAAAAAGGAATTGCTCCACTAAAGAGACCTAGAGGAGACAGTGCAAAAGGACGAAAAATGGGAGAGAGGGAGAGGGGACACAGACGGAAAAGCGGGCATTTCCACCGGCAGTCGGGGAGAGCTGTCGGTACCCATGAGGCAGGGCTGTGCGCGCTGCCTGCCTGTGCACAGCTCCCGTGGGGACATGGCCCGGACACGAGGTGGGTGGGATCAGGCAGGAGCTCCAGGAGCCTGGACAGGGTCACAGTGAGGATGGGCGGTGGGCAGGCTCGGAGGTGGGCAGGGCAGGGCACAGGCGACTCTGGCAGGGACGCAGAGACGGAGCAGACAGGGCGCTGGTCAGGGAGACAGGGAGGCAGGACAGACATGAGCGAGAGCAGGAGCCAGAGAGGGCAGGAGAACCAAAAGGCAGGACTACAAAAGCAAGTTCGAAAAGCTCCCAAGGAGGCAAAAGGCAAAAGACAGAACAGACGCCAAAGAGCCCCCAAGGTTCATGATACAGTTATTGTTTGTGCCCCCCTGCTCCTCTCAAAGTCCTCCTGCTGATGGTAGAGCATTGGCCCAGTCCAGTGTCCCACTGCAGTCCATTTCTGGAGACTTTTTCCCGTCTGACTGGAGAGTGTGTCTGGGGTACAGTGTCTTCAGTGTTCCCCTGCTGCCTGCCTGTCCCATGTCAGACGTGAACTGGTGTCCAGGCAAAGTCCCTCCAGAGACAAAACTTCCCTCCATCTTCTCCTGCTGCCTAATGGACATGGCACATGTGCAATCTCTCCCCCATGTCCCTCTGACAACCATTGCTGAGGCATAACAAAACTCATTGGCTCCTCACACTAGGTTGGTCAATTGTCTTTTGTTTGTCTTGGCTCTGTGTTAGTTTAATTTGGGGGTTTGTTGACTTTTTTGTTTGGTTGGTTTGGTTTTCATTAATTTTCAACTCTGAATTTCAAATTAAGGATTTTAAGAAGCTTTAGCAATACTTTTTGGCTGGACAATGGATCTTTTTCCAATTAAAGTCTTTTCATGTACTACAGATTGAAGATACACCCCCTTCATAGGACTAGACATGGAAATGTGACTGCAGATGCATAATGTGATTTGCCATTCCTATTTATCTGCTTGAGGCATGATTATAGAAATCAGTTTTGATAAAATATAGATAGAAAAACAATTAAGTGAAAATTAAGAGCAGGATATTTCCTGCTACGATTATAATATAATAATAATGGTTATCTGGAGATAAAGGAATTCATGTACTCATGCAAATAAAATAGATAGGATGTTCACACCTTAATTGAAAATATAAAGCAGTCACAAAAAGAAATTCTGAATTTCAACAGTAAAGCCATGGTTTGTGGGTTCTACATCTTTTCTGCAAGCAAAATTTAAAAAAAAAATTAAAATGGATCAGTTCTAGGAAAATGTGAAAAATGAGTAGTGGCCGTTATTTCCCCCCCCCCCCCCACTGTGTCACAGAAATGAAATGGACTAACAGGTATATATAAAAAAGGACTGATATCGAAGTTAAGTCACAGCAATATACACCCAGAAAATGTCTTTAGTCATGTTTACTATGCACAGTCAAAAGGGGCAAAATAATTTTCAAAGCAACATTAACAAAATAATTCTAAGAAAATCACACCACTATTTTATTATATAGAAAAGAATAAAAGAATTAGAAATCTCACCACACACAGAAAATGCAATTAAGATTCCTTGTGTCCATCTAGATGCAATGTTTCTGTGGATTTAAGAGACAGAACCAGAACCAGAATTTAGAGATAGAAGAATAGAGTACATGACTTTACTTCCCAAACTGTAGTTAATCAAGAATAAATGCATTTGTACAAAGGACCAGAAACTTGTCAAGAGAACTGCAAAGGAAAATGATCTCAGTAAATTAAAGAAACTAATTTTTTTCACTGAGAGACAGAGCAGTAGACAGCAACATGTTTCATTGCTCTTTGGAAGATCCTTTCAAAGAGGGTGAAGAATCTAAAGGTCATGTCATTGAAATATTGCAATCCAGGGTAACTAGTGTGCTCTGTATAATACAGTAGTCTCACTGTTAAATTGAGTGAGGGTTTTTTCACTTTTTGAAGCTGACCCGCACATTAGAATGAATCAACCATCAACCTATAATTTTTTTTCAATGCCAGTTTTAGCTGATGAAATGTAAAGAACTTTTATGGGACTTATGATGCCAGCTTCAAAAGAATGCACATATATATATTCTCTAACAATAGAGTAATTATGTCTGTTTTAAGAGGTCACAGGCTCTTACATTTGCAATAAAGAAAATGGAAAGAAGAACCTCTTTGGCCAAAACCATTCACAACAATATTCATCTCTTCAGCTTTCTGTGGAGAGAAATGCTATCACTCAAAACCAGTTTTCTCCTATTTTTTTTTTTTTTAGGACTGAAACATAATGAAGCAGAAGAGACCACCCAGTAGAATTTTTTGTGTGATACAAACCATTTCTCTGTTTGGTATTTTAATTCCAGGTCTCTCTGGTTCCAAGGTAACTGAACCTGTGTCCATTAGGATGTCTTCAAATCTGGGCACTACTGTAAAAATAGGAATGCAAGACCAGGTGAAAAAGGTAAGAAGAGGGGAGAAAATTAAACTCCACATAAAAGGAGTTCCTTGTACAAGTAAGTGCCTGTATGTGTGTAGATTACTGAAGCTACCTGGAAGACTTTGTCAGATACCAGAAAAAACCTTCATGACTTCATCTGGATTCCTGTACCTCATGTAATTTGGAGCAACCCAGGATCTCAGGTCATCTACACAGGGCAGAAAGAGATGATAGGGGACTCATGAAGATCCCATAACCTCCTGGAACAACTGATCTTGGAACTCTAGCTTTACAATTACTATATTAGATTTTTAGACACCTCTTTTACATGAAAAGTTATATGAAGTAAACACACATAGCAGACCACTACACTTAGACACTTAATCTGCTCATATCTGTTAGCATTAGAAATATTTAAAATGCATAAAATGTCCAAGAAGAACCTGAAGATCATTCCTGAAAGACACAGTTGGTCTATACATTTCTTCGCCATATGTGCCAGCTAAAGTATTTAAGATACTCAAGTGCTTCTCAAAAGGCACAGTGGGCAGTTGAAATTAATTTCTTAATGTCAAGCTGAATACTCTCAACAAGTTTAATTACTCTGAGGATGAAACAGTGCTAGAAAGTAAGCAGCTTGAGTTGCTCTTGGAAACTCAGGAGGAGGTTTAGGCTCCTAAGGCACTACCCCTTTGTATTCTGCTGAAAAAAAATGGAACAAGAGGATCAGTGCTGGTAGCCTCTGTCTTGTTTCTCTCCAGTCTCATTGAGAATTCAGTAAGTTATTTGAGTCAGTCTTCAGCAGTGAATTTCACAAGTTAACTATATTTTGCTCAAAACATTTTTTTATTTCCTGCACAGGTTAAAAAAAAAAAAGTGTTGTAGGCTGGAACAAAAGACTTTAGCTGGAAAGACTTTGGTGTTTCAGGAATGTCCTCATACATTCCTGAGTCTTCTTGATAGTCATATTCAATTACTGTATGAGCTTTTCAAGCAACAATACAGTCACATCAATGCTTAGTTATTTCAGTCGCTTAATGTTCTTTCTGTTAAAAGACCTATACATTGGCTTAAGTCCAAACTTGGAAATTGATGTACCTAAAGTTTAAAGAATTAATCAACATAGAAAGACCCTCAGATTACATTTTTTTTTAAATTGTATATTAGATATTTGAAAGGATTTAAGGAATAGATTTCACGTTGCCTATCACTACTATATTATAAATTCAAAAAGCATTTAAGAGAAAAATAATACTGTATAATTTGTCACTTTATTTTGAAAATGGTGTTTTGTAGTACAATGCTGCAAAAAGAAAGACTACTATCTTCCTTCTGTTAAGTGGTCTCTAATGTAGACTGTTAACCCCTACTTTGAAGTCCATAAAGGTTTGCAAATTCCCCAGCAAGTGTTAAGTAAGCCTAAGAAATGCTTTGGGTAGAAAAGAAAAAAACTTTAGTCATAAAGTGGCATGAAACAAGATAAAAAAACAAACAAACAAACAAAAAAAGAAAAAAAAAAGAAAGGGAACCTATTCTGAAAATATTTGGAATGTATTTCTTGGTCTTTCTTAGAGTAGAAAAGCTTATTGAAATAATAGACCGTAAAGGCTTCAAAAATATTCTGTTTACATTTTCCTTAGACTTGATGTGGTCAAGTCGCTTGAAAATCTCTCCAGTGCTAAATAATACTGTGTGTATGTAACAATTTCTGAATAGCAACAAAACCTTTATTACAGAATAACAAATTTATATTTTCAGTCAAATAGAAAAATAATACTGAAGTATAGAAATTTGTGCAGATGCAGAGAGAAAAGCACAGCCACAAAACCACATAGATAAGTGAAAAAAACTTACTTAAAATGCAAATCTACTTGCTAAGTAGCTTAAATAATGAAACCCAGATTTTAGTTATAATAAAGAAAGTTCAGAACTATCATTTTATAAATTTAATCTGTATTTTGGATATCATTAACAGTGATTTTAGACCTTATTAGTAGATACATTAAATGGTCTAATACTGTGCAACTATCTTATAGGGGATGGGCTTCTTTTCTGGTTATTTCTCTTGTGACAATAAGGTTCTGAAAAAGTCTGACAAATTTACAAGATAGGTATGTCTTTTTTTTAATGTAATGGATAGAACTTAAACACGCAGAGAAATTGTATGCTCCAATACCTTCGAGATAAAGGACATGTACATCCTTTTTCTATGTCACTACATATTTTAGCATTCATGCTTCTAGTAGTAAAATAAAAGAACGGGTTAGAAATTAGAAAATGGCAAGTAGTACGAGAGATAAGAAATTATGCAAACACCAAAGTTACTATTAGTGATTATTACATAATAGTATTAGTGACATTTCCACCTCCACTTTCAAGAAGTAGTAAAAATTTTTGATACTTTTTAGTGCTCTTAAAGAATGCAAAATAAACTGAGTAAAAATTAAAAACGAGGACATTAGACAATATATGTTGTCCAAATGAAATACATTCTGTCTCTAACCAATTTTTCGAAGGAAAATGTGTGGTAACTTGTCTCATGATTTTGGAAAAAGAAGTGTAGAAAAGCTGGCTAGTACTACTATTTCAATTATTTGTGATATTAAAGAGATGACTCTAGAATTCTGTGAGTGTCAAGTAAATGTAAAAACATACAAGTGGCTGAATAATACAGAGATTTCTTTGTAGTAAAAAAAAAAAAAAAAAAAAAAAAAAAAAAAAAAAAAAAAAAAAGAAGGAACAGAAGGGGAAGCAAAACAGAATCACAGATCTTTTAGGTCCAATATCAATCATTTCCAAACCTTATCCATAATGAATATGCTCCTCAATAGTGGTTTTGAAAAGGATTAAAAACTCCCTCAAAACATGAGTCCTGTGCTTCTGTAAGAAAGGATTGATAAAGAAACAAGTTGATTACATTGATTAGTAGAATGTATTTAACATTCTGTTTCCAAAAGCTGTAAGAAAAGCAAACAAAGAAAAAAAAGGAGTGAATTTCCAAGTACATCATTACATATTGTTGTTTTGGGAGGGAAAGGTTGTTTGTGTAATTTAGCCAACTAAATCAGTGCTATATTGCTGGCATTTAAAGGTAACAAATACTCTGTAATGTAGACTGGACACAATGTTCTCATCAGCCCACAAGCCAGCTGCATTTTCTATCCTTAGGTTTTTAGTGTCTGGGGAAGACTGAAAAACTGCAACAATTTCTCCTTTCTGTCAACAGCCTCTATCAGTTTCCAGTGGTACCAAACCTAAACTTTTTTCACAATATTTTGTTTTCAGTATTGAAATATACAAATATATATTTGTACATACATTTTAATTACTGCAAACTCTGATCAAGGTAAGAACACATTCCAATCATGTCAAGAGCTCTGTCTGCAGCAGTAGAATTGATACAGAATTCCATCTGAAGGTCAACTTGATGTTTTGTATGCCACCACAGCATGAAAAACTGGACAGCATAAATGTAAGTATAAGCAGCTCAAAGACTACTTGTGTGTTGCTTACCAACAAAAGGGAGCAGCCTTGGTGCTTTACAACTGGAAAACAATCAGTTTGTCTGGAATTCTTTGGATTATTTGGTAAAGCCCATGTCCTTCATAATACATTCATTACTTACTATGCCAAAAAAAAATAAAAAAATTTAAAGCTTAATGTGTTATTCAATCTTTTTTCTTTACTTGGGATATATGTAGAATAGTATTTGTGAGCTTTATCTTGACAGACTTAAGAACCCTATGTAACAAAAGGGACACTTTGAAACAGAAGTTAGTACATGCAGATGTGTACTTGGTGGTATCTTAGTCCTATAAATTATACAATAGTTTTGGAGAACGAAATATTCATTTATGATAATGATGATGAAATACATTACTATAGCCAAAATGACTGCCCCTCAAGACTTAAATTATGAACTTTTATAGAACTCTGATGCTGATATTCTAAAGAATTGATACTTGACAGAATTTTAATATACCGCACTTAGCAAATAATCTTCCAGAGCCCTCCAGATGTATATGAGCATCTTCATTTAACCACACAAAGCCCTGATGGCTTCTCTGGGACTCCAAATAGGTAGCACACATTGTAACACTAAATTATTTTGAGTTATTTCTCAAAGTAAAATATTAGTGTTATACTGCAGATACATATTTTGTTATAAACATCATAGATCAATATTTAGATATAAATATTAAATAAGAGATGGTAGCAAGTTAAGGCTTCATGAGTGGAACATGGTCCTTGTCCACTTGAGGCCTTCCTGAAATCATTATAGGAATATGGTGGTAATGCATTGGAGTGATATTGAGATAAAAATAGTGCTTACATAATTTTAATGCATTTTTAGATGCACTTGAATTTTGAATAAATATTTGTCAAAGTCTACACTGAATTTTTCTAACTCTGGTTAAATATACAATTATGGAAAGAAAGGAACACATAGTAGGATGCATATTAACAATTTAGACTAAACCTGAATGAAAGCTATGATTAAGAATGAGGAAGCAAACAATCGAAAAAGCAATCAATTTGCCTTACTTCTTACTAAGTAAACAGAAAAATTATTATTGCTGCAGTAACCATATTCAACAGCTAGTACTAAGACCAAGTTAGCATAGCAGTTCCATATTATTGGCTAAAAAAGATGAGGGTTAGTAGAGAATTCCTTGTATTTTCACATTCTAGGGCATAAATTCTACTTTTATACATTTAAATTAGGAAGAAGCTAAGTAAATAGTTCAGGGTAATAATCTGTTATTAATAGAAAGTCATTAAGAAATACGTGCATTTAGAAACTAGAAACTTAAAAACATTGAATTAAGCTTTTATGTACATTGCTTCTGGTTTTCTATAAATATGTCATTAGTAGTGCAATGCCACATATAAAATTCATAAGGTATATTATTTTCTATTCCAGTTAAATAAAGTGCTACAGAACTTATTTGAAAACATGTTCACATGATAGACTGCTGTAGTGTTCCATGGCAACATATATGCATCCCACACAGTGAACTTTTGAACAATTCCAATTCATCACAGGAAACAGAATGTTACCAACATTCTGTTACCAACAGAAAGTTACCAACTTTCTATTTCAGAAAATATAGACCATTAATATTTGAGTTAAAACACCCTCAGTTTCTAGTGTTCACTGTCTTAGAAGACTGTGCTTAAACACATCATTGAAGTTTTTGTTGTTGGTAACACATTAAAACCTCCAAAATAAAGTCTTTTGAATTGTTATTATTTATTTGCTGTGAAAACTGTATTAACCAATGTGTAGTCTATATAATGGATAGGAAGGAGATGAAAATTAAACTATTAAAATATATTTGGATGCACATTCTAACATCTTCTATTTATCTTGATGTTGATAAGACCTGAGATGTCCATTAAGATGTTAAGCTCTTCTGGAAGTTCCATATTTTTATTGATGGTGTAAGTTATTTTACTGGGTAAAGTGACTTACCTTCCCTCAGAAAGTTGTAGAGAGTGTAAGGTCTCCCCTGAGCCTCCTTTTCTCAGAGCTAAACAACTCTTGCTCCCTCAGCTTCACCTCATAAGGCTTGTGCTCCACACCCTTCACCTGTTTCACTGCTCTTTTCTGGACACGCTCCAGCACCTCAATGTCCTTCCTGAACTGAACTGGACACCAGACTCAAGGGGTGGCCTTACCTGTGCCAAGCACAGGAGAAGAATCCCTGCCCTGGTCCTGCGGGCCACACTATTGCTGGCACAGGCTGGGATGCCATTGGCCTTCTTGACCACCTGGGCACAGCTCGCTCAAGTTCAGCCACCACCCCCCACTCATGCCAACTAGAAGCCCCCGCCACTTTTCAACCACTCTTCCTCATCCTGTAGTGCTGCATGGGGTTGTTGTGGCCAAAATATAAGACCTGACTCTTGGTCTGGTTAAACCTCATACCACAGGTCTCAGCCCACGGGTCTAACCAGTCCAGATCACTTTGCAGAGCCTTGCTACACTCCAACAGATCAACACTCCTACCCAACTTGGTGAATCCATGAATTTGCTGAGGGTAGACTCGATCCCCTCATCCAGATCATCAATAATGATATTAAAGGCTCATTTACTTTAGAGCACTAAAATATAATACCATCCTAAAAGTGGTTTAAAATTAACATTATTATTATTCAGACAGAACATCTCCTAGATGGCAGCATCAGAAAAAAAAAAATCTTTACCTTGAATAATTAAATACTCAATTTGCATTTGAAAATCCCTGGAAGCACCTTTTTCCTTACTTTTTCTTTTCTTTCTTTTTTGAGGCTACTGCATCCTAAACAGTGCTGCGTTAATAGAAAAAGAAGCAGTTTTAGTAAGAGAAGAACACTGATTCCTATCATCACTCTCATTTCCCTGCTCACATATCATTTCCTCACTTTCTAATGGGGGTCGCAACAGTTCCATGGCACCATTGTTGTTCACATTCTAGACTTTCAGTGTCAGGAATGTGTGTGTGTGTACATCTATGCATTTTTTCCCTGCCTTGGTGAATACTAAATTTATGAAGGCACATGTTTAGATGAGATTGAATTGGAAGACTGTTGATCAATACCCATCTGCCCAATCTGTTTTAATCTCAAATATGAGAATACAAGGGAAAAAATCAAGTTTATCTGCAGCACATTTCTTCCAAATTATGCTTGAGAAATAAAAAATTAAAGATGCTGAAACAACATCTTTCTTCTCAGGAGGTAAAAGGCCTTTCTGTATACAAGCCTACTACTCAGTATGACATCTCTGGTGCACCAAGAGTATTTTTCTGCTTCCTTATCAAGGTTTGCTTCCCCCTCAAGCCTCCTAGCACCCAGTCACTTCTTTCTGATGTAACTCCAGTGATGATATTTTATCTGCAGGACAACATGGAAGGAATGTGAAGTGGAATTTAGTCATAGATTATGAAATGTTCCTTTGGTTTTCTTTTTAAATCCTGCAAACTAAAGGAACAATTTGCAGTAATAATTTATTCTCCTATTTCTATCCTTTTCTCAACAGTTTACTGTACATACTTCAGTATCCCGCTATTTCTACTTCTACTCTTCATTTAAATGTTAAAAAGATTCAGCTCAACTGCAGAAGCTGTTCAAATACCACAAATTACCTGACTTAATGCAAAGAAATTCAGAGCTTAGAATGAAGCTCATCATGCTATGCATGCATGACCCCACTTCACGTATTAAACTGGTCTCAAAACAATGACCATTCTTTGTTGCAATATTGAGGCTTAACTAGATGAGATGTGGGGCCCAATTCTGATCCCATTAAAATCAGTGGGATTTCATTCTTAGCAGGATTTGAATATAATTATAAATGCTTTCATTTTTCATAAAACTTACCTATTTTTATTCAGTCTGTTCACACAGTGATATCTATTTCAAAGGTTATGTCAGAGCAACGAATTTAAAAGAATCAAAGGAAAAGAAAAAGAAGAAACTCTGTTCTTGCTCATTTCAGTATTCTTCAAAGTGACATGGCTAAATATCTCAGGAGGGATTTCTGGGATATGCTCGGACATGAGTTAGCATCGTACTTTGCTAATAGAACTTGAAATAAAGAAGACTCTTGAGAACCAGGGGACTTAGACCTAGACCTGCCAAAATTAAGTCTCTCATTTAAAAATTCTGCTTGTGTGTGCTGCAGTCACAGAAAAGATTTCATTATGTTGCAGAAACTGAGGCAAGTACCAAGTCTGACAAGTTTATTAAAACTCTTAAAAATATTTTTAAAAATAATCATTCTTTGAAGAAAAGAGTCACTTTATAAAATTAATTTCTTGAAAATCAAAATAAAAATATTGTAAGAGAACTACGATTGGGGGCTAATCCTGTAGAATAATTAGTGGACTTTGTCTGTGCCCAAGATTTGTATCTTTTTGCTAATTCGTCTCTCCTTTTTGATTTCAATGGTACATTCATACCCTTTAAAAATGTGGCCAAGGGTATCTCTCAGTGTCTGTGGTGAGGTCCTGACCTTGTAAACATTTTACTGGAAGTGGGATGCTGAATGCACTAGCAGTTACAGTGAAATAATTCTTCTGCATGAATTCAGATTGGGGTCAGTTGAAAGACTAGGACACAAGAAAATGTCGTGTTGATAAATGTAGCCATGCCAGTCTTTGCAAAGCTTTTGTGCTGTGACAAAAGGCCCAGCTGATGTACATCTGATGCTGCATGTGATGTCTGTTAGAAACTGATGACATTAATATTATAAAGTAATAATATAATATATAATCACATTGTGAACATAGTAATATTTTCATCCCTTTAATTATTTAGTCATGCAATTCATTATCAATCCTTCATGCTTGAAGTTGACCTTTAGCCTTGAGGAAGTCTTTATTCTTTACTTTATAGAATATTCTTTAGATAACTGATTTTTTTTTTTTTAATTGGGAAAATAACTTCTGTATTTCAATCTAAAACCACAATTACTTCCTATTAATTCCCATTCCCAAGTGAAACTAAAGTCAATATGTTGGGGAAAAGCTTTTATTTACACTATTAAAAGCTATTTTGGGGATATGGAAACAACCAGCCAGCCATAAAACCTTAAAATTCCACATTTTTTAACTGAGAGGAAGATCACCGCTTGTGAACCTTTAAGAAGTGACAATCTGCTCCTAGGCAATCTTATATAAATGTATCTATTCGTGATTCAGAAGTTTTAAGGCATGCAAAATTTATCACATCGTCTTGAAAGATGAGCCTGTGGTTAACTGTCTTTAAAATTAAAAACATTTAATTGTGCTGATTAATTGACTGTAGGCAGTACTACACATAGCTACCCACCTCATGACACGAGAAAGATTTTGCTTGTACACTAATTCTTTACCTTTTTACCTAGAAGTGGTCACAAAAAGCTAGCCTTTTGCTTTCTAACTCTTGCTTTAGAAGGCAGTAGTTTGTGCATCAGATTTCTTTGCTTATCAAAATGAATGACAAATCTTTCCAGTTATCTATTATTCATGAATTTCAATAAGTAGTGTTAATCATATAGTACTTGGTAATTTAACCTGTTTTAAAAATTAGAGGTACAGGAAGGAAAGCTGAATGTAAGAGGCTGTCAAAGATCTCTCTGGTTTTTTGTAGTCATTCCCATAACTCTGATCTATTTTCAGTAGAACCAAAAACTGAATAGAAAACATTTAACAAACAACAAAAATCAATATATAAATATTTTTATTCAAATAATACAATTTTTACTGATCTGAAAAAAATTGCAAAAAGGTAAAAAGAAACTTAAAGAATAATGAACTACAGAATTCTGAGCAGTTGTATTATATTTCAAAAGAACACTGAAATTACTCTAGCTCAGAATTAGGTATGTTTTTAACAATTTAACAGGACAGTATAGAAAATGCAGTCAAATTCTTCACAGAGATTAAAAGTGATAGGTCAGGAGGAAGAAGGCACAAGATTCAACAAGGTTAATTCTGATTATTTTTTAAAGTTTTTTTTTTTCCACTCAGAACAAGAGTAGTCCTAAAGTAAAGCAGATTGGAACCTCTGTCTTTGGAGATATACGCATAGCAAGGCATTGAAGAACTGACCTCAGTTGTTCCTGCTTTGAGCAAGTTCATGGACCAGAGGTGACCTTCAATCTTGATAGTGTTATGATACTAGCCGTGTCTGAGGAACTGAATGATCATTTCTAACCATGGTTAACATTAGGTGTGCGTGTAGTATGTATTTTCATGTTTAGTTTTGTCTGCCAGAAATCCTGTTCATGCCTGTTAGATTGCTTCACTGTACAAACCGAATCAGAAGAAAACCCAGAAATATTAAAAATTCACATTTCAGTGACATACACTTGATGTAGATTAAAACATTGATATTATTACACCCCTGATGAAACTTGAGAGGGAAGCTGAACAGATCAAAAAATATCATGTAACCCAACCAGATACTATGGCACTTACACATTTGAAGTGTGTTAATTTGGGTATAAGTAATTTAGCTTGAACATATGTATGTGTACTAGATGAGTATAACTAACAACAGGAGATACATGTTTTGTAACCCCTGTGATGGCAACGTCATATATAACATACAAGCATTCTGCAGTAGCATGAGAGCAGTTTGACTGCTAAAGAGGGCAGAAGGATGTGTGAACAAATCAAAGGGGTTAATGAATTAAAACATTCCTTTACAAGTGTTAAAGGATTGCCAAAAGTCAAGATGAGAATAGTGGTGTGAGAATGGGCAGTGCATACTTCCAAATACCTTAGGATATTGACTGACTAAATCACAGAGCAGGCTGTATGAGGACCAGGTTCACCCTCTGTTTTTGGGTTATAGTTGGTTTTTTGTTTTTTGGTGTGGTTTTTTTTGGTTTTTTTTTTTTTTTGTTTTTTTGTTTTTTTTTTTTGTTTTTTTTGTTTGTTTGGTTTTTTTTTTTTCTTTTTCTTTTTTGGAGGATTGTTTTTTTCAGCACTGGGAGGAGGAATAACATAAAAAACAACAGACATGAGGAAGGAAAAGAAAGAAGGCAAGTCCACTTGGGTTCTGGTTTCTCTCACCAATGAGTTCTCAAATCTAACCAATCTGATATTGATGACCCAGGACCACCCAGGACCATCAGTAGCAACTATTCAGCATTTTGTACTCACAGGTAATTTGAGATATTACATACTAATAATCTCATCTTCATATTAATAGTTATTAATTACATCTAAGAATTAATTATTGGCATGAAGGGTGATGTGAATGAATGAATTTAGTAAAGTTCTGCTTGAAAGTTTAAAATACTTCATCTGTCAGTCTCATGAGAATTTTTTCCACAATGATCCCTAGTACCTGAATTGTATTACACATGGATATGTATTCTGTTACTACAATCAGTACAACAGAATTGTAATTTATAATTAGTTTTTCTAGAGTGTTGCATTTTTCAGTAAAGGTAAAATCATATTGAGCCACAGCAGCAATCTCTACTACCCAGCCTTCGAAATAAGTGAGCAAAAATATTTATGATCTTCAGTCTCTCAACCTAAGTAGTATCACTTGTGACCAAGCCCATAATCTGCCCCCAGCTTGTACATGTGTGTCATTGAATACTTAAATAACATTGCAGTTAATATAAAATAATTTCTTACTGGAATTTTATCTCAGTATGAACCTTTGGTAAATCTCAGAAATTCCTAATGCTTCATAAAATATTTTTAGATTGTCACGAAATACGACTTATTTTATCCTAATAAACTGCCTAGATTGGTGCCTACTAAGATTTTGTCCCCATTAAGAAGAATTTAACACCTTTTTATTCTAGTCCACATATCAGAAAAGAAAGTCTTTCAGAAGCTACGATAAAACATGGTCATGCTTTGCAATCTTTAATGACTGTACAGTAGAGTTCAAACAAAAGGAAAAAAAAATAAGTCACATCACTTTCAGACAGCTAAATAACCTAAACATTCATCTAATTGATTCAGATTTTCAGATGTAAAATTAGGTGTTCCCTTCAGTGAAATTAAGGAAGCTTGATCTTTAAACTAGTCTTAACAGTGTATGCACTCTGACTTAATCATTATCTGGTTTTACATGGAGACATCCATGTTTAAGAAAGGAGGGGGGGAAAAAAAGCAAGCCAGAAAAAAGGTACACAGTTAAGCAGTAAAAATTACCTAAAAAAATAAATACCTTTAGGGATCATGGATCATGCAAGATGACCTTCAAAACCTGCAAGATGACTTATGCCTTCAGATATTTTCAGTAATGCTTTGGGCGTGATCTGTACCTTCAGATATAATCACAGGAAGTCATTGAACATGCTCTAATAAACTTCTGCAACTAAGCATGTTTTGTTGTGCCACAGCATCATGAGTAACCAGAGTTTCCATAAATTTAACAGAGAGAAGTCACCCCTTGCAGAAAGAAAGCTGACAGCTGGGGACAAATGCTACCTTTTATTTCACAGTTTACTATAACATAATATTTGATTTTTGTTCTAGATGCTCTAGTTTAGTTTTTTCCCAGAACTTCTTTGGAGTTGGGTGGATTTATATCTTACAGATTTTCTGCAAAAACTGCTCAAATATCTTTGTACATTTACCTGTGTGAGAGAAATGGAAAGATGGAAAAAATGGAAAACCTACCATAATGGAAACATAGTATTTCACCTCCATCTCATTCTTTAATTTTTTGATTAAAAAAAAAAAAATACACTGGAACAATCACCTTTCAATTAATTGTTAAGAAAGATTTTGTGTGATAATTTGCATAAAATAATGCTAAATATTAAAATGTATCAAAAAGTGTACTGTAATACACCTTGATAAGTTGTTCCAGAAATCTTGTTCCTGGTAATCCTCCTGTGCCACATAATGCAGGTCAAGATGAGAAGAATCAAATAGAAGTACTTGGTTGAATATTTATTCCTTCTGTAGGTCATTATTGTTTATCTTCTTATGCTTCTGATGAATCTTTTCAGAGGTGAAAGATCAGACCTGGACACATCACCAAAGACACTACGGAGGTTTTTCTAGTGGTTGTGTCTATGCTCATGCTGTGCATGCACATGTATATATGTGTGTGTGTGTATACATCGTTATATGACTAAAAGGTAATCAAATTAACTAGAAACACATTGCACATTGTGAGGATCAATAATTGCCAGAGGAATTAAGAAGCCAAATCTGTGAAGGACAGAGTGACTCTTCACTCTTAAGAAAATACTGAGGAATCATCAGGCCATTGTCTCAGCGTTAACATCACCAAAAAGTCATAGGAATGTGTGCTTAGCCTCTCTACTGATTGTGTCTGGACACATGTGGCCACAACTACCTTCTATCTACTGGACTGTGACAGGAGAGCTCCCCACTGTGGGGCAGGATCCTGGTCAAAATGTGGCTACCCCAACATTGTACGTTGATATACACACACAGTCCTCTCGAGTTCTTAGTACACATGGCTTTTTATGAGGAGGAATCTGTGTGTATGTTCACACATGTGATCCTGTGCCATTGAAAACTAATAATAGACAAACCTTTTAAAGGATTTAGAGCACAGAAAACTTGCAAACAAATAAATGAGAGAGAAATAATGTTAAATAATTGAAAAATATGTGTCATGAAAGCAGCTAGAAAACATAAAAAAAGGACAAGTTGAGTTTTTGGCTCATAAAACAAGCACTTATACAAGTTAGATGGTTTCTGCTAGTCTTCAAATCTGCCAGATACTTTTTCTACCAAACATATCACATAGCCCATAAAGGACCAGCACTGTTTAGGAATCAGTATGATTCTAGAAGAGGAATTAAAACAGAAGAACCTTTTTTTCTTATTTGTCTCATGGCTCTAACCTGGTACCTTTTCTCTTCTGTTTTTGTGGATAGTGGATTCCTGTCAAAAAAGAGACATCTCTTTAGCAGGAAAATATTATATTCTATGTCCTGAGACACAGTGGATATCATGTTCTATGGGCATCCACTTTTCAGACTAAGGAATGAATATTTTAATCATGAGCTTGTCATGAAAGAAAAAAAAAAAAAAGAAAAAAGAAGTGGCCATCTCTACTTCTCTACTTTTAATGAGTTTCAGTGCAATCATATTAGGGTTCATCATACTTAGAGTAGTAATTTTGGATATACTGGAGATGTAATCAGTGTATAAGAAACTCTCTAACTAAATATAGGTTGCAATTGACTGTGAAAGTGAAATAGGATCCTCAGGAGGAGAAAAATGCAATAATACTCATTGTTAGGGGTCTTGAAGAACCTTTACATTTACTGAAGGAAGGCTCAGAATTTTTTAATGCCTTCACCTGACAGGAAGACCAAATTTCTATCTGAGGTCCTAATATCTCATTCTACCTAAATTCCAACCTGAGAGAAATACAAGACATTTCAATTTTTCCATCTTATTTAAATGTAAATGCCCATGCTAAAATGTGGTATTTGTAATACCTCTTTGATACACGAACTTTAAGTTTTTTTGCTAATTAAATTAACATTTGTCATCTTAATTAAATATTATTAGAGATTTTTTAAATAGCTGTAAACCTCAATAGAAAAGAGTAAAATGACAATATGCAATAGAAAATAATCCATGAATTTTCTGAATGTCACAAAGGTAAGAAAGGAGTTCAAATAGTTCTTCAAAGCAGAAAGATATGATGATAATAGGGTAAAATTTTCAGCAGTTTGAAAGATTTCTTCTAGGATTATCTAAGAGCTGGTGTTTTCTGTACATCTATGAAGTATTCATACTGAAAGTAATGTCAGGAAATAGTTTGCAGACATATTTTAAGAAATAATAAAAATAAATCAGACACAAAAAGCCTTGCTTTTATGACAGTTCTTTGCTTGTTTTTGTTAGTTTGGTCAGTTGATTGGTTGGTTGGTTGGTTTTTCTTTGATTTGTTTTGTTTCATTTTGTATGCAGGTCTATTGTGACTGCAGACTTTCTAGAGGAGTGATTATTCCTATACATTCCTGTAATATCTAGAAAGATAAGAAGAGATTCTCTCCTTGGTAGGAGATTCTACGGGATTTTTTTTTTTAGAAAAACAGGGCACATACAGCAAAAAATACTTAAATATAATAATTTAACTCTTACAGATCATAAATCTTGCACTCCTCATTCCATTCTTGTTATAAACAGTTACTGCAGCAGCAACTTGCAAAGAGCATTCTCACATGATGGATTGGAACTTACTCAGAAGTATTACAGGACTTTCTCCATTAAGCCAGAATCATACCTGGTTTGCAATCTGCATATCTCATTGAAGATGGCAAGATTATTAGAGCTATATATGAAGAGTAGATGAGTGCTAAATTTGTCCTACTGTTTAATATTCAGTTTGAAAAAGGTTAGAAGGTGGAATTTTTAGATAAATTGGTTTCAGTTCACCTTTGCACAGGATGAATGACCATAATGAAGATACCAGTGTTATTTTTTGACCAGCCTGCCTTACTAAGATAATCAAAAGTGTTCATATATGCAGTTTTACTCACAAATAAGCAAATGAGGAATATTACAGTCATTTTGGTCTCTCAGAAAAGTCACATCAAATCAAATCAAAGATCTAGTTTTGATCCTGGAGAACAACTTTCCAGAATCCCATTAGTTGCTCTTGCAGGGAGCGAAGGTCTTTGAAGTTCCCTTTTCCATCTTCTCATGGGATCAGAAACTAACCATCACATACCTATTTATCTCTTTTGCTGATAATATGTCATCTCTTTCTGTAACTCTTTCTCTTTCTTCTCACCTATTTCATCCCCTTTTTCAAACCTGCTTTTCTCTAAATGCAAGGACCATTTTCCTCCCCCCTTTAATTTTTTTGATAGGTCTCACTTCCCATCATTTCTTTCTTCTGACTGTCATCTGTGCTTCCCAGCTCTTCATTTCCCATAGTAATGATAAATACCCTAAAATACAGTAAAGAGGCATCTTAAATTATCAGATCCTATTTTTATTTGTTTTTTTACAGATGTTTTCAAAATTGTGATCTCTAAGCATATGTAGAAATAAGTTGAGTTATGAAGAAAATTACTCTTGGATCTTTGTTTTGGGGGTGGGTTATCCACTATCCTGAACCTGAACAATGAATACATCATGTCATCATGGAAGCCCATTAATTATTTCATACTGATTTCTACATTGCAAGAACAACAGGATCTGTTTCTTTTGGCATAATAGTGACTTTGTAACATTATAAAATAAACAAAACTCTCCCTGACTTAAATTTCTTTTTTTCTTCTTTTTTTTCTTTCTTAAGAACATTTGTTTATCTTAACCCAAATATCTAAAAAGAAAATATTTTTCAGAAAATAATAATAAAAAAAAAAACTTTGTTCAAAAGTTTAAGAATTTTATTAAATACACTGTCCTGAGACCTGGAGGAAGGTGTAGGTTGTACCCTCCAGCAAGTTTGCTGATGATGGCAGTAGGAGGGAGGGGTGGCTGGTACACCACAGAGTCACGCTGCCATCCAGAGGGTCCACAACAGCCTGGAGAAATGAGCTGACAGGAACCAGAAGAACAAAGTCCTGCACATTTATTATCTGTGTTTTAAGTCTTGTCTCACAGTTAGGGGTAGGAGAAGGAGGAAAAAAGAAGGAATGAAGCGTTAGACTGTACATTATATCAAAGGACCTAACATATGATTCAACACCAATATTATTGAAATGTACATTGAACCATACTTTTCAGTTACTACTATATCTGCACATTGTGGCATTTAAATTCTGCACAGAGACTAAGTTTTCTTTGGAGACCCTCATCCTTAGGGAATGAGTTCCCATGCCCACCAACCATCTGGGCTGCAAATTTAGTCAGACTACAAATCTTGCAAATTAATGAGCCTATGCCTTTAGTTCAAGCAAGAAGATCTCATGATCTTGATTTTATGATGTTTAGGCATATTAATTATTATCTTGCTTCTAGACTACACACAGCACTGCCAATTATTTACCCCAAGAAAGCTACATAATTTGGCTGCCTTTGTTCATGAAAGGTTTCTAAATAGCAAGAAAAAGATTTTTTTAACTACTACTAGTTTTGTAGGTCTTTAAAAGTTATTTTAATATTTAAAATAGCAAAATACATATATTGCTGGAATGTTTTAGTAATTATTATATATTTTTGTTATGGGTACATATACATTTTCATACAATGAGTAATATAATTTTCTTTATTAACACCAAAATGCATTTTGATTAAAGACCAAATGAACTTTTAGTTAAGCAAACTTTTTTTTTCTTTTGGTTTTAAATAAAAGACTAACATAAGTCCTTAAATTAATAAAGTATCATAAAACAGGTTATCTGTGATATTAAGAAAACAGTACTATTTTACAGCTTTCAATCATGAGGAAATTTATTGCTGGCTTTCTAAAATATGATAATTGGTGCATATTGATCAAGGCGTACAAAGCATAATTCTTAACATATAATAAAATCTAAATAGCATCTTAGGAAGCATAAAATCATATTTTAAATGAAACTGTTTACTCTGTCACTCTTTGCAGCTAGTCACTTTGGAGATGATGAGTCAGCCTGTTTTGATGCACATGCTGTTACTGTATGAAAAGCTGTTACTTTTCTGCTGCAGACCTGAAGTCAGAAGTAACTTGCATTGTCATTATTTTTCAGTCTTTTTGTCTTACTACTACCAAATCCAATTTAGGCTACATCAGTTGTAACTAGGCAAAAAATGACAAAAAATCGGATTTTTTTTTTTTTTTTTTTTTTAATCTGAGGAGGCAACAGAGATAATTTCTTCTGTAGTTTTGTGAAATACAACTAGGCTTCACACCAGAAGTACACAAAAATATCTGAGTAAAACTCTTTATCCTGAAAAAGTATTTCTTACAAAATGAAAACTCAGTCTTTCAAATGTATATAGACTTATTCATATCAGGAAGGAAAAAATAATGCCCCCTCAAAACAAAACAAAATAAAATACCAAAACAAAACCGCAACCCCACACCCAACATTCAGTATTTTTGGTAATGTGTTTTGTTTCTTTAAATTTTATTTTCAAGAATATTCTCACAGCCAGGATCAAGAAAGTGTCTTCTTATATGTAAGGAAAACAAACAAACAAAAGTGTTTTCTTAGATGTTTTCAATGAAATTTTAATTAAATTTTGTCTTTGAGTTTGCTATAAATAAATTGGAAAGTGTAATTTTTTTTTTTATTAAGTTTTTTATTCTTCTATGACACTAATTTTGCTGGAGGCAGTAATAGGTAGCCAAGCTTCTGGCTCCCTAGTTCCCCAAGTGAGCTTCTGGCTGTTTTCATATTACAGAGATATTTGCACCTGTGAACTTGTTCATCTCATTGAATGAAACCTCTCAAGTAGAGCATTTTAATTTTCCTCACACAAAAATATTATCTTTAGAAAAAAAAAAATCTTCAGCTATGCTAACCATTTATTTTTTGGCTATACTGGTTGGATTCAGTTTTTTCTTTTAGCAACCTGAGAGCTATTACGTTTCAACTTACAATCATTACAAATCCAGTCATTTTATTCTTTATCCTCTTTTCCAAGGATGAAAAAAACTAAATTAATAGGAAAATCTGTTATAGGAGTTTTCCTCTATCACCTGCCTCCTTCAGGAAGCCCATTCTCAATGCAAATCAGGCAAAACTTGTATCATAAAGACAGAGGTTTATTTTTCTGGTTCGGACTGTTTTGATCAGGGGCAGATCAGCCTGGTGGGAGGATTCCTGAACAGCTCCACTCATGCGGTTTGCTTTATCTTTTTCTCACTTGCTCTCCTTTCTGTAGCAGAAATCTACCTAATTTTAATCTTTCTATGCACCTCAAGCTTCTTGGTATTACCTATGTTGGTATTGGCCTATTAGGAACCCCTTTGGTCTAGGGCCATTTTACGTTATCTTTTGAAATTATTTGCTCCAAATGACTTCCTGAGCCTTCTCTTCTACATCTTTTATGATATAATTTAATAAAATTCTTACATAATTTTGCTTTTAGTGTAATCTCTGTTTCAGTTATATCAGTAGAAAAATCAGAGTTCATGAACATTTTCTAAAGTAACAGAGTTCTTGATAATTCTCTAAGTACTAGCAGGTTTCTTAGGGTTTATCTTCAGTAATCTCCTAATAGCTGTAATAAACAGGAAGAATAGTAAGGATTAAATTCTTTTCCAGGCTGTAGCTAGTTGTACATTTCTTCTTGCAACATATAGGCTTGGCTCAGCTACCTAAGTCTGTGGCACCCCATCTGGCTTTTGACTGTCACTCCTCAAGTATGTCTCATGGGGCTGCCAGCAACATAAATAAGACTTAGGCATTGTAGGGAGCACAAATTATCTAATTTTAGTTAGTAAATTAAGACCAGTATACTAGATAAGAGGGTAAAATATGCATGCCCAAATAATGCCATTTGACATATGCCTGGGCATTTCTTTAACCTCTGCCTTTTCTGTGTTAAATCTTGTCCAACAATTCTTCAAACTTTTATGTATTTAAAGGCATTAACACGGGAAAGGTTAAAGCAATAGATCCCATACAAGCTCAGCTATATAAAATGCTGACTCTCAGTCCCTGGAGCTGGTGTCTACAGCAATTGTTATTCCTAGTTCCTAGTCACACTGCTGAGATATCTGAAGACCTTTATTAATATATCCAATTTGTTTTCTTTATATTAATTTTTAATATCTCCAATAAAGAGAAAAGAAACAAAAACAAAAACAAAACCCAAAACAAAAACAAAAACAAAACAAAAACAAAAACAAAAACACTAACTGTATAAAATGTTGAGGTTAAGCTGTCCTCATCAAGTGAGGGTTTAATCGCTATAAACCTAAAACTTGAATGTCAAGCTGTGTAGTTACTCACAGGGTTAGTGACAATGGAAGTGTTCATATTTTTTCATCTGAAAGATGCACTATTTGATTTCTTACAGGGACAACTCTCATCAAAGTTATATCTAACTTTGTATTCCTATATACAAACACAATTTATTACATGCCATATATTATATGTCAAATATTTCCTTGTCAGAAATCACCCTTTGGCTGCATTTGCTTTGCAAGATTCAGTTTCTCAGTTATGCATATCTCTCAAACTCATCTTTATTTTTATTCATTTTACCTAAAATTTCCCTTTTCCTTTCTCTTCGATATTTCTTTTTGCCCAGTACATGCAGTTTCCTTTAGTGATTTAATACTATCTTGGTATGGCAAGGTGGTGGTAAGAAGACATTTCAAAAAGTGTAAGGGAAGGATCCAGCTGAGAAATCAGATAAAACATTTCATCAGTTTTTGCATTCCAAGCCTCCATAAAATAATTTTTATAGCATAAAAACAAATCCAAGGTTTGAGTCAGTAAAAACTCTCTTCTGTTCCCCTTTAAAAAAAACAAGGAAAATTAGGAAAATTGTTTGCTTTTATAAATACTTGAACATTTCTGTTGTACTTTTCCAGCTGTCAAAAAATTTCTTCATACAGTTTTGGCCTTCAAGAAATTCCCAGAGCTAGTCATTTGCCCAGCTGTACATTACCATTACTATGTGCTTTCCTGATGGAGATTACCCATACACCGATGGACCATAATGTTCTATAACATGACATAAAGCAATAATAGCCTGCAATATAATCCTTGTTATATCTTTATAATGAGATAAAACTAAATTACAGCATTTGATTTTGCTGACTTAATTTCAGATGCTCATCTTTTACAGGAAACCTAATCTATGCCAGAAGTGGCCATTGAGGATCATCAGCAGTGCAACTAAAATATAGAAAATAGAGTTCAATTACATCCAACCGTTAAAACTGAATTTAAGGGCTGAAAGCTCATTTGCACAGAATACTTTCATTTTTCACCTTGCAAGTTTAAATATGCTTGCATAGTCTTTGATAGATTCTCCCACAGCAAACAGAATGCTTGCGTACAATTTACCCTTGAGAATCCCATCAGCTTTTAAGTGATCTTTGCACATTTCCTGAATATTATGGCATTGGTTAAAAAGCAATTTTAGATTATCACAGGAGTAAAAATAACTTCACAGGACTTTATATTTGTTTTGTTCCCTGCACATTCCTCATTTGTTATTATTTGTTTGTTTATTGTATTACAAAAATTTATTCAAACACCAATAATGAAAGGGATCTATTGTGTAAACATTGTACAAATACATACTTAGGAAGGGCCACTACTTAAAAGATTTTACTATGGTAAAGAGCAAATAACTCTGCCAATAGTTATTAATGTTTCTTGATATTTCCCCATGAGACTCTGGAACTTGAGTGTTTTGAGTTCTTTATTGTTTCACTTGGTCTGAAGTCCTGCGAGATGAACTTTATGTCCAAAATTTGTCTTTTCTAGAAAAATTCCTTACAGTTAGATCGGTATCTAACTTGGAATATGAAAAGGAGAATTAGATATTCTGAAATTTCATAAAAGAAAAAATAAAACACCAACACTGAAATCTTAAAATCTTGGTGTGAAAACTCGAATTTTTCTTTGGAAAATCTTTTTTTTTAAGATTCCTTATTACTGTAAAAGTTGACAAAAAATAGCCACTTCAGTAGTGATAAACTATTTTTCAGAGTGTTTTTGCAAACTTCGTGCTACTTCTTGCATTTGATTTCTGTAAACAATATATAGCATAATTTCCTTCTGATGTTCTGAGCAATTGGAGGATTGCATTTGACCAAAGAGTTTACTAGTAATTCCAGTTTGAATGGATTGTGTAAGTATGATAGCTCAGTCGTCTTCTCTTTATTAAGAAGGAATGGGTATAGCAAGAGAGAACAAACCTTAGGAAATCATGCATATGACAAATACATTAAAATAATTTTTTTTATAAAGACTATAGAAGTTCTTGATCAGTACTGCTCAGCTTCTAATAATTTCCTATCAAAGATTATTAGGTTCATAAAGGCTTTTAAAATAGCAGAAACAAGCTCTAAAAGTACAGTGAGGACTTACATACTTGACAGCAGAGACCAGGATCAATTCTTAGGGGTTTTCTCTCTGCTTAATGGTAATCTTAGTACTACTTTAATATCTAAGAAAAATCTTGGACCTGAAAACCTTTTGGTGTAATTTAACATATCAATCTATTTTGCATGCATACAATATTCATTTATGTCCATTTCTTGCAAAACCATGATTTGCTTGAAAAAATTTCCTGTATTCTGGTAATGTGACTTTAAACTGTGACAGAATAAGTTTAGTGATGGTTGTATTGGTTTGCCTTGATGATCTTGGAGATCTTTCCCAACACAATTGATTCTACAAGTCTGTGTTTCTATGATTCTATGTTTTCAGCCCCTTAATTGTGTTCATTCTTCTACTGCAAGACTCTTAGTTCTGTTTTAGGTTTTAGCTGAAAGGTAGAGGAGATTGATCCATGTTATGATTTCTAGAGAAGGCACACCACTACCATATTTAAAATACTTTCACAGTTTTTAACAAGTTATGACAGATCCCAAAAGTACAAAAAAATTAGAGTGGGGGTTTTATATATATGAGGTTTAGATGCTTGTATATTTTGATCATGAATTCTATGAACTCTGTACAACATATACAGAATAAACAAATTCCTGTACCACTATAATGTCTCACAGACTTCTGAAAATTCTTTTGAATAACCATTTACAGTGTTGATAAAAATCTTATTTACAAATATACTGTTATCTTCTTTCTGTGTGAAAACCGAATGGTTTCAGCAGATTTTAATTTTCTGGTACTTACACCTTACTTCTTACCCTGAGTTCTTCCCTTCTACTGTTTACCCTTGATGAGATATTTCTGGAAGCACACAGGATTCTGTTCTAAAAATACAGCTGATTACAGCAGGACCTGATTTGGAATATAAGAGCTTTTCCTCCCTTCACATTCCCATCACTTTTGCTTTCTTTCTTATTTCCTTTTTGTTTTTTAAAATCCCTTTACCTCTCTCTCCCTTTATAATATAGCTCAGCTACTGAATGAATAAAATACTAAGAAACAAACCATATAATTTAAATTCAAATTTGTGACTTCCCATGAACATAACAATGTTCTCTCAACTCAGAAACATCTCTTACAAGCAGCATCAGGTCTAACAGGTCTATTTGCATTGCACCAGGGCATGGAGCCACCAGGCTAGGCTCCAAGAACTGTACAAGATGGTCTTGTGTGGAAGCAGTTTGAGGCAGCAATAGCCTTGTCTCTTGAAGGGAGGGAGGGAGGGAGGGAGGGAGGGAGGGAGGGAGGGAGGGAGGGAGGGAGGGAGGAAGGAAGGAAGGAAGGAAGGAAGGAAGGAAGGAAGGAAGGAAGGAAGGAAGGAAGGAAGGAAGGAAGGAAGGAAGGAAGGAAGGAAGGAAGGAAGGAAGGAAGGAAGGAAGGAAGGAAGGAAGGAAGGAAGGAAGGAAGGAAGGAAGGAAGGAAGGGAGGGAGGGAGGGAGGGAGGGAGGGAGGGAGGGAGGGAGGGAGGGAGGGAGGGAGGGAGGGAGGGAGGAAGGAAGGAAGGAAGGAAGGAAGGAAGGAAGGAAGGAAGGAAGGAAGGAAGGAAGGAAGGAAGGAAGGAAGGAAGGAAGGAAGGAAGGAAGGAAGGAAGGAAGGAAGGAAGGAAGGAAGGAAGGAAGGAAGGAAGGAAGGAAGGAAGGAAGGAAGGGAGGAAGGAAGGGAGGAAGGAAGGGAGGAAGGAAGGGAGGGAGGAAGGGAGGAAGGGAGGGAGGAAGGGAGGGAGGAAGGGAGGGAGGAAGGGAGGAAGGGAGGGAGGGAGGAAGGGAGGGAGGGAGGGAGGGAGGGAGGGAGGGAGGGAGGGAGGGAGGGAGGGAGGGAGGGAGGGAGGGAGGGAGGGAGGGAGGGAGGGAGGGAGGGAGGGAGGGAGGAAGTGTCTTGGGTTGCAATGTAAGACTTAACTAAAAGTATGTATTCTATTGCCATCAGTTGAAGCCTGTTGGGGAGGTATTTTCTTTATCTCTTCTACGACCATTCCTCATAACTCTGGGGGGAGGGGCCAGGTGCCTTCTGTAATGGGTCATCTGTTAAAACCAGGTGGGGCAGTGTTCTTTATCTCTTCCACAGCCCATCCTCCCTCCAGGGGTGTATCTTCTGTTAATGGGCCCATAAGGCTCACTGCATGACTGATAACATTACATCACCCCACTGTGAGATGCTGCACCCAGTAGGAGGAGCCAAGCATTCCTACCTGGATAAAACCTGAGATTCAGAACAACAGGACAAGCTGTTTCCACTGGATTCCCAGAGGAAGACTGGATGCATCTCACCATAACTAGACCTTCAGAGGAAAACTACACCCTTCTACAGGATCATTGCTTCAACAGGAGGAGTGGATTGGACTGCTACCAGCACCTTCACCAACAGGGTGTCAGGTTGTATTCTGACTCTGTCAGTGTTTTTTTTTTTGTTTGGTTGTACTACTATATTTTTATTTTAATTTTCCTAGTAAAGAACTGTTATTCGTATTTACATATCTTTTCCTGAAAGCCCCTTAATTTCAAAATTATAATAATTCAGAGGGAGGGGTTTTACATTCTCCATTCCAAGGGGAGCTCCAGCTTTCCCTGGCAGACACCTGTCTTTCCAAACCAAGACAAGAAGGAAGGATGGAAGTCACCAAATCTATGTTATTCAGAATCTTTTTCCTTTCTAAAAGCAATTTCAGTGACCAGCCTTATGTTGCACCAAAGAGCTACCTACTTGACTAATTTTTGGAGTACTCAGTGAAGAAGAAATGCAATGCTAAAGGCCTTCTTAGCAAGTAATGTGCTCTGTGCTGTCCTCTGGTGTAGAAGTAACTGAGATGATAAATATTTTTCTTTCCCAGATATTTCATCTGAGGCATGAGATTGCTTTGAATAATTTGTGTATCCATTGGGTGACAAATACAACTCTGACTTTAATGCAGAAGTAAGGTAACACCACTTTTTTACTCTTCTAACTGGAAATAACTTCATATAAGTCTCCATAACACACTTTTGAATTATTGCATTTTCAGAAATATCCAAGAGGATTCAGAGATACTGCTGATTGCCTCAGGCACTATATGTTTTGCCTTCAGCTTCCCCCCACACACATCAAGCTTTTCTGCTTAAAGCTTCTGGGTTGCACAGAGAAGGCTTATGTTCAGACCTACTGTGACATGGAAAGCTACATCAAATTACTTCTATCTAAAATGTTCTTGTTCATTTTATGTTAAATTTTATACCTACTTTTTAAGTTCTGACTATGTGAGATTTGTGGTATATAAAAAAAGTTAACATAGCATCTTATTATCCAAATCTATCATATTGTGTGTCATAGGCTATCATTCAAAAACACCTCAGGATTTAGCAATTACATTAGAAATATACATTTTACCATAGAAAAACAGTAGCCAGAAAATTCATTTCCTGTTCCTACAATTGCTTATTTTCTCTGGTTAAGACAAAACCAAGGAAGAAGCTAATGCCTGTAACCCTAATAAAAAATTCTATCCGTAGCAGTATGAAAAAACAGAAGTGTTCTACCAACAGGACAGATGTGTGCTTTTCAACTTGAACCACTTCAGCTTTCATGTCCATTAACTCTCGAGCTGTCCTGCTGAGGCAGTCATCAAGATTGCCAACTGTGATGGAGTTTACGTTGAGAGTGTTTGTCCACAAGCAAACTGAAAACATTAAATAAGATAAAGGCCAGCAATTTTGAAACTGCTGCCCTCAGACTTGTTAAAAATATGTTCTGAAACAATTTCTGTGCTTTGCTATAGGATCTGATGAAAGGTTAAAAAGACATCCTTAACTTTTAATCTGATTGAATGCACGATATTTTGTAAGCACTTTTAATTCATTTTGAGAAGCATTCAGAAAGTTTTTTCAAAATTTGGAACATTTGGAAGTGAAGACTTCCTGGAAAATTTCCTGACAAGATGGGAAAGAGATTGTAGAGGCTTTGCGTGTTCTTTGGACCCTGACACTTTGCTCACAACTTTATTAATCATACATATTTATTTACAGGTTCACATACATTGCATGAAAACTCTTCTGCTCCAAGTCTAGTTTGCTGATTGTCACATGAATAGGGGAGATTCCTCAGCCCTTACTGTGGGGAGATTTCCTCGACCCTTACTATTTGTTTTGTCTGTCAGTGCTCCAGGAAAGCCAAGACCCTTGTGCCCAACCAGTCTGTCAGTGTCCTCTTATGGGGACCCTCCACTGAGCAATCCTGCTGGATTGGAGGGTAGTTTGGCTGACTTATTCAGGGACAGACATCAAGAAGAGATCCCTCAGCTGTTCTTCCCACTTTGAGTATTTTTCCCACTGCCAGCAATTGCCAGAGTCCATGAAGCTCATACCAACAGTTTAGAGAATAAAACTCTTTGTTAATACAAAAATGTGACAGGTTAAGTTTCAAGGATTGTGATGGTTTCTGACTACAGAAATATATTCAAAACAATACACAGACAAACTCTAATCCTCAGTAAATGTGTTTAGTACACAGAGAATGTGGTTCCTACTCATTCTTATGAGTGAGAGGACAGGTTCAGCCCATCGACTGATTCCAGCAGTTACAGTGAAGTATTCCCTAATTTTCCACATTTTCAACATACTTTTAAACTATTTCTTTATGTTTAGGTAGAGTATTAATGACTCTAGTCATACATACCTTTTATATTGATTGATATAAAATTCTCTTGCTTTGATCTTTAAATTATAGTCAATAAAATGTAGGCACTTCCTCAGTGACGGGTGGTCGTACCTTGGAGTGGGTAACTTGGTGTTGGAGTTGTGTGTTAGTATTACAATTAGGTTAAAATAAACTAAGTTCATCCAAGGAGAGCAATTTTGCCAAAGTTCCTGCCTTGAGAGTAAGGCACTTCCTCCTACCTCCCCTGACTTATAGCTGCTATGGAGTTTGTCAGCTACAAAGTACCACCGAGTTCACTTCCCTGCAAGGGTTTCAATAGAGCCTTGGTTCGACACACGGTTTCCACTCTGCTCCACCCTCCATTCCATCCCCTCAGCCAGAGCTTATGACTGCTGACTGTGTGTGTGGAGAATCTTCATGGACCACATTCCATCCGGGAAAGGGCAGCTGCATTACTCATCCCTGATGAGGCTGCATCTGGAGCACTGTGTCCAGTTCTGAGCTCCTTAGTACATGAAGCTCCTGGAGGACTGGGACGATGATAGGGGATGGGAACAACTCACTTATGAAAATAGCCTGACATAGTTGGGCCTGTTTAACATCAAGAAAAGAAGACTGAGAAGAGATCATAGCAATGTCTGTGAGTATCTGAAGGGAGGGTTTCTCAAGGGGATGGAGCCAGGCTTTTCTCAGTAGTGCCAAGGAATAGAACAAAAGGAAACAGAGACTTATGCCCAGAAATTTCCACTTGAACATGAGGAAATCTTCTTTACTCTAAGGCTGACCGTGCACTGGAACAGGTAACCTAGAGGGGTTGATGAGTGTCTTTCCCTGCAGTTATCAAGAATTAGTCTGGATGCAATTCTCTTCCATGTGCTTAAGATGACACAGAAGGTTGGATCAGATGGCCCACTGTGGTTCCTTCCAACATTTCCCATTCTCTGATTCTGTGAGTTATACTCGTGCTTTAAAAAGTCGGAATGAGAAATCAAATTAAAGACATCAATAAAATTAACTACCAAAGCCCAATTTATACAGAAATGTGAATCATGAGACATCCTAATTCCAAGAATTCTTCATCACAAATACCTGGCTCTCATTACAGCTCTTCAGTTAAATTGTCTTAGCAGCATTGCCTGTGGTATGTTATATATGGCATGGAAATGCTAAAGAGATAGAGTTTTTTGGGGGAAAGCATACCATAAACATCAAGAACTTTTCTACAAATTTTCAACCACTGTCTAGCCAATAATGCCTTATCAACTTATATCCATTGATCAGACCAGTACTGATGTCCTGCAACAGGGGAAAAAATAACTTGGAAGTTCTGGTCCCATGTAGAACTGGGTAGGACAGATTACTGTAGTCCTGTGGTAGACACACATTCTATACATGCATATGTATTATATACCAATTCTCACAATATATAGAGATACATAAATATAAAAATTATATGAATTGGAAAATAGTTTTCACATGTAAATTTCAAGACAAGAAGATATGGAATATCAGTCTAAGACAATCAATCTTCAGTTTTTATCAGATTTATCGACTGTGCTCTACACTCAGGTTGATGTGTCTTTTGTGACAAGTATGCTTACCCCTAGAGGAAACAGAATTAGAAAATTATACAGTGCAATGTAGGCCAAAAAAAATTATCTTTCAAAACAATGAAATTTAGATGAATTAGTAAATGTATACGCAGACAAATGAGCAGAAAAGAAAGGCCCCTTAAATAAATGGGTACATGAGTTTTCCACCCTCTTCCTACTCTTTTCTTTTTTGATTTTTTTTTGAGAAAATCCTTATAAAGGAAATATTTATATAAAAGGTTCTTTTCAATCAATCAATCAATCAAGCAATATTTTCATTCAATGTTAATACTGTTGCAAATAAGTACATAGAATAGAATCTATCAACTAAGGTCCAAGGGAGTTAGAATTTGAAAAATAGAAAGCTACTCTATTAGATGCACACTCCTTATATGGTACTTATTAGGCTGGGGTTTTTTATAAGGCTGAATTGCACATTACCGGTAACTAAGAATGAATGAAAGATAGGGGTTTTTTTTTTTGTGGAAAAGACAGACAAAATTTGCTATACTAGGCCAGAAAATACCCCCAACGATCTATATATAATTCTGGAAGAAGATGAAGAACACTAGTAATTACAAAAGTATTTATTACTATGTATTGGGGGGAAAAAAAATCCATTTTCTATATATTTACTAAGGGTTTGCACTTATTTACTAACATTGCCATATCTCCAGATATTGGTCATAAAAGCCATACCTAGAAACCTTTTGTTTATTTTGGGTTTTAGGTAATAATTACTCCAAACTAAGTCAGAAGCTTGTTCTGCTAAAAAGAGCAAAAGAATGGACTATATACTGCTGCAGAAAACTTTGCTCTGGGATATAAGCATGTATTTTCACACATACACATATATATGTACATAATGCTGGTTGTCTAGAACATCCTACTTGAAGATGAAGTTCATACAGCGTGAATGCAAATTGCCTGTATATCATGTGGTGAGAGATATATATTTACATTTTCCTGGAAAATGCTGATTCTGCATTTCTCAGTGAATATTGAATATCTGCTTACACCTTGATCATTGCTCACGGCTATCCTGTTTTGTAAATTGTCAAATAGTCTGCTGATACCACTGAATATGTGTTATTAACCCCTGCTTGTGCATCAACCTTTCTTCCAGATTTCAGACAGGGAGTTGTAATTGCAAGAAACAGAAGGATTTGCATTTACTCTGCATACCTAGAAAAATAAAATTATATGTTATAAATAAATATTATGTATTATAAAATTTTATTCAGCCACATTTTCATATAAGTATATATACCCACATATAAAATGCACATTTAAATTTCAATGCTGGTTTTAGTTGACAATTTAAGGTCCACATTTTAAGTTAAAAATAATAAAATAATTACAAATAAATCAGTCACACCCTTGACATTAATCAGCAAGGAGTGTTTAGTTTCTTCAGGCTCAGACTTTAGATTTGCTCCAGACAGAATAGCCAGCACAAAGTTGGTTCCCTGGTTTTGTTTTTGATTCTCATGAATACAAATAAGTAAGTTGATAAAATTACCCATCACTTGTTTAACTGGCCATGTACACTAATTAGATTCTGCTAAAGGACAGCCATTCAGAGAAGTAGATTAATTAATTTTTTTTCTCATCAGTCTCACAAACAGAGAGGACCTACTTATTTTTATCCACATAGTGACTGATATTTTAAATGCCTCTGTAGTTTTACAGCAATGTCTGACATCCATCTCATGTCAGGAAATGCTAGTTTGGGTCCCTTTGAAAGTTTACGAGCATAAGAACAAGTTTGTAAGAAACTTGTGTATTTAAACAAAAATAATTAGGTAACCAAAATGCACAGTATTAATCTTTACTCGGTCTATTCACTAATATTTTTTTCACATTTGATTTAAAAAGGGAGTGAAAATCTGTTTAAAACCAAACTCGTTATTTTTAAAAGACAGTTTTATAATGTAGAACAATACAAGAAGATTTTTAGACTAGCAGACTTTTAATACGTTACGTTAGAGCTAAGTTCTACATCAGATATTAAACCATTAACAAAACAAGGGGAAATAATTTACTCATTTTTGAGAGTTGATTTGTCATAATACAGCTATTTTGCAAATGCAGTGTATTTAAACCTGCAGACTGTGAGATACACATCACTCCCAATTCAAGTCATGGATGGGAGCATAGATCAAGAAATGGGGATGAGAGGAGTCTATTAAAACAACAATGCATTCTGAGCAGTATCTAATGAGAAACAAACTTCTTATCACCACACCTCCATGGACCTACACATACCTTTTAATGGAGAAATTTTGACAGTGGGTTTTATGTAGAGCACCAATATTTAGCTTTAGTAACAAATATATATATTTTGCAAATTATAGTATGTTAATACTTTAGATTTTCCAAACTAATACAGTGGCACAAGTCAGTCATTCTAGTTGTTTTGCTAACAAAAATAACAAAAAATGTTTTCTGAAGATGATCAAGCTGCCATCTTTCAAGTTTTAAACAGCTAACTGCCAATTCTATTTAATTTTATTTTTCTTTACTGTTGCATATGTCAGCAAGATGAAATCAGTGTACAATAATGTATATGCCTGGCAAAAACAATAAAATAAGGAAAAAGGCAACCACACACCAACAGACTGTAAGTGCAAGTATATTTTCTTTTCTTGTTAGATTCTGATTCCATGAGTTGATAAGGCTTTAGAAATACCACTAAACAAACTTCATGTTTTATTAATATTTTAAAAATATTTTTCAATAAAGAATAGACTGGATTACTTTTTTTTTTTTTTTTTTTTTTTTTTTTTTTTTTTTTAATTAAGAAAGAAGATGATACTATTAGAAATATGCAGCTACTCCAAAGATTACATTGGTTTGTTTTGGAAGATCCACTATCAAATAGAGTATTCCATGTTCATCAGTGTCTTTTTCCACTCTCCAAAGTGAAAGGATATCTACGGAAAATATTCCAGACAAGAAGAAGAAGAAATAAAACACTTGGCAATACATGATTTTGAGGTTGCATTTTCTCATTCTAGGCCTCAGTCAGATCAAATTTAGGAGAACCTTTTGATTTCTTAATATTATTTCTATGGATTCTATTATTAAGAGACACCTAGAATATTTTTTTCTGTGATGCACACAGACTGTGGCAAAATATCTGAAGAGGAACTTATGGAAAGCCTATAAAAAAGTAGACCTATTATTCCTTGAGAACACTACAAATGGGACCAAAACTGAATCTTGTGCACTTCTGTGGTCTGAGTGTGATGTTTACTTTTAAGTGAAAGCCAGAAGTCTGTTTTAGCCACGAGCTGATTTCTGAGCTTCCAGAAGATCCACTTACCTTACTTTAACATTCAGTAATCTCAAAACCAGACTTTGAATTTCTGAATTATCCAAGTACAAAAAGTCTTTCGCTATAGCTATTGTCTTGTTTCCTACTTCTTACAGATATATACCCACATGGTTGGTACAAGACCTGTCAGTCTTCGGTGAGTTGCTAATCCATGATACTAAACAGGTTTCAGATTTCTGTGGAGCACACCAACATTTTAAGATATTGTATTTAACAAGAGATTGAAGGAAAAGGTCGTTGCTAGTGATCTATTAGTTAGTGAGTTTTGAGCTTAGGCCATAGAAACATGAACTATGAAGTGTCTCTTCCATTTTTTCCAGAGAAAGAAATTCATTAATTAACAAAAAATGTAATTTTTTCATTGTCCTTCCTTACATACTTTGTTTTAAAAAGTAAAGCTGCAGTAGGAAGAAGTAAAGGTTAACTTTATAAGTTAAAAGAGAGGAGGTATCTGGGATTTTCTTTCAAAAAGTCCCCAGAGAATTGTGTCAACTAATGGCTCAGCACTTGCTCTGAAAGGAAGATTAATGGTTAGGTGAGATGTCTGAGTTGCATATACTTTTATCAGCCATCTGTTTAAACATGAAAAAAAAGCTGTTGAAGTTTAGAAGAGGTTTTATTTCAGCAGAAAAGTAAAAGGCAGGGAATGATAAAAATTGAACAGAGCAAGAACAAAAATTGCTTTTTTATTTAACTGTTTTAAGTTATTATTACTTTTAGGTATGTTTATTCAGAGAGTTGGTTAAATTACCACCATTCTGCTTTAATTTAATTTTCTTGCAGAGCAGTACATGTGGGACTGTCTGATCTGGGATTATGATGCACTTTTTTCCAAAATTTAGCATGACATTTTAGAAATTTTAGAGACCCAAGATAATAACTTTGAAGTTGTATGAACTTGAATAAAATCAATATAAGACCCAAGGTTTTCTTACAAATGATACACAATCTATATACAAGGAATGAAAGGAATGAAAGAATACACAACTAACCCAAAATCTAAAGGGTTCTGAGAATAATTTGAATTATTCTTTTGGTAAACAAAAAACTTTGCATTAACCCACACAACTCTTATACTTAAAAATGCATATAAAGATGACATACCATTAAATGATGACATATGAGATACCATTAAATCATGACAATTAAATACACTGTGCTATGCTATGTCCATACATGCCTTGAACAAATGTTATGGAAAAGCATTTGGTTACGCTGGGTGGATGAAATAGGTGATGTTTGGATTATATAACTCAGAGATATGTTATCTTCTATGTCAGCATAGGAATTTTATTTTGCATCCATTTTCATGTGTTGCAAATATATTCAGGTTGCAAACCCATTTCTAGTTAACAGAAAGATGTGCTCTGAAAATATATATTTTTTATCATTTTCAGATATTCTTTTGCTGGTGATGACTTTGATTTTTTGTGCGTGGTTTTTGGTGGTCCTTTTTTATTTGTTTCATTTTGTTTATTGGCTTTTTTGTTTGGGGTTTGGGTTTTTTTTCCCCCTTTGGTACTTTTTCTGTCCTTACCATTTTGTTTTGTATATGAACAGCTGCATTCTGAATTCTGATTAATTCCTCACATTCAGGTACAATGTTGCAAATTCCACTAACTGAGTTGTAGGGTTGTAAAGACATAACTTAAAGTCCCTAGAAACCAAGCTGAAAAAAGTTTAGTTTGTTGGTAGGATGAAGGTAAAATTAGATAAGTCGACAAACGTAACAAGCTTACTGAAGTATAGAGACAAATAATAAATTCTGTTTCCAAACCATTTTGATGAAATTTCACTATACAGCCCTAGTGAAAGTTGAAATCAGTCTTTCCCTCTAACCATTAGTATTTCAGAACCAGACCTGTTGGCCTTATTTGGACACCATTCGATACCTCAATGTCTTCCTTGTAATGAGGTGCCCCTGTCCTGGGTTGTAGTAAAGGATGTGCACAAAGTATTCTATCACCATCATCATGAACTGTTGAATCCGGGTGGGCAGTGTTTTCCCAGACCCCCTCCCTCTGGGCCATTATCTTCTGTTAATGGCCCATCAAATGCCTTGCCCATGACTCATAGAAAACTCCCTCCAGAAGCTATCTCTGTTTAATGGGCCATCAAAGACCCCCTGCATGACTCATCATCCCATTGTGAGATGCTCCACCCAGGGGGGGGGAACCAAGCATTCTCATCTGGATAAAATCTGGGGTTTGGGACAGTACAAGCAGCCCTTACCCACTGGATTCCCAGAGAAACAGAGCTACCAGAGCTTTCTACAGGATCACTGCTTCAGGAAGACCACCTCAGCTGGACTGCTTCCATCACTCCGCTCAGGTTGTATTCTGACTCTGTCAGTGGTCTTTTGTATTGTTGCATCTATTTTATTTTACTTTCTTTTCTTTCTTCCTATTAAATTGTATCTCTGACTTGGAGCCTCTCATTTGTTTTGCTTTCAAACCACTACAGCCTCAAACTTAATGCAGGATTTGAGATACGGCCTCACCACTACAGGGTGATGATCACTATCCTAGTCCTGTGGGCCAAATTATTTCTGATATGAACCAGGATGCCACTCACCTTGTTGGCCACCTGGGTATATGATACTCAGTTGTCTGTCTACCAAATGCCTCAGATGTCTTTAAGTATAGAGAGTGAAGTTCTTTTCTGCCCTGTATCTTGCCAACCACTCTGCTTTCAGCTTGTAGCCACTCAAGGAATTGTTATGACACAAATGCAGGACTAGGAACATGACTTTTTTCAACCTCATACCATTACCTTAGCCCATTAACCCAGTCCAGATCCCTCTGACCTTCCTACATACATGCAAATCAACACTTCTGTTCAACTTGGTATCCTCTGTAAATTGACTGACAGTGCATTCAATTCCCTGATCCAGATAGTTGATAAAGATATTGAACAGGACTGGCACCAATACTGAGTCCTGGAGACTCAGCTGGATTTAACTCCATTCACCACCACCCTCTGGACCTGTACATCTATCCAGTTCTTTACCTAGTGAGAAGAGCACCTGTCCAAGCCACAAGCAGACATTTTCTCCAGGAGAATGCTGTGGGAAATGGTATCAAAGAATTTTTAAAGTCCATAAAGACAGCCCTTCTCTCAACCACCAAGCAGCACACAGTGTCATAGAAGATCAGGTCAGTCCAGCAGGACCTGCCTTTCCTAAACACGTGTTGGCTGGTCCTGATCCCCTGGTTGTTCTACACATTTGTGATGGTGCTCAAGATAGTCTGTTCCATAATCTTCCCCAGCACTGAGACCAGGCTGAGAGGCCTTTAGTTCCCTGGATCCCTTCCAGCCCCTCTAGTAAGTGGGCATCACAATGATTTTCAGTCATCTGGGTCCTGCCTTGTTAGCCATAAGTGTTGGTTAATGATTGAAAGGGGCTTGGTGAGAACTTCTACCATCTCTCTCTGAGACCCCCTTGGGTGGATCCTATCCAGTATGAAAGACTTGTGTCTAGGTATTGTAGTAGGTTGTTGACCATCTTCCCTTGGATTATGGGGGCTTCGTTCTGCTCTCTGTCCCTGTCTTCCAGCTCAGGGGTCTGGGTACCTGGAGAACAACTGGTCTTACTATTAAAGACTGGGGTAAAGAGAACATTAAGTACTTCAACCTTTTCCTCATTCTTTGTCACTATTGTTTCTCTCTACATCCAACAAAGGCTTCTCCTTAGCCCTCCCTGTGTTGATGATGTATCTATAGAAAAATTTTTCATGTCATTAATGGCTGTAGAGGGTTTAAGATCTATTTGGGTTTAGGCCCTTCTTACTTTCTCCCTTCATAAATTCACAATACATTTGTTTCCTTCCCTTTCTTTCAAGGACCATATATTCTCTTCTCTTTTTTTTTGGTAAAAATGGATGGACCAGTAGGTTTGGCAAAAATTTTTTTATGGATATTTGAGTATATTCATTGCACATGATGATTTTAACTCTGACCCTATCACAGGGAGTAATCTTTAACACATGTGGCACACTCAATCTTCTGTGCTTCAGCCCAGAAAATCTAAGGTTTCTAAAGCTATTCTTAAGTAGTAGCAATACAATAACAAAACTTACTAATATTTCAAATTCTGCATATTTCCAATCATAATAAAAGTGCTATGAAATGTTTATTGAGACTTCATTGCTTTTTATGTCTGAACATTTGATGATTTTACTATACTGCTGATAGACAGATCATTGTTCTCACATGTTGATAACTACAATAATATACTATTGTTCTCTAAATCATACAATTTTGGTGACCCTGGATCACATTTTCTTTCAGTCATGGTCTGCCCCCCAAGAACTCAGAAAGTTTTGTTTTCCAAAGGCTCAGTTAATTTTATTCCATTAACAAAATAATAAAAGTTATACACAAAATATTAGTCTCATTAATACTGAATTATGCCCTTAGTGTTTTGTATAATGTCCTTGGATTATGCAGACTGTCATTTTACTGCATGAACTTGCTCATTGTGAATATTGCTAGTATAATCTAGGTTTATGTATCTAGTGTAGATGCTCATAGGGTGTTTATGCACGGCTTAATTGGATAATGCAAAGGGGGAGAGAAAGGGATTTCATTAGAAGTAATTTGTTAAAATTTACAACTGCAGGCCTGTATTGCCTCTTTGCTGACAGTGAAATTCAAACCAATTTCTAGAAGTAACAGAGCCCTATACATATTCAGAAGCCTGAAGGACTTATCAGTCCCACTGCATGGGAGCTGGTTTTGATGGCTTCCCAGTTTGCACTCTTACCCTAGTTCCACAGCTTTATACCTGGAATGTAGATGTAAAGCAAATCTGCAAGAACCTCCTGTGCCCTAACTTACTAGTAGCCCTAGATTATCACATTCCATCAACACCGGTCTCCCAGGCACACTGTTCTGCTTATCTTCAGCCTATTCAAGATCAGATTCTTCTTCCTGGAAAAAGATGGTTCTTCATTTAGTCCACTTCTTCCAGAAATTTTTTATGAAACTTTCAAATAATTTGTTGTTGAGGGAATAGTATCAGCATGTTGCAAGCTTTGGATGATGCTCAAGTTATGACTGAAGTGGAAGTCTAGGAAATATTATTTGAGCATGTGGACATGAGAGAAAAAAATTAAATATGTCCTTCCAATATAATTTACACATTAAAAATATTGTTACTATTTTATTACTACAAAATAATAATAATATGAAAATAATAATAATAATAATAATAATAATAATAATAATAATAATAATAATAATAATAACAACAACAACAATAACAATAATCTGTACAAGTTTCTAAATTTGTTCTCTGAGTTTTCCACAACAAAATTCTAACCTATTTTTACCTTGACTCTCAGGTCCACACTCTCATCTACAACATACTTTGACTCAAAATTATCAACAATATATTGCCTTCCAAAATTACTCAGAGTACTCAACTTTTGATTAAAATGAAGGGCTATGTGTCATCATCAAATGTGTAATACTGTTTTTGAATATTCTTAATATTGCCATTTAAGCATTACATTTACACCATTAAAAGGTTATTGAAACATCACTATGAGACAATTAGCAAAGGGAAAATGAACTAAAGGACTATAAGTTTCTGTTAGATAATTTCTGGTCAATGGAAACCACTTTGAATAATTTAAAATATTCAGCAGACATTTTAAGCGGCTTTTTTTTTCAAGACGGCATGAAGACCAGGATACTTTGCATTACGTCTTCCTCGTCGTGTTTTTTTTTTGGGGGGGGGTTTGTTGGGGTTTTTTTTGTTGTTGTTTTTTTGGGGGTTTTTTGGCTTTTGGGTTTTTTTTCGGTTTTTTTTGTTTTTTGTCAGTTATGTCTGATATGACTGATAATGTTTTATAAACATTATGGAGGCCTAGAAATTTGAGAATTCTCACTCCCTTTTTTGCAAACTTCATGCTGGCTTGTGTTTTCATATTATTTTCTTTTAGGCATTACATGTTTCCCTTCCCCTCCTCGTGTCTCATCCAAGTCAGACTTAACAATTGAAAGTCATAATCCATTTACATTTGTTATTCTTTAAGTATTAGTAATTTGGCCCTAATTCACACTATATTGTCAGCTGACTGTATTTGCTACTTTATTCTAATGAAGACAGCAAAAATGCAATGAACCCAAGCTGAACCAAGGGAAATACTAATTAAATATTAGGGCAGAAAATCACAATGAATGAAATTAAAAAAAAAAAAAAAAAAAAAAAAAAAAAAAAAAATGGCATGAACATAAGTTCTTCCAAAGTTCTTCCATCATCTTCTGGAATACCAAAATAGGTTAACCAAAATTTTGAATTTTGAGATGAGGGAGATTATAGTTTGAAGTCAGACAATTCAGAATAATACAGTTTAGAGATAGAAAGAAGTGGCAATAATCTTCAATTATAGTGTTCTTTTCTCATATACTATATCATTAAGGCAATCATGAATAAAAGTAATAGCAGTTTTCTCCAAAACCTTTACCTATTTTTTCCCTTACTTATCCAGGAAATGATACGCAAGTGTTCTATGTTTTCTATGAGTTTTAATTTCCAACATCTTTTCTACTCAATTCTATCTGATCTTCCCGAAAAAATTCGGGTGTGTGCAGGAAAGGTGCTAGCAGTGTTCTTAGATTTTTGCTCAGCAATCAAATTAGATGGATCTTTTAGTTGTATTGGCATGTTTAAGAAGCAAACAATTGAGAAGTAATGATGCTAATTTTTTTTTTTTTTTTTAATCCAATTACTTCAGTGGACATATTTTTCTGAGCTTTTTTTGTTCCTTTCTCTTTTATGCGGAAATTAGCTTTTGGGCTGATCTCATTATGTTATCTCTTGAGAAATTATTCTTAAAACTGTCTTTGTGAGGATCTGTGAGTCTTGCTAAAATAAGTGCAAGATAGTAGGACGTTAGTGTGGAAGCTGCATTTTTTTTCCTTTTTCCTTCCACCTCCACCCCTTTCTGTTGTAATTTAATAAGTTTTTATTAAAACTTGACAATGCATTGCTCAACTATTCCTCTTAAACTATGAATCAATTTTTAAATGGTGTGTTACAATTATGACAATTTTACTCACTGAAAATTACCTCTGAAGTATTTGTAAGATTTTTAATGAATGGTTAAGATTGTCTGAGGGAGTAATTTATGACCATTCCTATTTTAACTAATAAAAGAGTTACCATGTATTCTTTTTTTAGTGATTAAAGAAAACCCCAACATTTCCACCAAGTTCTTCATTTTCACTTGGTGAAAAAAAGCCTGCTTCCACACCACTACCAGAAGTATAGAATCTGTCTACTTTTAAGCCTGTAGCCATACTTGTCTTCCTTTTTTACAATACTCATTGTGTTTTTATTCCATGTATATTTCTAATTTCTAAAATCAGTCATAACAAAGGGGGAAGAAAATGAAAAAAAAAAATACACATAGATTTTAAATTTACTGATCATAAACTATAATATTTTCTGATTAATTAGAATTAAGAATTCTCTGATTGTATGAAGAATTTTCTGAATTTCTTCACAGTGTCTCATATAGAGTTACTCAATACCTTCTTCTTTGTTTTACTTGTTATTGTCCACACTGAAGTATGACCAAGGAAAGGTTATGTTCATTTAGTTAAATAGTCAGAGAATATACATAGCTTCTTCTCTGCTTCAGTACAAGAAAGAAGGAATGTATAACTACATAGATAGATAAAAATAAGATATATATATAGGAAGAAAACCCTGTACTTTTGATACACTATGTGATTATACAGCATGGCAAGAGCTCTTCCTCAGTCAAAAGGAAAAGCCTTAAACTCCAGATTTTCAACATACTATATATCCACTCATGTTGATGAAGAATTTACTTAATTGAAAGAAAACTACTTCAAACCCCCAGTTTTATCAAAACAAATTAGCTCTTTTGACAATGTTTTGTGTTGTTTGGAAACACTGGGTTCCTTTACTTGTATAATTAAAGCAGGTTCCTTTGTTGGAAAAAAATAGGATTTTTTTTCACAGGCAAGTATATCCTTACTTAATAGAGGAACATATCTGTCATTTTTCAAATGTCAATATGGGCTCTTCTAAGATGCAGATGTCACAGTGTGTTGCATATATTCTTTCCTAAACAGTGACATAATATCTGCTATCATACAGTAGTTATAAAATTAACACACAATATTCTAGATAAGCAGCATAATACTATCTTCATTAATAGCCTTAATATTTGAAAACAATTAGTACTGCATAGTTCATAAAATTAAATATAAAATAAGTAATCTAATGTAAAATATTGGGATTATTTTAGTCTATTCACATGGCAGTGTAATCAATACTGCTTACATGTCAAATTGTAATAACTGAAGCCATTACTTAGATGCTAAGTAAGAAAAAAAAAAAACCAAGCCACAAAAAACTTTCCTAAACTAAATGACAGGTTTTTCTATCAGAATATTGCAGACCAATTTTTTTTTCTTTCCCCCATCTGCCTTTCACTGTTTGTAGTATTAAACCAGGAGTGTTCTTTCTAAAGGTTCTAAGGAAACGGATGTTATAGCTCAAATTTGTTTTTTTTTAATATAAACTATTATCTAATTTATCTCTGTGTCCTTAATGAAAAAAGTACAAATTTCAAATTGATTTATTATTTCCTATAACTTCTATGTTATTACATAATATTTTAACATCCATCATAATTGCTACAGAGATGCATTTAGGAATGTACAAGAGACATTACAGAGCAGAAATGAGATGGTCCAGGTAAGTGAAGAAATCGTACAGACCACAGGAAGATGCTTGTTGGAAGTCTGTGACTCGTGGAGCTTTGAATTAAGTCCTTCTTCTTAGAATATAATGCTTTGGCAAGTGCACAGTCTACATCCCTAAAACCTAATGAAAATTAATAATGCTGTAAGAATCATCTGAAATTCAAAACATTGTTTTTCTTTTTAATTATTTTTACTTGATTGAAAAGCAACTAGATCTGGGTGAAGAAGAGCTGAGTGAAATATTCATTGTTTCCTGTTTTTGACTTAGCAATTGGAGTGGAACATTAAAAAATATTGAAAATGAAATGTCTTCTTGACATTTAGCGTAAATGTTTATGATGGTGTAGCTGTTTGAGAAAAACACGTCTGTAGCACTGACACTGTCGCATGCTGTTAAAGAAATAACTGCAGGATAAAGCTGTAGCTGTTCGTCATATTAAAAGATGAGTTTACTCAAGGTCTAAAGCAATGAATGCATTTTACTTAATGAAACATCTAATAGGTGTGCCTCTTTTCTCTCTGGAGCCTGGCTAAAAAGAGGAGAATGAGTTCAAAAGAGGTAAAAAAATATTCTCAAAGAATGGCAAAAAATTATCTCATTTCTAAAAGTTAAAGAATTTTCTTTTTTAGTTTAGGCAAGGGTTATACTTCTCTGTCTTCTTTCAGTGCCATATTATGTCTGGGGCTGGAAGAAGATGTGCCAAAATATTGTGAAAAGCTGTTCTCATGGCATTTTCTTCTAAGACTGAGACTGCTGAAAAAATCTGACAAGAAATCTTCTTTCCAGATTTCTGCCCCAATTTTTCAGATTGAAGGGGCTTGTGTAGTCCTAATAAACTTCAGCTAAGCCTGTGAACATTTAGATGCTCATCTCAATCAAAACAAAATTCCAAACCTTCTGAGTCTCACCCTTCACCAACCTAAACCTGAAAGCTGCAATTCTACTTCCATCAATACTTTTCAAATGAACATCCATGTTCCTGAAGGAAATGTCAGTACACACCAGGTATAACAGACTGTACTAGGGAAGCACATTTCATTGATGCATTGTATATGGCACATCAATCAAAAGTTGCAAGATTAATCATATGGTCTCTAAATTTACTTTCCAAAGTTTACTAGCTGTTCTGGCATGCAGAGTTATGCACTATGCAAGAGATGCTTGCTTTCCTGTGAACCTAGTGACTATCTAATTTTTGACATTTTCAGAAAGGAAGAAAACTGGTCTTAATATAATGGGCTAGAGAAATACTTATAGCCTCTTAAACTCATGTATCACTTGTAGGTATTTAAAAACCACAGAGAGTAAGGGACTAGCAAGTATTAATAAAGACATCTAATGTGTTCACATAGCATAGATGTAATGAGAAAGAGGTTGAAGAGGTGGAGCAAGAAGTGTCACAAAGCATATTTCACTTTCCTCTTACATATTCACAAAGCCAGGAGAAATAGAAGCATGGCAGAAAAGTAAAGAAAGTAGAAAGAAATAAACAAAACTATTCTCTATAAGCAGTACAATACTAGTAGCAGTGTCAGAGATTACTTTGATATTTTAATAGACTTTTTTCCAAAGAGAGAATAAAGTCACCCTGTCATAGGTGAAATTTTAATCTAATACTCATCTCTCACACACAGGACTACATTTTCCTTTGAAACAATGACATTTATATACTTATATTTATTTATGTAAATTTCAAAAAATTCCTAGGAATTTTACTATCAGTCTGGACACAAAAATACAAAACAGTGTGAAAAGTAATTAAATACTTAATATGTTAGAATTTTGACCTCTACTAATTTTTCACAATCTCTATCAAGTCAAACAAATGTGGAGCTGGTTTGCTGCAATGACAATTCTAACAATGCCTACCTACTGAACCTCTGTTGTTCACTGCATAGTCATCTGCCTAGCAGCATAGATTTCATTGTAAGATGTTTTATGGTGTAGAGATATCCGGGGTAAACTGCTTTGGTTCTATAGCTGATGACATAAAATACTGAAGAAAATTTCTGGTCTCTAGTTGAATGCTTATTTTACTTTTCTTTCCTAATTTCAATTATTTGTCACAGATATGTTTTAGGTAAGACAGAGTTTTAGTTGCAGGCCCTAAATCTCCAGAACTTCCTAATGTAGTATAATGATGTTAACAATATTGATCAGACAAAATAAAAATGCAATGCAGGAAGAGTTAAAGAACACACTCACATATTATTTCTCTGTTGCCCAGGCAGTTCTACTGCAGTCTTACATCAGTTTCAGGTGGTGCCAAATCAACTACAGTTCAATTTGGTTTATAATGTGCTTCCCCAGCTGAGGTATATGAACTGTTTTTACTTCTATATTGAGAGCAAATGCTTATGCTGCCATGTATTCTGTTGCTTATGGAGAATTTTAGCAACATCTTTTGTTTGCAAGGAGCAAAACTAAAGCAGTGCATCAAAACAAGTTTTGTATTCTCCATGGCTGCTTAGGAAAATGACAGGTTTTACCCCCTAGAAAGCAGCATTCTGATGGTTGCTGTAAGTGACTTGCAGTAACACTAGACCAGGTTGTCTTTCTTCCAGATCAATTGCAACTCTCCTATTTTATTTATACCTGATTTATCACACACTCATTACAACTTCAGTGAAATAAGACATGAAAGAAGACAGTATTTTACATGAACCACAGAAGAGCAACACATCAAGGAATGCTTCATAATGAAACAATGCTAATATAACCATGCAGAATTAAATATTTATGCTGCTGAAATATATGCTTGTAACACATTAGTGGAATGTATGCCGTTTATAAAGCATTAAATTCCAAGTTTCAAGTTATGGAACACATCCTATTTCTGCATGTCGGAATTCACCATTTCATCCCTTAAAAGCTACCAAACCATACCAGCAATAGTACAAGTGTTACACTGATAAAATCGAATTTGATTTTTTTTTCTGGTGCACACGAGCATACTAAAACCTGTGCACACAAACCAGTAATATTAGGAAAAAAAAAAAAAAAAAAGAAAAAAAAGTTGCATTTTCACAGTAAACTGGGTAGGGCTACAGCCACATTGTATCACAGTACAGAGAATGAGTGCTTATTTAAGATTATGACTTGTAATACATGAATCAAGAAACATTCTAAAATATGAGAAAATATCTATAGCCTTATCAGCCAGCATAAGCCACCATTAAGCATCACACTAACAAAAGCATAGGTTTTATCTTTCTGTCACCTTCTCTTCCTCTGTCACCTTCTCTTCCTCTGTCACATTTTTTCAATCAACTGTACCCACACAGATGCCAGAATGAGTATATTTACCAGGTAAGAGTATAAAACACCTATTTGCTAACTGATACACAAGTGAGACAGGAAAGACAAACAAGGTATTAGGCTAAGTGTTGGTCCCATCCTCTAACCCTTCTGATGAGACACTGAAGTCCTTTTTGGTGAGAAAGCCAATGGTTCAAACAGATTGATCCATTTTGTGGGTGAGATGCTCTTCTTCTGACTCCCTTAGGATTTTAACAGTTTCCAGTCCAGAGGGTTATGTTTTTGTTTTTGTTTTTGTTTTTGTTTTTGTTTTGGTTTTGGTTTTGGTTTTGGTTTTATTTTTGAATATTTACGCTACTATTATTATAATTTAAATCTTTTTTATTACTATCTAAACTGTCTTATCTTTATCTGTGATTTTGCTTCCATTATTTTGCACTGCTCCAGCTTGTATGCTTCCTTTCTGCTTTTCCTCATCTCTATCTTATCAGAAGTCTAAGCTGGAGTTAGACAGCTGTACTGTGTCCAAACCAGAATTTGGATCACAGACAGCTGAAACCCTGGAAGGAGGGTTACGCTATGAACATACTTGCTTCGGGTGGTAAAGGTGAGTTTGCAACAAACACAACTCAACTTGTGGTAGTTCCAGTAGTCTGAAAACAACAACTCTGTTGGAAAAGAAATCATTTTACTTCCTCCAGTATTTATTATTTTTTCAGAAATACTACTCACTGGCTAAGCCCATTACTTTGTGCCATTTATTTCATGCTGTGAATAAGAAAATAATGATGCAAAAATCCAGCTCGTGTTGCAACAGCTCCACAGAACAAAGAATACAGGACATTTGGTGCCAGTCTTGCCATGACTCATCACAAAGGAAGGCGTATGAACAGATCTATTATGAACAGATATGAATAAGCTGGGCAGGAACAAATGTGAGAAATAATGAAGCAAATTATATTAAAATGACATATCCCAATATTCTGCAGTAGTCTAAGGAAGAAAATTCCTTATTTTTTTCATTCCTCATGATGAAAATGATCTATTTTAAATTCTTAAATTTATTTTTCTTATATCCCATTAGTTCTTTAGTGTGTAAATGTTATTATTTAAAACACTATTGTGCCCCAAGAAAAAATATGGAGCTAAATATGTTGTAATTCTTATTATCCACAGGAAATCTTTGAATAACTCATTTTGTTTGTTCTCTTTGTAGAATATGACAAAGTCTATACCTCCTCAAAAATTATTTTCCTTCAGTTCAACTAGACCTTTTACAATTAAACTCTCTTTTCTGTTACTTCTCTATCCTTTTAGCGTATCTCCTTCCTATAAATACTCTACAAACCAGACTGTAATGAGCCTTTTGTGGTCAGTAGGGCTGCCTGGAAATGTTGCAGTCTCCTTTTCTGGAGATATTCAAAGCCCCTCTGGACACAATCCTGAGTAACATATTCCAGGGGATGCTGCCTGAACAGGAGAGTTTGGACTAAATGACCTCCAGTGGTTCTTCCAACATTACTCTTTTTGTGATTCTGTAAAAAGACTGGGAAGGGGACATCCTGTACTTGTAGCTCTGTCTCAGGTCATGTGACAAGCATACCTCACTTCTTTCTCTGGATAGGCATTTTTTTCCCTCTCCTTTGTTTAGCTATGAGATTCCTCATAATGGAGACCATTTTTTAATTATGTACCTGAGTTCCCATTGCACTCAGCAATGAGCTGAGACATTTGTCTTTCTGCTTTTTAGGAACCCAAGTGTTCAGGTAGACTAAGGCATTAAAAAGACCAAGCATTCATCTATTATTTAGTTTTTCCAAACCTGGTCCTTCACAGATACAGTATTATTTTGACACACATTGATAATAATTAAGGATACTCCTTCAACTGCATAAAAATGTTTATCTGTGTGGTAAGACATAATGAAATAAATATACATATAGACAAAGTGCTCAAATCCAGAAAGCACAAACAAGAAGGAGTATGAGCTGATATTCAGCTCACATCATGCATAATAAGAGCATTCAACATTGCATAACAAAATTGAAACAAATGTAAATTTCTAATATCCTGTGATACCCATTAGTAAAAAAAATAATAATTGGGTGAATGTGATTCATTACTCTTAGAACTGTCTGTGGCTTTTTTTTTATATTTTCTAGCTTCAAACAGGTAAAGCAGGAAAGTACAATCACAGTGTCATAAAGAAACCTTTTCTATTCATCCACATAATCAGAACTAAAATATTTTTAATTTACAAGTAAAACTTTTGTGCATTTCCTTTAAAAAAAAAAAAGAAACCGAAAAACCTATCTGCAATTGTGCCAGTCTGTGATGTTAAAATTAATTCCAAACTGTTTAAATAACATAAAATGTAATTAAGTGAAAGCAGAATTAACTTGTACTTTTTTTTACTTTATGAGCTATTTTCCCATATGATTTATTTTTTTAAATAAAGTGCCTTGCCATAATGCGATGTCCTAATTTAATGATATGTGTGTTATATATTTCAATGAAAATCACTAATTTCAATATCCCTTATTACAAGCTAATAAGTGGAAGACAGTTTGAGGCTTCATGATTAGAAAAATATTTTCCAAAACAGCAGTTAGAACACTGTCAAAAACACATTACAGAAAATCTCTCAGTTTTATCATAATTAACAAATTCAGCCATACTGATGTAAACATCTCAATCCAACAGGCTAAGCTGGTGGTATTGTAGATGACAACACTGAAATAATAAGTATACAAAAGGAAGACCAAGGCAAGTGAGTAAGAATTTACAACAGAAAGCTTGTCTCTTCCTTTTTCTCTTTGTGCTTATTCCTATCTCTCAAACAGGGAGTAGGAGGTTGTGCAAAAGAATTAGTAAACAGCTATAAATAAATACACCTGCAAAATATTTTAGTCAACTTACATTCTATGAAACACCACAATATAAATGCAAAATTTGCATCAGCCAGGATACTGCTATTTTTTTTGGTACAATATTCTAAATATCCCTTTAAAACAGTTTTATATCTAAAAATAAATAAATAAATAAATAAATAAATAAATAGGACTGTAACCCAACCTCACAAAATTAAGTTACAGGAGTTTGTGCTATCCACTAAAAACTGCACTTTCTCACTTCTCTTCTGGTATTGTAGAGTGGACTGCTGGACCACTAAATAGCTGAAAGCCTAACTCTCATGTACCCCCTAGCAAGGAACTTTTCACCAGGCTTACAGTTTCTGCGTTTTTCTATTTAGGAGAGAATCACTCCAGTGGGAAAAGTTTATATGTGAAAAGTGAATGAAGCCAAACTGCACATTTCTCACAGGCACCTGTCTAATCTTGAATCACTTTTGGGAAAATACTTGGGTTTATATTCCCAACTGTTGGAGGTCAAAATTTAAAAAGAGGAAAACAAGTGAAGTAAACTGAAGAAATACATTTTCATTAAGGCTATTAAACACAGCATTACTTTTCAAGAGCTCCCTTGATATTACATTTTAGCAGCTACTAGGGGGAGTATTATTCTGATTTTCATTTTAATTTCCAGCAAAGAAGTTAAAAGTGAAAAATTACTAAAATAAAACAGACTCCCCCCACAGTCTATAATGTAAGTAACATGCAAAGAAAGTTAAAATGGGGTTTATGCTCTGCTTTTTAGCCAGCATGAGCCAAGCCCTCTTCATGTGCTCCTCTGTAATTCCCTTGACCAGCAACAAAGTGACATTCATCAGTCAGATGTGACATTAAACAGATTTTTCTTTTTATTTTCAATATATGGTTCATGGGAAATTTCTCTACTAGTTTATATCCCGCTCAACTGGTGTTTAACCTATCACGGTAGTCTAATCACCCATGGGCACTTCAGAGTGGCCTGAGAAAGGGTTAAATGAATCAGCATTTATTAATTAAAACTCATTACAGATAAGGACATACTTACTCTTCTGTTTGATGCCTATTATATCTGTATTCACTGCTGAAAATGTGCTTATTTTTAAAGTGACCAGTGATGAAAATTGCTATTTTTCTTTAAAACTCTGTACTGAAAAGATTCTTATGATGAGAGAAAAAGGAATTTTGAGATGGATTACATGGAGGAAATATGTATTTCTTCAGAACTGGATTATATTTGTTTTAATTTGCATGAAGAAAGCTGCACTATGATAGGAAAAAAAAAACTTTTTTAAGTCAACCTGGGTTTTCTCTGTGTCTATGAACACTATAGAAAAGATGATGACTAGCTCTTCCAGCTGGCTAATAAATTACTTTAAATAGTACAGACTAGAATTTAGCCCGTCTTTGGAATGAAGATTCCTGGATGTCCACGTATTGGGCCACGTACTAGGAGAAATAGCAACACAGTACATTAGAAATAGATTTTACTAAGGAGAACTACTAAGAGAAAAATCACTTCAGATCATTAAGGCCTTCTGCATCCAGTGAAGGAGAAATTGCTTAAAATTCCTAATAAAAATTAAGAAAGTATATTCTTAGAAATTTTAAAAAAGCACTTTTACACAAGAAAAGTAAGGGTTGTTGTTCATTGGTTTGTTTTTAATGAAATTTTATATTTCCTGTGTTACTTAGGCATATCAAATTAATGTTGAAATGACAAGGTGTTTAGTTCAGATTTCTTCATTATTCTAGCATATATTCAACTCAGAGTCTGGGGAAGTAATTTGAAGTAACATTCATTTTCTCTGCTTTTTGAAATGTACAGTCACATCCTCAGGAGTCTTGCAACAGACCATAATCAGAAGGGACATTCTAACCTGAATGCCAGAGGCAAAAACTCACAAATTCTGCAGAAGAATATGAACAGTACCTTCCCCCCTCCCCCTGGATTTCTCCCTGGCCATGGAGCCACAGCTCCATCAGTGACCAGGAAATTAAGCAAAAGTTCAAACATGGACCTAATGAACAGATAGTTCAGATTATATTTGTAGTTACTGTCAGTTTAAAGGAATATTACAGATTCATGTTGAAGAAATAAAGACACAAAAGAGAATCAGGTACAAGGGAAGAGGAAATTAACTACACATCCATGATCATAAGATATTTGGATGCGATTATTATTAATAGCAATCATCATCGCCATCATCATCAACATAGAAAAATGATAATAATATTTTTTCCTGTGTTCTTATACCCACATCTCTGTGAGAGTATGCTCATCACATTTGCCCTTTCCTCTAAAAGGGACACTGCTAGAATAATATAGAAAATTGAGCTAAGCATTATTTTTATTCTTTTTATTTTATTATCAAGTCTGTTGACAGATTGAAACATCAGATATAGAACAATTGTTTTGGGGGGAAAAAAGGTCTAGCTGAGAATTAAACAATTGGTATATCTACAGGAAGTACTAGAGGTACTAGAAATGCAGAGCTGGCTGCGGATTTTTTGTTTTTTTTTTTCAAAATGCATCTTTTGTCAGAAAAATCCAAATCTTCAAAAGAAATTTTCTAAGTAAATTTAAGTGAGGGTTAAATTGGTACTAAAATCAGTACTTTTGAGATTGCTTTTCTGGGTGAGAAAAGGCTTCCATTGTTACAAAGGAGTAATGAGGCATTCAAATACAGCCTATGAAAATGTGGTTCATGTTCTTTTTCTGTTTGATTGGAATAGTCTTGCACCTTTTCCTTTGCAGTGCATAAACTTGTTTAAGCCAAGACCATAGTGGTCATGCCAAATTTTCCGGCTTTTTTGCACTTTGGCCCCAAAAATTTACTTTCTCTAGCTGAGAAAGCCATCCCAGCTGGCTTTATTGAAAGCAGCGCAATTCCTGATTTCAAGAAGGGATGTGGAACTACATTTTTCCTGTCACAGTTACCTTCCTTGCATGCATGTTGTGGTTCTTGTTTTCAAGTTGTCACTATTAATATAACACACAGAGTCTTCTGCTTTGGCATTTTTGATTTTTTTAATCTGTGTTTCTTGCAACTATTTCTGTTTCTTTAGCAGCTGACTTCATGACTTCATTAGGATTTTCCCCATGTCTTCCCTGAAGTGACATTGATCAGTATTTTGGGAAATTTGGGCAATTGCAATTCAGGAAATTGTAATTCCTCATTCTTGCCACTTTTATGTGCCGTCTTTAGGCCAGAAAGTAAGGAAACAAGCAAATAAAAACCTCTCTAAAAGAAAAAAAAAAAAAAAAAAAAAAAAAAACAAAAAACCAACCCAAAACAAACAAACAAGAAACTAAAAAACAAACCAAAACAAAAAGCAAAAAAGAACCCAAACCAACAACCAAAAAAAACCAAACCCCAAACAAACCCAAAAAAACAACCAACCAACCAACACAACAACAAATTTTTATATTCAGTATTCTGATATTATTAATGTGGGATCAGGTTTTTTTTCACAATTAACTTGGTGGTTTTCTGTAATCTTGTTTTTCCAACTGTTCTGTATTTAACAACTCTAAGTTATTGAACTTATCTTTGAAATTGGGAAAAGACTGCCATCTTCCATTCTTAGTGCATTGCTGGTTTCTGCTAAAAATTACTAGATGTGCTGATAATATGCAACCATTATGCAAGCTTGCTGTTTATTTGAGAAGTAGTATTATTTTGATTAGGTTTCAGGGGAAACTCAGTCTTGACCCTAAGGAATAAGCTCATATTTTGGAGTTGAAACCTGATCAGGTGGCAATTCAAAGCTCTGGGTGGTGCTTTTTTTTTTTTTTTCCTTCTGTACATCCATTCCATACACATATGTGCATTCTTCCTCATTTGCTACCAGCTGCCCCTTCTACAGACATGTCTTAATTTTTGAGCAGACAAGGTGAGGCATATGAATGTTTTAGGCTTTATCGCTTGAAGATATAAATTCATCCTTTAATTAGTTTCAGGAAATCTAATAGGGAAAATCATAGAATATTGAATATTGAATATTCTGGTGTAGCTGTCCTTCTTGCTGTGTGTAATGAAAGGCTGATTTACAACTGATAAAAGAGTGACATAATATAAGAAAATCATCTCAATATGTGTATTTAGTAGAAGAGGATAAATATTACTTGGCTATTCAAAAAAACTTCTACCTCCTACACTACTAAGATTTGATTTCATCATTCATAGATCACATGGGAAAATGATTTGTGAATTCTCCCTGACCAGGGGTGGGCACTCACATTTCTCATAAAAACTGTCATTTTCTTAGTCGTTTATTTCCTGGTCAACAGGTGGTTCAGAGGCAGTGCCATCTTACCAGCTTGATGGTCAACTCTGCAGTTCAAAGGAAATACAGAAGTGTCTGCCATTCATTTGAGAAGAAAAGGTTTGGCACAGTTGCTTTGCTCATCCTTCAGTTAAATTCTACTTGTAATCTCATTGCAAGTGTCTACTTGTAGTCTTATTCTTATTGAATCATATTTCTAATCCAATGGAGCTGCAGTGGCAAGTATATCTGTCCTGGGTTGAAGTATATTCTATCACCATCTTCATGAACTGTTGAAACCAGGTGAGGCAGTGCTCCCTGCCTCCCCCACTCTGGATTATCTTCTGTGAATGGGCCCATCAGCACCTTTGCCACATGACTCACAGATAACCCCCTCCTGGACTACCGCCTGTTAATGGGCCCATCAGGCCTTATCACATGACTCACCATCCCATTGTTTCGGTACATTTCCTTTTTTCTTTAACTTTAAGCCACTGACACAGCGGTTGGTTGAGTCAACTGAAACAGAGCTGAGTGGGTTCTCTCATGTGTTTAGGCAGACATTTAGTCCTTAGATCTCATGGTTGAACTTTTGGACAATGTTTTTTCCTCTTCTAAGAAAAAACCTTTTAGCCTAGGTAAAAGAAAAAATAAAAGGAAAAAAAAAAAAGAAAAAAAAAAGAAAATAAAAAAGAGAAAAAAAGAAAAAAAGAAAAAAGAAAAAAGAAAAAAGAAAAAAGAAAAAAGAAAAAAGAAAAAAGAAAAAAAGAAAAAAGAAAAAAGAAAAAAAAAGAAAAAAGAAAAAAGAAAAAAGAAAAAAGAAAAAAAAGAAAAAAGAAAAAAGAAAAAAAGAAAAAATAAAAAAGAAAAAAGAAAAAAGAAAAAAGAAAAAAAAGAAAAAAGAAAAAAGAAAAAAGAAAAAAGAAAAAAGAAAAAAGAAAAAAGAAAAAAGGAAAAGGAAAAGGAAAAGAGAAAGAGAAAGAAAAGAGAAAGAAAAAGAAAAAGAAAAAGAAAAAGAAAAAGAAAAAGAAAAAGAAAAAGAAAAAGAAAAAGAAAAAGAAAAAGAAAAAGAAAAAGAAAAAGAAAAAGAAAAAGAAAAAGAAAAAGAAAAAGAAAAAGAAAAAGAAGGCAACCAGACAGTATTGCTCTAGTTGAATTCATAGGTAGCTGCAATGAACAACTGTCTTTTTTTTTTGTTTTGTTTTTTTGCATATTGTTTCAATTTGTTTTCCTGAGATGGCCTCATATAAAAAATGGAGTTTCTCTCACATATTTCTACTAGTAAATGTTGAAAACAAGTTTTAATAAGAAAAGAACACAAACATTTTATTATGAATTATGTATTAAAAAATTTAAATTTAAACACAGAGCCAATTAAATGATAACAAGTTTCATAAAACACTTTTTAATAAAAATATTTTTCACAGCACATTGTTAGATACTTATTATCTGTTGTAATCCTTTAGGGGAATGGTCTTTCGCCTTTTGACTCTTCTGGAATTTCATCCCTACACGTCCATATCTAATTGGCTGAATGCCAGGACCCTCCCAAAATAGGAGACTAAATAAGACCCCTGTATTTTCTTTGTTCTCTCTCTTGTTGCCCCTGGACCCCTTCGAGGAATAAACACCTTGGAATAATCTGGGGGTAAGAGCCTCTTTTGGATCTTTTGTCCTGTCCCTTCGGAGATATTCCTCCAAAGCGTCTCCAGAGCTAGCCCCAGGGGAGGGCTGTGGGGGGAATATTTCAATTATCTATTTTCTTTTCATCTATATCATGCTAATGATAAATAAGGCTTTCTGCTAATCTAAAGTGAACAGTTTTGCACATCAGCACTTAAGACACCCTGTAATAATATTCTTTATGGTTATTATGATGTTTGTCCAAGTAAGAATAGTTAAAGTTATTATTCAAGTACAAATGCAACCAACAGAATGGTTTAGGAAGTCATGAACTTCCTAAAAAGTTTCTATCCTAGAAAGTCGTAACATCTTTCCATGTTATGGTCAAAAACTCCTAGAAAGGACATTAAAATAATATCAAATCCATGCACCCTAAATTTGGAAAACCCTTTTTTGGTTTTTTTGGAAGAATTTGCACAAGTTAAAACAGAATCAGTACTTGTATCATTGTTTAAATAATCAATAACACAACAGTATCTTCCTGGTTGTTCTGCATGATCCTACTTGTCTTCTAGCCTGTCTTCTCTTCAAATAATAAGAGATGTAAATAAATTAATAAAGTCTATTCTCAAGAACAAGCACTTGGAACTTATGAAGTAGAAATTCCAGAATGAGACTGAATGATGGTGCATTTATTGCACAGTAAGAAAAGCAGAGAAGGCTTCTCCCTGCCTTCCATCTCCACGTGTATATTGCTTTGGACATTGGTTTTGGTCAGTTTTTCTTTCTCTAGAACTAGGTATGACTAATGATCTTAGAAGCTATTATTAGGCCTAATCTATATAGACTAAAAGTTTTATGAGTTGAGTTAAATATCACATCTATAAAATGTGAATGAATCAGACACTATTTTTTTTTTTTTGCCTGTATTATGTAGAAGTTATACACTTACTCTGAACAAAGATTTAATGGAAGCTGAAATCTACTCCCTTCAAACTTTTCTGGAAGTATTTTACTTTCCCTTTTGCCAGACACTGAAGAGAGTCATAAACAGAAGAGAGATATTGGCTTTCTGTTCCAGCCACTTGTCCTCAGCAGTCCAAAATCAGCATGATGAACCTTTCAGCTATTGCTGCAATATGCTGCAGAAGGTGGGATATTTCCAATAACCTTGTTTATTTCAGAGCACCATCCTGGCTTGAACTTTAACACCTACAGTATGTCTCTGTGCTTTAAATAAGCCTCCTGTTGAAATATCAAATTAATCTTAAAAAAATACCATCTTGTTAACACAGCTAAGCAATGCTGATTTATTTCCTTCGTTTGCTTCCAAATGCTTTTATTTTTGTATTTATTTATTTATTCTGCTGGTTCATTTTGATTTCTGAGTAATATGGTGGTACAAAAATTGTCCAAGGTTATAGGCTGGACAAGGGAAAGCCAAGCTCATCATTGGTCCCCAAAAAAACTCTTTTATTCATTACAATCTGGGAAGGATGCATGGCCTGATTCCCATAATAAGTGACTACTAAACAAAAATCAGAACTATGGATAGAAGTTCACAATGTAGTGACAGATGATTGACTGTTTCTAGGATGTATCATTTGTTCCCCATAATACTTAGTTTTTTCAGTACTAATGAAAAAAATTCATCAGCTGTTCCTTCCACTATATAAATAAAAATGAAAGCAGAAATACATGAAAAGTTTAGATTAATCTCAGTTTGCAGAGACTGTGTTTCATGACACATAAAACTTCATCGCTTTTATCCACCTCAGCAATGATACAATTTGAAATGATGTGTTTCTGTGGTACTTTGAACACCTCTATGACTTCAATTAATCTGCAAGGAAAGCAGAGCTCTAAGAAAATTTTTACTGTGCATAAAGGAATGGGGGAGGAGACTTGTCCTGGAGAGACTGATCCAAAGATTTGAAGTGCTTTGAACCTTGAAGAGCATGATATTACACTTGGAGAAGTGAGTCGATGAATGCAAACATACAGAAATGTGTTCATGCATATATATATAGATATATATAGACATATATATAGATAGATAAAGATATATATATATCTATCTATCTTCCCAAAACTTGAGATAGGATATACAGTATCCCCAAAGGGGATTTGAAATGGTAGAGGCTCATACAGACTTGTGAAAAAAGTTCTTATCAGAAAATATGTACAATATATAGTCATAAAATACAGTAGAAGGTTTTTAAAAAGTCTGGTGAATCAAAGGTTTATTATGATGGCTCTTTTTAAATGCAAAGAAACCAAGGCCAAACTGAGCTATTATGTGACAGGCCATTTGTAAATATGATGAAGTAACTCACTTGAGTTTTTTCTCAAGTAATTTCTGTGGTAACCTGTCTTAAGTGATATTTTATAAAATTAATGGAACATTAGATTGCACAGTCAGTTCTAGAGGACCCATCCAATATATTTGACATTGGTTACCTTGTAGAAGTGAATTGAAATTTACAGGAATGAAGCTTCTTATTGCATATATTTCTTTTCTGAATAACTTGGTTCCTGTTGTGACTCAATTTTTATTAATTTCTTTTATATATGCAAAACAAAACTTCAGCAAGTCAGCTCATGCAATTGAATTCTTTGATCTTCTTCATGTTTCAAAATGATTGACCACGTCTAGAATTTTCTATTAATGTCAAACAAACAAACAAATTTCAGCCACTAAGTTTTTCGTCTTAGTTTTGCATCAGTCAGAGCTTTTACCATGTTAACAGTTCAAAATATTTTTAAACACACACACAAAAATTTAAAGATTAAGGCAAACAGACAGAAGGGATTTTTCCCAGTGCAAGCTACCACAATTTGAAGTTTTATTGTAACCACTGATAAGAGTACCAGAAGATTCTTGCATAAATAGTCTTAATTTTAGTCTGAAATATGCTAAAAATGTTATTTTTCTTTGTTCCTTGTTCTATCTATTTAGCAAGTAACCATACAAAATTAATTTTTGCAGCCTATATGAGAGGAGTTTCCTTCTGCCCAAGTCTGTTGGTGATGTTTTATGCAGACAGCTAGTCAGCTAGCTTGCACACAGATGTCTACACTATGGATATCTATGAATCACTAATGAGTACTACCTAAAACGGGCATCTTGAACAGGATTCAACTTATTTAACTCTAAACTTCAGAAATTTAAAAATCTCTGACTATCATCACTACCTTTTTTCTCATTTTACTTAATGGAGATAAATAAGTGAAATATCTAGAGTTAGAATATTTTCATCATAAGATAAATATTTAACTAAGATCAAACCAAACACTCTCCAAAGGCCTGTTGTGAAGACAGCTTTGTTTCTGTTTTAAACATGGTGGTGTTCCCTTTGCAATCAGAAAGGATAATATTTATTTCTGTAGAGTTCAGCAAAAATCCCAAGAAACCTGTTGTTTTGACTTTGGTCAAAAACTTTGGTCGAAACTAAATTGTGTTTCTGTGTAGGAAATCAGACTTTGGCTTTAAAACAGCTGTCAATTGATTTGGAATTTAAAAATTTCAATTAAAAATTTATTTAATTGATCTTTCAAAAAGTTTCTTTCCTGTAGTTAAATTTGGGGGTTTGTTTTCCTATTTTTAGCTAGAGACAGTAAACCCATTGCACAGCAGTGTTATGGTGACAGGCTAGTTACTTGGAACAGACATTCTTCTGTCTCTTAGATGATGAAACTGCCTCTATGTTGAGGTCTCTTAGTATTCAGTTATAAATGAACTGTTCCATCTCCTTCCACCTCTTTTACTTCACCATAGCAATGTCTGTGGAATACAGGAATCAATCTTAATGCTTAACCTAGAAAACTTGTGATGACATACTTAGGATTCAGTGTTGAGACAAGAGTATGATTTCAGAGGGGTTATTTGCTCCATCCCATGTGTGGGTAGAATTCAAGACTTTACAGCTCTGACAGGGCTTTTTCATTTAGAAGATCCAGTAGTATTGTCTGGTCTTATTAAAGCAGAAAAAGAAACAGTTATTAGAACTATATGTGAGCTTTAAGGTATGTATGAGCTGCTACATAAGGTGACATCTGAAACCTATCTGCTTCAATATTTTATCACTGATACTGACCTGCCATCACTGGTTCAAAAGAAAATGCAAATTCCCCTACTGTGAAGAGTCTTTAACACTGTGCATAACACTTAATAATTAGAAACTGATATCCTATCCTGAATTTTAAAATTTCATACACCATTCAAATTATACATCCTTTAAAAAATAAATCAACCGCATGGAACTTTCTATAGAAGTTACAGTTTTAATGCAATAACTATTTGTAAACTACAGAAAAGCTTGTCTTTGCCTCAGTTTTGGTCCAGTAATCCCTCAGCTTCTCTGTTTTCTGAGAATTTTATTTACTCATTTATTTATTTTTAACCACTGGAAGGTACATTTTGTCACAAAGACAATACTTCTGGAAATCATAACTATAAAATTTGTTTTTGCAGGCTGTTTTTCAAGACATAATGATACACATTTCTAGAGAGGAATACAAAATATGCATTTTTTTCTTTTAATTCAAAGGTTAACGATTCATCATTTCCTGGAACTCTACCTTGTTTTCCAATCTCTACAGTAAACCAGACTACAGTTCCACAAAAGGAGTTGATAGTTCTCTCTATGAAGGGAAAAAGTGTTAGTGGAATGCAGCTTCTCACTTAAAATCTAAACAATTCCTCTCCTCATATTATTCTGATTAGTTAAAATTCTGTTACAGAGGACATTATTACTTTGCCAGTGCTAGTCCCGTGACAGTTTCATCTCGAGTTCAGTCTGTAAAACATATGGGGTAGTTGTCAAACACATTTCTGCTTTTAGAGGAATATTTCTTAATTCTTTATTTAGTGAATATAACTTTCTACAAGTTAAGATAAGCAGTTTGTTTAATAGCTTTCATAAAGTGGTTGATTATCTGTACCATGGTTCTCATAAGTTGAGACTGGTTTGATGACTGACTTCTTTCTCATTATTTTTAAAATACCATATCAAAACCTTGGTAATTAAATCTGCTTTACTCTAAGTCATGGCAATTTTATTCATTAGTAGCTAATCTCAAAACTACCAAAAATGTGGAGTTGTAATTACTACTACATTTACTGTGGAACTTGACTTTCTTTTCTAGTGAGGGCCTTCTGTCCACTTTTAGCAGAGTTTTTGGAAGATCAGAAAGACATTTATTTGTCATTAATTTATCTGTCTATCCCTATGGTAGAAGATGAATCTGAAAATATTAAAACATTCCTTAAAATATAGTGTCAAAACAGCTGTTTTAAGTGTCACATCATCTTTTTTCAACTAACAACTGTTCTTCTCTCTTTGCAGCGGAGATTATTTTGCTTTTATTATGACCATGGGTGCATGACTGTTTCAAAATATTGGGAAAGGGCAATGAGCCAAAATCATTATCTTAACTTGAAGTGTTTGATACCAAATGTAAATATTGGAGGGGCTTGAGTGCCCAAGCCATCCCTCAAGGCTTTATGTATCTGATTATGAATGTCCCTGCTGCACTGTCAGCTAGTCACCATCATGACTTCAGTCCAGTTGTCAAGGAAACAACTACCTCCGGTCTTCCATTGCTTATCAGTATAAGGATAGCACTTAAATAACACATTGGTTGACTTCCCCTCGAATACTCCTGCATAACTGAAATTGTCAATAGGCTATTAGAAAAAACAGAAATAAAAATAGAATTCAGGCTGGTTTAGATGCTAATTCTTCCTGTATATTTCATGCAGCATTAAAAACTTCAGTATCCAGTGAGATGCTGTTCATAAAATGAGAAAGTGAGCTGATGGTTCTTCTACACTAAGTTCTAAATACACTTCCAGTGGTCAGTTTTAGTCTCATGTCTGAAGAATGAAGGAAGCTAATGTCTTTTTTCACTTCTTTATGGAGCAGCAGCACCTGAGGGAGACAGAATTTATTGCAACAATCCACTACCAGGAATACATTAAGCACAGAGGAATAAAGAATGTATGAGTATGTTCTCCATTCAGAGGGAAATGTAGAATACAAAAAATACAGCATTTTCCAAAATACCGTTCCTGAAGATTTACATTCTTTTTCAAATTAAATTCTTGGTGATCATTACAGGTTCTTGCTTTTCTAAACTGAGAAATTTATTTCTTGAATTACATTTCCAAAGTTCTGTGAAGCAGGTAATAAACTTTCAAAAAGCTATGGTGTTTGTTCCATACAAACCTAACTTATTACTCTGTGGTATTCTCTGTCTAGAATCTTTCACAGATTGTAAAGAAATAAGTATTCTTCAGTGTAGGGCAAAACATTTGCAATTGAGCTTTTAATCTTCAGAGACTGGAACTTATAATTTTCAGAAATGAAGGAAAAAGACAAAGATATGTAAGACTAGCGTAGTCCATTAATCAACTTCTCACTGCATAGTGTGTATCAGAATGCAGCTTCTTATCAATAAATCTCATCAAACATCATATTTCACCTAAAATTGAACTACTAATATTTTATTTTGGAGTTTTTTTAGTTAAACAAGTATTTGAGTAAATTTTGAGCTTAATTTGACTTTGGTTTTTTTATACCCCTTCAAGACATATATATTTTGATAAAATGTGATATGTCTTTCCCAATCATCAGCTTCATCTTTGAACTTGATGCCTGCGACAGAATTAATCATACCAAGCCAAAACCCAAGTGCCATAGTGTTGTTTTCTCATGGCTTTGACAGACAAGGTATGTAACCAATAGACACCTGCGCTTTTCTGGATTATCAACTGGAGCACAGGATGCTCAATGTGTGAATGGGATTAAACAGGTGTGTTTATTTATGTAGCAGGTTCAATTAGTCAATGGAGAGAACTTCTAGAAGACATCTTATCTGAGATGAGCAAATCTTATGGGGAGTGGTTGAGGGAGCTGGGGTTTTTCAGCCTGGAGAAAAGGAAGCTTAGGCCTTGTTGCTCTCTACAACTGCCTGAAAGAAAGTTGTAGTGAGGTGTCTGTCAGTCTCTTCTCCCAGGTATTAAGCAGTAGGGCAAGAGGAAATTGCTTCAAGTTGCACTAGGGGAGGTATAGGTTTCATGATCAAAGGAGTTGTCAAGAACTGAACAGGCTGCCCAGGGAAGTGGTTGAGTCACTGTCACTGGAGGCATTTAAAAGACATGTAGATGTGGCACCTACAAACATATCGTAGTGGTGGATTTGGCAGTGTTGGGTTAGTAGTTGTGCTAGACAATCTTAAAAGTCTTTTCCAACCAAAAGGATTCTAGGATTCTATGGCTGCATGACCTCAAGGCATGTCAGAAGAACTGCCCGTCAACGTGGCTGTTTCTCTTTACTGTGTAAACAAGATGACAAAGATGTCTAGCATGGCTTAGGGCAATTTCCAAATGTTTAAGGTAAGCAGATGAGCTTGATAGTCGATAATACCTCTGTCTAGTTCGTTTATCAATGCATAAGCATACTTTAATATTTTTATTTTCCTAATGTTTCATTTTACCAGTCAAGTAATAGAAACAATATCATGAAAGAGCAATGAGCTCAAGAAAAATGGCTCAGTATCATCATCAGGCTTGATGATAGAAGAAATGAAGTCATCATACTAAACCAGGAGAATAAGAATTATTGATAGAAATAATTAAAGACAATAAATGCCAAAGAATCCTGATTTATTTCTGTAAGCAATTTAGAAACAGGGAAAATAATGACAGCAAGGTTTTTAAAAATAAAAATTTCCATTTCTTTGATCTCTATCTTGTATATTCATCGGATGTAGAGTCACTGTTTTGGACTACATTTATGTGAATGCATTGCAGAAGGATGAACTAATGAAACTTAACATTCATTTATTTACTTACTTATCTGAGGAACTTATCCATGCAATGTTAAATTCATTGCTGTGGTAAGCAAGTGCAGGTATTGTCATCATATTAGTGGAATTTTTCTTGCTTAGACCTAGAATTATTTTGTCCTATGAAATAAGTAATCTGCATAACAGCATTTTCAGCTAGGTATTATTCTTTTCATATTGCTCTGGAGGAAATATTGCAAAGGATTAAGGATTCTTTAGAGTACCACAAAGGGTATCTGGGCTCAAAATTTGTGTTAAAATACTGCTTCTTTGCTCACAGGCTTGAACTCAAATCACACCTCTGTCTAAATGAAAAGGTTCCACATTGCCTTGCAAACTTCTCTTTTTTTCATGACATTTTGGGATGGCTGACAGGAAGTTTTCAGGTTATGCTTGACATTTTGATAAGTAAAATCACATGAGTAATCATACCTTTGCCTAACTCATGCTGTATTGCTTCTCTTTGCTTCTGAACTGCTCTGGAAAGGAGACAATACTCATAATATCTATCTTTGGTATTTTTCATACCATGTGAAGTAACGCACAAGCAATTTACATCTGCTGTTCTTAAAAACAGAAGAATTACTATCATGATTCTTTCTTTATCTAAACTTATTTAATTGCAGTTCTAGATTTTGCTTTCAAACCTAGAATGAAGAGAAAGAAAATGAATAGCTTGAACACAGACTGATTATCTCTTTACCAATTTAAAAGTCAAGGTGAAATGGATTTATGTTCACCACACCTAAAAAGTATAAAAAGTCATTAAAAATTCCCTTTTCCTAGACAATATAAGGAAAGGCAGCTGGGTATTATAGTGTTTTTCAGCAGCATAAAACCCTTATGAGGATTTTAGTGGGTTGCAGGGAAGAAAGCAGCTGAATCAATGGTTTGCTACAGTTTTACTCTTTTTTATAGTACTGCAAAGACCATGGCTCAGAAAAGACTATCTCTGACACAGAGAGAGGTAATAGCTGAATTTGGAAGAAAAAAAGCTGGAATGATGGCATGAAATTCATAAATTTTGAAGTAGAGGCCTGGACTTCCACCTTTAATTACAAGGAAACAAAGACAATTCACATACCTATAATCATCAAAATTGCTATGAAGTCACTGTCTGTTTTCCTACCAGAAACAAAGTTGAAGAATCCTAATAAATATTTTCAGTGCTTTTAATAGATTTGGAGTTGAAGTGAATAATGTGAGTTGAATTAGGATGTATGGGAAAAAAATAGGAAAGAATTGGAAGAGTAAAACTGGATGAGAATATGTGTTCTTTATTGTTGAGGTGGTACACTGTATGGAATAAAAAAAATAAGTTCAAGTTCCTGGAAATTAGGTGCAAGACAAGTAAGGAGGCTTTGATAGTCACTGTGACCATTCAAGTGACTCCGTATTAGTGCATAATTTATGGGTGCAATTGAGCATATGAGCAGACTGAACCTTCTGTCATTAGATCAAATATGGGCTGCTCTTTTCAGTCAATCAAGCTACTTCTTTATTATTTGCCTGTGCTGAAAGGTTTGGTAGTGTCAGGGAAAATCCTTATAATATATTAGTTACAAAAGAATATGCTGTGAATGACACTGAGGGAAAAAACAAATAAAACCCCACAAATGACCCTGGTCTAAATTTGAGTCACTTACCAGCTGATGTATTCAGAGAGGAGGTTCAATGCTGTAATCTGTGTGAACCTCATAAAGTTCAACAAAGTCAAGTGTAAAGTCCTGAATTTGAGTCAAGGGAATTGCAAGCATAAGCACAGGCTGGCCAGAGAATGTTTTGACAGCAGCCCAGAGGAGGACAACTTGTTTTGGTTGACAAGAAATTCAAGCTGACACAACAATATGAACTCACAGCCCAGAAACAGAACATAAAGAAGGATGTGGATCTTTTGAAGTGAGTTCGAAGGAGGCCACAGAGATGATCAGATAACTGAAGCACCTATTCTATGAAGACAAGCTGAGAGAGTTGGTGTTTTTCAGCCTGGAGCAGAGAAGACTCTGGGAAGACCATCAAGCACCTGAAGAAAGCTGGAGAGGGACTTTTCACAAGGGAGTGTAGTGACAGGACAAAGAGGAATGGCTTCAAACTGAAAGAGGGTAGATTTAGATCAGATGTCAGGAAAATAATTTTACTCCTTGAGTGGTGAAACACTGGTATAGGTTGCCCAGAAAAGTTTAGGATTCCCCATCCCTGGAAGTGTTCAGGGCCAGGTTGAATGTGGCTTTCAGCAACCTGGTCTAGTGGAAGACTGATGGCAGGGGGGTTGAAACTGGATGCTCTTTAAGATCTCTTCCAACCCAAAGTGTTCTATGATGATTCTGTGTGCTATTTCAGTGGTATTTGCTCTGTGTATGATGTGCATTTGTCCATTTGAGTTTATAAAGGGATGTATGAAAAGAAAGAATAGCCTTTATCCCGTGCACAATAGGTTGTTTAGCATATGTTGGTCATAGAGAGATTCACTTTCTCATAAATGAATCTGGAATACTTCCCAGAATTGAACTGCCTCTAAAACACATAACTTTGGCTGACAGTGTTGAACTCCAAGGAGAGAGTGGGGTACTGCATTTCTGTGCAATGCACATTTGGGATTCTTCATCCTCCCAAGAGATTTTTGATTGCTGCTTGCTGTTCACTTCTGTGGAAGTAAAAAACAAAACAAAACAAAAAAACCCAACCCTTGTGTTCTGGAGTTTTATGACTGCATCAGATACTGTGTCAACTTTATGTTTACATGTATAATTCTGATATTTTTCTTGTGATGAGACTATTTGGTCAATTGTTCAAGTAGCACATGACTAATATATTTACAGAATAATTCCTGAGTTAATTAATATTGGAGAAATTAGTTAGTTAAAGAAAAAATGAATAGTTTTGGACTTTCTCACGTCTTCCAGCTCTCCACTTTTATCCTAGCCCTTTTAGCAAATGATAACTAGTTTAAAAAACACCATGATAAATATATTAGATTTTCACCCTTCAGATTAATAAAAAACACTGTTGTTAGACTTCTTTCATTCCTGAGTACACATCTCAATTTTTTTGAGATTTTCACTTTTGTTGTATTTCATAGCATGGAAAAAAAAAATTAAAACATGAGCAGTCTTTGAAATTTCCTTTACAGACATTACTATTTAGTTTTGTAAATACTAGGGAGCAATGGATTTTCAGTGAGTGAGCAAAAATTCTTATTAGTTTAATATTTAATTTCTTAAATTCTGTGTTAATTGGTGCCCACATCAGGCTCCAAGTTATAACAGGCTCCAGAATAACAGAGAATTTCAGAAATGAAATCTTTCCCTGGAGGAACTTCTGACATTTTTTCCTAAGATTTCTCTGGTTGAGACAGGAAGGAGGCATTTAATTCAAGATTATTGTTATCTAAGTGAAGTTCTTAATGTGCAGATGCCTATTTTACTTATGGATTCTGTTCAGGCATCTTAAGCTTCTAGTGAACTTGAGTCAACACAAGTTATGTAGTCTAAGAGAGCTACTCACCAGGTATAAGACACTTGTGTTTTGTGCTGAACAGCTTCCTAGAATCCATTTACTTTATCAAGCTCTATTTAGTCCCTTTTATGTACCATGGTTGTCTTAGATGATTTAAGATATTCTACTTGACTGTCAGCTGGTGCTCTAAATGTTTTGACTATCTTGTATGTTCACTGAGGTGTTTTCAAAGACATGCAGATATCCTGAATAACTAGTCTGTGATGAAAGCTAATGTGAAAATGGAAAGGTACTAGTTGATTTATCAGACTTGGAAAATCTCCCTAAACCTTTAGGTAGTAGCTTATGATTAGTTCTACTTTTGCCCCTTTAGATACAGAAGAAAATGTTCCAAAATATCTTGTGACATTGGAAGTTCTTTTGAAGAGGCAAACAAGACTTAGCAGAAAAATCACATTTCTCAGTATTCTATTTCCAGGTATATGTGTATATGTAAATAACTGCAAATAGTTTACTGTTAAAGCATAAAAGATAACATTGTCAATATTTGTTAATATCTACTGATTATGTTACATTCAAGCCAAAATCATTCTGGTTACATAGTGGTAGACCCATGTATATTAGCCAAAGTTTTAAACGCTAAGTTTGGGGATGTGTCTTTGCCTAGATGCTATTTAGATACATGAGGATGGAAATTGGGTTAGTTTGCACCACTAAGTAAAACAGGAGAACTGTGTTGGCTTCAGGCAAGTGCTGAGAACAGGAGGTTTGCCCTGAGGATATGCACTAATTTAAGCTTGCCTTCTCTGGTCAGTGGTTCACTCCCTTTCAAAAGACTACACCCCAGAGTATGAAAAAGCTTCTCAAGAAATAAACTTTTTCAGATTAAGGTCATTCTTCGCTCCTGGAGTTGTGAAACTGGAATTGCTAATAACATAAGAGGGAATGAATAGTTATCAAACAAATAGATTAAGAACCAGAGAATCTCTATGCAGAAGAATATCCAGGACAAATTATATCTTAAAAGTTAGGCTCTGTAGTGATACATTTGGTAGTCTTAGAATCAAATCTTTATGGAAAAGAGGTGAATGTGAGAAGTACCTAAAACTGCTGTTTTGAGCATTTACCACACAATTCATAAGGACATTTAAAAATACAAATACTCACTTGTATAAATACCCTCCGCCTGCCACTGGTGGTTTGAGCTAGCTCAGTTATTAGGAGGTTTTGGAGGGAATTATACCAAGGATGATATAAAGATATCAGAAGAGGCCCTTTCCCCAGGACCTTTGTCCCAGGCATTTATTCTTCGAAATTCCAGGGGGGAAAGAGAGTGAACAAGGAAGGGCGTGGCATTAAAAAGCCCCCCGCTCAGGGAAAAGATAGTTGGACTATAGCCAATAGAGTCAGAGAAGGAAGGAAGGGTCACTCTATGTGGCAAGGAAACTCCAGGGGGTCAGAAAGGAGAAACCATTTATCTAGAGAATTACAACACTCACTTATAGACTAGGTCACACAACAGATGTCATGCACCTGTGTATGATGGATGGCAAGTTCATGTCCTGAATTTCTGAGGACTGATAAAATAGAAAATCATTGTGAAAACAGATATGACAAATGACTTTGTTCAAATTCAAATTAACTTAGTTTACAGTCTACCTTTTCTTTGAAGCATATAGCCTATTTGTTTTCTTCTTGGGTGGACTTCACTGCATGCAATTTAAGCCATCCAAGCATTAGATACCCTATCTGAATTAATATCCAAGAATACTACTGAAATGCTTTCACACAGGGCCAGGTGCCATTTGTGACATCCTTGGAGGCACTGGTATATTACGATGGTATTGTGTCTCAGCTCCCTGATGGTGCACTGAATACCATGTAGTATCTTGAATGATCTTAGGTAGCTGTGAACAAACAGCTAAATTTGGGTCTGAATTTCTTGCACACTACTGAACATAAAGTTAATGGATCAAAAGAGAGAGCCACATGCAGGAGCCCTGTTTCCTGTCACAGTACAGGATGAATTATTTTCTGAAGGTACATTTTTCCCTCTATTAATGTCAAAAAGCATCTAGATTGTCAGTTTAGGCTAGATGAGAAACTTTCATGAGAACAAAATTAGGTGAGAGGATTACTCAACAATTGTGAAATATTGCCAACTGTATGCAGAAGATCTACATTTCTGAAATTAAACTCATGAAAACTTGAAGTTCAGGCTTTACTCTTGTTGTCCGATAATAACAGTTCTCCACTGGAATGTTATGGTGTGCTGTTCACACTGTGATCTGTTCTCAGTGTATTTGCTCACACTGTATTTTACCACACCTCAGGGATGCACTATTACAGACTGGCTTTTGAATAAAAATATCAGAGAGATTTTCCTTTACTGAAGTGATGAAAAAATTACGTGAAAGCCTCAAGGCTTTTTAAAAAGATTGTATATGCTTAGATACAAAGTATGTTTGAAAAAAAAAAAAAAGTGACATGAATATTCAGTAGTTTATAAAGATATTTGTATTTATTATTACTAATGTTAAATATGTGTTTCTCTAATTACTCTTGTTCTGAAGTAGCACTCTAATTATTCTTTTAATACTATAGGATTTACATACTCAAAATAATTTTGGAAATAAAAATATATTCCTTGCAGTTATTTTGCACCCTTTAGTATCCCTCCTCTAACATTAGCCTCAGAACACTTCCAAAAAATTATAATTTCATTTTGGTTTTCTATATTTTATTAATTTATAATTTTTGCAATAGATATGATGATGTGATCTAGAGGGTTTTTTTAAGTTCACGCTGTGAACCTGTATTAAGATTGCATTGTGTGCTACCGCAGACAAATTGTAAATTAAGAATAAAACCTATAATGCATAGTAAAACAAATTCAATAGAAGAGCTGTCTGAAGTTTTTGATGATAAAGTTTACCTATGCCCTTACATTTAATTGTCACCTTGCTTATGTTCGTCAAATCAGCTTCCCCCCCAAAAAAAAAAAAAAAAGTCCATTACTTTTAACACCATTTATGATTTAAACAAAAGTTTTGGGGAAAAGAATCTGTTTTTCTTCTGGTCAAAGAGCTTATTAATAAAAAAGGTAATATTGCAAGGGATTATCACAGCCCTGTTACATTTGGATCTGTAACCCTGTTGTACTTGCAAATCTGTTTGTTCCCAACAGTTGAAATTTTCAGTTTATTTCTTGACCTTTTCTTAACTAATGGTAGAAATTTCCAGGGGCTGTAATAGATGAAGATTTTAATTATTCTTTATCTTGACAAAGGGATGTGAGATTTGACCATTGTTAACAAAGTGGTAATTTAAAAGTGAAGTGAGCGAAGGATATTGCAGAGATTTTGTCCTCATGCCAACAGCAACACTGAAACAGGCCATCAGCTACATTTTATACCTTAGTACAACTACATTTAAACAGGGATTCTTCTTTCTTATTTATGAGGATACACTGTAATGTGTAACCATCTGGTATTTCAAATCCAACTTTGCCTGATAATTTTCTGGTGTCTATGTCTCTGGATGGTATAGTGAATTATAGGAGATCTGAAGTATGGAGATTTAACAACTCTCTAATTAAAGCTGCATCATTTGTGCAACAGATGAAGACTATTTCAGAACAAATTAATATCAATAAAAACCAAAAAACTAGCCTGGGTGTTTTGTGGGAAGCTGCCAAAGCAGTCATGAGGGGTAGAATAATTTGCTTAGCTGCAGTGGCAATACAAAAAGTATATCTTGAGTATCAGTGTAAATTAGAAAAGGAAGTTAATGAGATGAAAAAAACAACATAAATAGCAGGTACCCTAGGACCCTCCAACTTTTGATTAAACAGAGGGAAAGTAAATGCTTTGTGCTGAATAACACAGACAATGTGTTAAAGCTTAATGAACAAATGTACTCAGAAAAGGGGAATAAATCTAACAAATTATTTACATATGATTTGAATGGAAAAGTGAAAACTTTTTTTTCTTCCAGCTTGAGAATGAAAAGGCACTGCAACAGATCATAATCCAAGAACTGTAATAAGATTTCTTGCATGTTCTTTATAAAACAGATTTATCCTAGCTAAATATGGGTCATGAGGAGATAGTCTCCTTATCTGAAATTCAATTGCCATGGATTAAGGAAAGAAGTAAGATGAAGTTGTTTCTTCTGGGATCAGAAGTTAACAACAAGCCAGTGAATATTCTTCTCTCAGAAAAAACCCCAACAGAGCAGATGGAATCAGAATTATTAAAACAAGTTGTCTTTGTTTTTATGTGCATGACTAAAAAAGTTTTTATTTATTTAACTTCCTTCTGTCTTATAGAAATGGAAGCATTATAATCTGCGGTGGAAAAAAATGTATGATAGATCATATGTTGTTTAATATCAGCATTGGTATAAGAAAATTTTCACTCATTGAGATAAATAACCATTTTCCTTATTATGTAGTTTTTCATTCAACAAGAGATAAGTAACACACTCAATATAGATATTGGGTCTTGTTACTGTTAAATTTGATGTTACACCAACATAATTAAAGAGGGATGTGAACATTAGCAGACTGTAATGTAGCAGTTTCTAGCATCCTTTACTCAATATCACAATTGAACTATGTTTTAGTTGGTGACAGAATGAGGATTCACAAAAACAGAGTATGAAGGAAAACAAAGGAAAAAAGGCAAGAATATGGTATACATCATGCAGGAAGCTATTATAACTACGCAGAAAATCAAATTAAAAGGTTAGATCAAAGTATGTTTTAAGGAAGAAAGATCTATAGTATGATTTTCATAGATTAAAGTTTTTCACAGAAGTCAAAGGCTTTGAGGCATTCATAGATTAAAGTTTTTCACAGAAGTCAAAGGCTTTGAGGCATTTCTAGAATTTTAAGATCTGCTGTTCCAGGACTGGCTGGGACTGACCAGGGACTGGCTCCAAAGTTAAGTATAAAGTTACATTTTTAGAACTTGTCACTGTAGATTTAAATTGTTTCCTTTTCAATTGTTTGAAAACCTGCACTTGGTTTATGGTTCTTTTAGACAATATTTTCTCGAGCACAAAGCCTCACTGAAATTTTTTTTTTTCACTTTCCCGAGACCATCAGAGAGTATGGCAGAGAATCTAGGCTTAAGGCAAAGCAGATGTAAGGCTGCACAAGGGTTACCTGCCTCCACAGATAATGTGTCTTATCCAGATGATGTGTAGGAGCTGCACACATGAAGTGAGTGGTTCTTGAGAGACTGTTGAATTAAACCTGGCAGCTGGCTTCACTTTAGTTGTCAGTAATCCAGCTCTTGCAGATTCAATTAGAGGTTTTGGTTCAATTAACCAGAACCTTCATGTGAGTCCCCCATGTTCTCAGAGCAGAACCTTGTTGCCTTCCCAAACAGTTCTTTACAAGCAAGTGAACGTCATGTCTGGCAGCAAAACTAAATGATTTGACAGGGCAAACAGGGCTTTAGTTATTCTGTAGGGGAAATCAGAAGTGTAGTTGAGAGAGCTCAAGGTCCATGCACAATGTGTGTAGGCTTATCTGAGCTCAGTGTTGGCAAACAGGATATGTGACATCTAAGGTCAGATGTAAATAGCAGAGCAACATCACTTCCCTAATTGTTTTTGGGTCACACTGAGCCAAGTTCCCTTCTGGAGAGAGGGAAGCAAACAAAGGGCTTGTTTAATCATGCTGCTAAATGTTACTTACACAGGCAAACCCAGTACTGAAATACTGATAGCAGTAGCCTTATTAGCCACTGAAATTGCTGTGAATAGAATAAACCATATCGATTATAAACATTCACAAGAGTCAGTGCCCTTTGTTCAATAGGAGACCTTAGGGAAAGGAGTATTAAATGGTAATTATTGGTCTGACACATCCAGAAAATAGTGTCTTGTCTTCCCCAACTGAAACACTTCATAGCAACAGTGACTGAAACATAAATCACTAGGACCCGTTCTCGCCCTCAGCTTCCCTCCTGACCTATTTCTTTTAGAAACTGCACCACTGAGAGACCTTAGGTGGATGTATGACTCAGACTACATCATACTTGCTACAAGGAGGATATTGTTCTGGACATCTAACCTCCAACTGAATGTAAGAAAAAATACAATCTTCAGGCTATTCCAGACTTCAGATACAGTCAGGATTCATATCCCCCAAAGGATAGGAGCATAATAAAATTTGTTCTCTTTTGAAAATTTAATACAAACATTTTAGAAGTTATTGCATTCTGTTGCTCAGGCTGAGCTAATTTTTCTTCTTAAAGAAGGGACTCAGGTATTTTACTGGGTATGAAGATGGTACTGTAATTTTCCTACATATATATATATATATATATATATATATATATATATATATATATATATTTAAGGTCAGCTGTATAGCTGTATATCATGTTACTTTTGACTTTCTCTTTAACTAGACCACAATTTCTGAAAAATGTTGTTCAGGAAAACCAAAGATTATGGGTATTTTAAAGGACAACTCTATCCTATCAACATGCTGCAATTGGATTTGAAAAAAGTGGGAAAACAGATACTAACTGCATAAATGCAAGCCAAAGCACATAACCACAAAACATGTTGCTAGACATTGTCATATACATTTTAGTGCATGGAACACTTGAATTTCCCAGGTCATATACATTTTTGCTCAAGGTATACTTGAGCTTCCCAGTGCATATATTCATTAGATCTGATAAATATTATAAAATATCTGTCCTGGAAATGAAGAGAAGAGTGGATGATTGTCACAGGAGTAAAAGTATTATGAAAACCTCATCTGCCAACAAATTTGGAGATGATAGAAATGTTTTGGTGGCGTTCATATCTTCAAATTATTTTGTATCGCCATACTTTCATAGAGGCACCTTTCTAAAGGCCAGGTACTTTTAACTGTCAAGATGTGTTGACAGTCATAATTTTATCACCTTAACTTGCAGGTAACTCTGTGAACACTACTAAAATGAATTATTGAATTCTGTGAACTATGGCTTATTTGGATTTTCCATTTCCACTGGTTCCAATGAGACCTAAACCAACATTAAACCTTTTAAAACATCAGACTATGTTTAAAAGATTTTCTACTTACCAGAGACACATACTTGGTTATCCATACAAAACTACTGTGCTAACTCTGATTGAATCCATGTCATACACCTGCCTATCTCAGATCTTCATTTCAGAATACTTCAATAACAGCACCTTCTTTAGCTTTTATTTTTAAAAAAAATAAATCTGAAGGAAATTAATCTTCCCCACCTTTATAGAGTGTTTTTTGAGTTAATGTATAAGTTTGCTCCTCCTTATATTCTTCTGGTTTTTTTGAGAACAGTATGCTTACACTTGTTCTTAATTCACAGGTGTACTGTTGCATGTTCAGTATGGTATAACTTTCAAGTTCAGTATATATAGCCATTCATTAATTTAGAAATCACTGGCCTTCTGCACTTATTTTATTTCTATCATTGAAAGGTCTGATTCATCACTCTAATATTCAAACTTTAAGTGTAGTGCACTTTCAATGGAGGGAAAGTGGAACAGTGTGGTTTAAATCAGGTTCCATTCTATTTTTAATACGACAAAAATGGCAAAAAATAGGTTTTGTCCAGTTCAACTCTAATGCACCCCCCTTCTCACTGCAGATCTGTACACTCTCAGTTTCTGTGAGCTATAGATTGCTTTTGTCTTTCTAGAATCAGATTCCATATCTACAGAGTCAAACCCCAGTTCTAGTTAGTAATTAAAAAGTAAAAACAAATGTGAAAAAGAAAGAAAAATGTATCTACAGTTACAGTGATGTGCCATGGAAATAATTCAGCTGCTAAGGAAATAATTTGAATGTTCAAGACAGCTGTGATTCTTTCTGCCTACCATAATTCTTTTTGCTTGCCAGTCCACTCTTGTACTGTAGAAATTTCTATCCACAGTCAATGCACTATGACACATTTTCCTTGATGCTTAGAAAGAGCTTTTAATCCATACTGTAAGATATGTGTGGTGCTATGAAAAATCATGTACTTTTGCTTTGAAATTCCCTCTATACTAGAGATTAAGTCGACATTAAGATGTAACATTTAAAAATGTAATTAGGGGTAAAAATTATGAACGTGCATAATTTTATCATCTATTTCCTCTAAGATATCAATTTAAGCCATTTTAATTCTTCCTTTAATATGTTAAAGATGCAAATAATATTCTTACTGTCACATTGACATGTGTTGCTCCGGTAAGAAATCTAACTTCTGTAAAAAGTGGCTGTGCAGGTAAGACTGAATGTATTCTCTGAAAAAAAAAAAAAAAAGTCTTATACATCTGATAAGGCTGTAATATAAAACTTGTGTTATTTATAGAAAAAATTATTTCTGAAGGCATAAAAGTAAAAAAAAAGCGCAGCACTGTAAATTCAGAAAAAACATAATTATACAATAAATTATACAATAGAACTACTGTAGATTTATATCACCATGACTGTGGTTGCAATTTATCCTTATTTCATAGCTAACTTACCTAACTGTACCTACCACACTTTCATATGGCCTTTTCTGAAAAATCTATAATGTCAGAATCCCAGCTCTTGTTTAAGAGAAACTGATATCATTAGATTTTCAAGTGTAGGTAATTTCCTAAAATATTAGAGAGCCCCCAACAGTATTTTCTCCATTGAAACTAATCAGCACTGAAAATTTATCTGGAAGCAGGACTATAGTCATGTGTCATGAGATTATAGAGTGACATTTATTTTCCCTTTCTTTAAACCTGTGATCTTTTAATTACTCTGTGAAAGGAAGAACAGTTGAAAAAGGAAACATTTAAAAATATCTGTACTGGGTTTATTTGTTTGCTTCCTACAACATGAGGTAAAAGAATCAAATTTAAAAAACTTGTAGAAGAAAGCAATAAAACCACAGGGCAGGAAGGACAACTGATTAGAAGGAACCCAACTGTTGAAATTGGAAAAGAGAGCTGCCTTTTTGTTGAGGGAAAAGATCAGCACTCTCATTCCCGAGCTGTTTATGAATTTTACCCTAAAGAGTAATTGGATAAAACAGACAGCTACTGTGGAGGAGGCAAGATATGGGTTTTTTAACAAAAAAAATTGAAATATTTTTTCTAAAAGTGGATGAAACACCTGTCTGCAAATTTGGGATGTAAGCATGTAACTTCAGGAGAGGAGCAGTTCACTGGATGTGTTCCATGCTTTGACTGTTTTTCACATTTGCATACTATTTCTCTTATGCCAGGTATTTTCAGGTGAACATTCATGTGATCGGCTTAGTGCTGTAAACTTCATAGCCAAAATAAAGCTCACACTATTTTCTATTATGAACCATTTAGTGTCAAAACTAATCATCCTTTAGAGATAAAACCATGGTTCAAAATTAAACTCCATCACCATGAGGAGTCCAATTTGACATTTAGCTACATAAATTTTGTCAGATTACTTAAATCCCTTACATTTTAAGAACAATAGCAACAAAATATACAATCTGTGCTCAATACAGGATTTCAAGGAGGTGATTCAATGCTTGTCATCACAAATCTTCTGGAAACACACTAAGATGAAAATGTTTTATACCTGTGCAATATGCTGTGCCTGTACAATATAGTTCTGTATCACAGGTACAGTGAATCTGTTACTTCAAGGACAAGTAAAAAGGACTATGTGCTACTTGCTGAAGAGTTACTCAGCGTGTCATTGTCCCATTTTGCAGGATTTCTGAACATCCAAGAAAAAGCAAGATACATCATCGGTCAGTGCAGCAGGGCAGTGGATTAGAGCAGTACCTACAGTGACTTGGTAGCTGAGTCAGTGTATTGCTCTAGAATGTTTTACAGTATTTTGATGCACAGATTCTGAAGAACGGCAGTCTTTCAAATGAGATCCACTTCATAGTTTTGTGCCTGACTTTATTTATAGCAATCCTTCTTGTGGTCAGAATAACACTAGTGAAATAAGCAAAAGATACTTCTTTGAAATTCAAAACTCATCAGTTTATAGTGGTACAGAACCCTCTATCTATTCATATACAGGGAGTTCTGGATTAAAAAAAAATGTTCATAATAATCATTAACATATTGCCTACATAATACCTGCATAAATATTAACATAACCTATATAGGTATCCTTGCTTTGATAGAGAATACACTTTTACTTCTTCTACCCATTGAAGGAATTATTCAATTCCTGTTTATACGCTGAAAGTAATCTAAAATTTCAAGACATATGTGGAGATCACAGAAAGAAAATCACAAAAAAAAATACATAACAACATTAAGAGACAAAAAAAAAAAAAAAAAAACCAAGAAAAAAACCCAACTGCAAGCAGAATAAGAAAAGCAGAATTTGGATGAAGAATTAAAAAAACAGACCTTAGTACGATTAAAAGAAGAAAATGAGGAAAATATGTGATAGCAAAAGAGAAGGATAATGTCAAACAATAAAACTGGATGATCATGTTTTCTTTTTTGCCTTGAGGACAAAACCAGTGGTCATGCAAGAAACCATGGGGAGAGAGTGGTTATAAGAAACTCACTGAGGGTTCTGACAACAAATAATTGTCATGCTAGAATGGCTAGTACTTAGAAGGCATGGACCGACTTTCAAATTTCTGCACAGCTAAATATAAACAAAAGTCAAATCTGATTATATTTAAGGGATGTGAGACAAAGGTTTAACGTGATCAAAACTTTCCAGTTGTATCCTGGATAGTATCCAAAGAAATGGGGCCAGAAGGTGAGGCGAGGTGATTCTACACCTCTATTCCACTCTTGTGAGACCTCTGCACCTGGAGTGCTTCATCCAGCTCTGGGTTTTCCAGTATTAGAAGGATGTAAACCTGACAGAGTGAGTCCAGAGGAGGTCACAAAGATGCTCAGAGGGCTGGAGCACCTCTCCTGTGCAGACAGGCCGAAAGAGTTGAGAGACCTTATAGCAACCTTCCAGTACCTAAAAAGGGCTTCAAGAGAGCTGAAGAGGCTTTTCACAAGGGCATGTAGTCATAGTACAATGTATAAGAGCTTTAAACTGAAAGAGGGTAGGTTTTCTTAAGGAAAAAATTCCTTCCTGTGAGGGTCATGAGGCAGTGGAATATTGCCCAGAAAAGTTGTGGATGCTTGTGGTGATTTGAGTCTGGGTGGATGACAAGTGCCTGCTGAAGTTGCTCCATCATTTCCATCCTTAACTGGACGGAGAAGAGAAAATAGAACAAAAAGCTCATAAGTTGAGATGATTGAGATGAGGATAGGGAGAAGTCATTCACCAGTTACTGTCACAAGAAAAACAATCTGACTTGGAGAAGTCAATTGAATTTATCACAAATTAAAATTAGAGTAAGATAATGTGAAGTAAAAACAAAACTAAACTAAACTAAACTAAACTAAACAAAAAAAAAAAAAAAAGAAAAGAAAAAAAAAAGAAACAAAACAAAACAAAAAGCCCCCCAAAAAAACCAAAAAAACAAACTCAGAAGCACCTTCACACTACCTCTTCCTTCTTCCTACTCAGAAGCACCTTCACACTACCTCTCCCTTCTTCCTGGGCTTAACATCATTTCTAACTTTTTACCCATCAACCCTCAAGGGACATAGGGGATAGGGTTTAGGGTCAGTTCATCATGTGTTGTTTGCTGCTGCTGCTGCTTCTTCACCCTCAGGCTGGGTTGTTCTTCCTTCTTCCCTTGCTCCAGTGTGGGGTTTCTCCAACAGGAAACAATCACTCATGGGCTACTCCAGTGTGGGTCTTTTACACAGGGTGCAATCCTTCAAGAACAAGTACTCCAATGTGGTTCTCTCACAGAGTTCCCAGTCCTAGCAGCCGTATTCCTCCAACTGTTCTCCCCATGCTTCTGCAGATCCTGTAGGGAAACTTCTCTAGCATGGAGTTCCCATGGGGTCACATCTTTCTTTTGAGTATTCACCTACTATGGCATGCTACACTTTGGGTCTCCTACATGGTCTGAAGGTGGAACCCTGGTCCCTCATGGACCTCCACATTCTGCATGGGCACCTTCTGCCTCACTGCTGTCTGCACCCCAGACAATCTCAGCTCCAACACCAGGAGCATGTTGTCTCTCTCCTGCTTCATTCACCTTGGTGTTTACAAAGCTTTTTCTTTCACATATTCTCACTCCTCTCTTCTCTACTGCAATTACTTTTGCCCAATAACTTTTTTTTGTAAATATCTCATCACAGAGGTGGTACTACATCTCTGATTGACTTGGCCTTGGCCAGTGGTGGGTCTGTCTTAGAATCTGCTGACATTGGCTCTGCCACTCATGGGAGAAACTTCTGGCAGATTCCCACAGAAGTCTCCCATGTAGCACCTCCCTGGTCCAAAATCTTGTCATGCAAACCCAAGATAATGACCCATTCATGGGAGTATTCAAGACAGTCTGGATGGGGCTTTGAGCAACAGGGTCAAGTGGATGGTTTTCCATGCCCATGGCAGAGGAATTGGAACTAAATGGGGTCCATTTCACCCCAAACCATTCTACAGTTCTTTGATCCTCAGGGAAATCTATTTAAAAAAAAAAAATACAGGGAGAGAGGGAAAGAGAGAGAGAGGAAGAAGGTTAATGGGGGGAGCAGGAGAAAGTTTCGCACACAGGATATTCAGGTATTAGTTAAAAATTTGAAAGAACTCAGAAAATCATAACTGTTCAATATTTCTAAAAAAACAATAATTTTGTCCTTTTAACATTATTAGTTCTACTTCTGTCTTTGATTATGCCTCTTATGTCTTCTCAAAGCCTCATTTTTTTAGTAATTAAGGATTTATAGGTGAGGTCTCTGCCCTGCAGTATGTATTGTCTTGGAATGTGATATATGTATATATTTAGCTGCAGATTAAGACTGAGTGGCTTTTAAATTCTGAAGAGTCACTGAACTGAAATTCTACCCTATTATAGAGAGCTATAAGCAGTGTGGATTGTGAAATGAAAAAAAAAAATCCAGGGTTAGAACCAAAACTGTTCTTTTACTATTTTACATCAAAGTAATTTAGAAAGTTGCTTTGCTATGAAATTGCCATAACGTTCTCATCTAAATGCTATAATTTCATGATTCGGGTCTTTAGTGTACCTAAACTTAAGTATACTTGTTCCTTGTGCGCAGCTATTCATGTAAATGATGATGCAGCTATTTATATTGATACTTAGAGTGAAAATCATCGCACCTAACTGAAGTTGTCTATAATGTGGAAGTCTACAGCTGAGACAAACTCCCTAAAATCCCTTTATAGTTCCTCCAAGTGAAGCAAAGAGGCATTTTTGGGAAGCAATTCGTTTGCTCTATTTTAAGCTGAGATTAATTGTTCCCTACAGTTGATTTTTTCTCTCTCACTAGGAGCATAAAGGAATATATTAAGAATGCTTGGGGAAATTAGTTTTGGCATAGATATTCAGAAGAAGATGTCGACATTTAGACAGAGGAAGCCTGCCTTCACATTCTGCATAGACAAACATAACAGAAAAGGCTGTGTTAATTCTAATTCTGTCTTTGCTTTGCAAGTAGAAGTGCCATCTTTGAATGAAGGTTTTAGCCAACAAAGCACTGCAAACATATTAATGAAGACTGCTGCATAGGGGGCATGTATATGTGTTTTTAAAGGTAAGCAAAGATTAGTGACTCAAGTTTCTAAAGTAGCAGAGATTGCTAAAATGTTCTTTAGTATGAAATTGCTTTTTCAAGTGATTTTTTTTCCTAGTTTCTCAGCTATGTTTTCCTCTTGAGATAATTTGGAGTTGCAAAGTAGCTGTGGACTATAAAATTTAAGTTTCTTTGGGTGGGACTCAGTTCAAAACACTTTCATATTCATATTTACATATGAGATAGGTTTCTGAACTTCCACTATGGCCAGTAGAAATGTTGCAAGTATAACATATATGAATCTAAATTCAGAAATATTAAATCTTAGAAACATAGAATCATGAAAGTTGGAAAATGCGTTTAAGGACATCAAATCCAATTATTAATCTAACTGTGCCAACTCCACCACTAAATTGTGTCCTGGATGACTGTGCCTTCACATCTTTTAGAGGCAGCTCAACAATTTACCTGAGCAGCCAGTTCCAGTGCTTGACTATCCTTTCAGGGATATAGTGTTTCCTAATATCCAAACTAAAACTGACTGATGCAATTTGAAACCATTTTCTCTTGTTCTATTACTTGTTACTTAGAAGAAGCGCCCAATACCACCTTGTTGCAAGCTCTTTTCAGGTTGCTGTGCAGAGAGCACTGAGGTCTCACTTTATCCTCCTCTCCTCACTGATCCAGCCTGTCTGATCTCTTCCTAGCTTCCAGCAGATCAACATTCCCATCCCAACTACTGTCATCTGCAAAAGTGTTCAGGGTCCACTCAATCTCCTCTTCCAAGTCACTGATAAAAATATCAAAAAAGAACAAGCCTCAAAACTGAGCCCTGGAAGACACCACTTGTGATTGGTTGATAACAGTATTTACTTATAATCACCACCACTCATTGGGTTAATGACTGCATCGTGAGAGATTAAATAAATCTATAAGTTGTAGCAGATGGCTATTCACAAGATTCACTATTCTATTTTAATGAAATGACAGGGCCAGAGTAACTAGAGGTCTAGTGCATCCCAGAGCTTTTAGATGATTGAGTTTAAAATAATTGTCAGTAAGTTTAGTATATGAAATTCTTTGCAACTATCCCTATTTCAAGAAATTAAAATTCCATAAGAAGTACTTTTTAATCCTTAACATGTCTGTCAGTGCTAACAGTTTAATAAGATATTTGTCTAGAAAATATTATTTTGCTTTAGTGTGTGTCCACGAGCAGGAACCTTTTAAGAAGCAAGCCCAGCAAACTAAATAAATCTTCACCTGAGCACATAGCTGTGTGTTTTAACTTTGTGATTTACATTTCTGAGCAGAGGTGACCCCATTTTTCTGTTTTTCATGGGTAGCACTTAGTGTTTTTGCTCGGAGTTAACTAAAGATATAGCAGTTTCACTTTAGATCATAAACATGACAATGACTACGAATAAATGTTTGTTCAAAAAGTAAAGTAAAATAAACAAAAGAAGGTGCATTTTTAAAAGGAATGTTTCTCAATTTCCTACTTTTGTTCATATAATCACATAAATCCTTTAACTGTGACAATTCAGTAGCAAATGAGTGATGTATAGAGGTGTGTTTTATTGTTAGTCCAAATTCACCAGCTAGCAGGAGATGTGCCACTTGGAGATAATGGAATGAAAGACTGGTGATAGTTATCAACAGGTCCTGTCTGCAAAGTAAAAATATCTGACTCTTAACACTTAGCAAATACAAAGCAAATTCTACAGCAGTTTATTAGTAAGTAGTGATCTAGAATGTTTTGGGCATATTTCCCTTTCCCAATTTTTCAAAAGAAATTTAAAGCTTTTAAATCTTCTGCTTACCAAATTCTTTTCTGATGGGTTGTGCCATTATTATTCTAGTAAAACTGATCACAAAAAGAACAACACCACAATGTGTCTGTTCTTTCAGGGAGAGTGGTTTCAATTTTTTCTCTATACTGTATAATGAGGGAAGCTTTGAAGTATTCTGAATACTGCACACCAAAGTTGTGTGATTCATGGCTGTTCAAGACCACATGGCCTCTGCATAAATAGGATCTATGTTCCGTATGTGTCTCAAGGTGTTGCTGGGTGTGCCTAAATATCTAGTTGTAGTTGTGAAGACTAGAAGTAAGTGGGAAAAAAAGCAATCTGTATTTTTAACTGTTTTTGAGGCTGTCCTACACTCAAAATTTATGGCAAACTATGTATTTTTAATTTTCAGAAGAATAATTTATAGGTTTTAAATTTGTGTTCCATTTCAGAAGCTGTGGAGAGTTGGAAAATAAACTAGTTTGATTGCCTAAGTACAGAATGCTTTTAATACTTAAACAACTCATTCAGATTCTTAGGTGATTAAATAAATGTATTTTTGTTGCCTTGGGTTATATCTAAAGAGCATTGTCCTCTGTCCCACAGCTCTTTTCCATGCAGGGTAAAAATATCTTTATAACATTCAGAAACCTGATAAAACTACTCAGAAATGAAAATCAAGTGACTGCAGAAGCAGAATTACTTCAGTTATGTGAAAATGCCATCACATTCCAATCAGTTTATCATTTCAGCACAAAAGAAGTGCTAGTTTTCTGTGATAGTGAGGTTTCTTTACTGGAGATAAGTTAGCTTTCTTCAGTCTTTTCAACCGAACAAGACACAGAAAAAAGTTTAACCTTATTCATGAATTTTAGTTCTAAAATACCTTAGCTGAAATCCCTTAACATCTGAACTTCTTTGTCTACCGAGGAATCTGAGTATCATAGTTACTGTTAAAAGTGTTACGGACACTTTTAGAAATACCAAATAGTTATTAACCTAATTAATGTTTAATGTGTTCACCAGATAAATGGCTGCACAGGTAGAGATACGCCTGCTATCCGAATTTGGAGTGTCATGTGAAGCAAAGGAAAATATCACTCTGCATGTTATCATGGGGAGAAGACACTAATCTGCTTGAACCTCGGCAGGTATTCTCACTACTCAGACTACTCACTGCTCAGATTAGTGTGTCAGAAGCTAGTCACCCAGTTTGTATTCTGTACTCAGAGCTGGAAAGTCCCTCTTTTATAACTTAGAGAGATTATCTATCTCTACCAGTTGCCCATTCTTTTTCAAATGATTCTAATTTCAAATGATGTTTGAAACATTGAGATATCTTACACAAATTGAGGCAAACTAATAGAAATTGCTAAATAACTAAATTATGACTTAAAATGTTCTAAAATAGAGGACCTATAACTTCACCAACCAAAGACCAGATTTCATAAAACACTGCCAAAAAAGGGGGTCAAAACTCTCCTCACAGGGTCTCTATCTTACTTCTGAAATAACTTCTAGGCAGTGCACCCCACTGACTGCTCCAAAGAGCAGGTTAATGATAAAAGAATAAGAACATAAATAAGACTGACACTGCTCTGACATTTTTTCCTTTTTTTTTTGTCTTCAATGCTATACCAAAGAAATAGCAAATGGTCCTTGTTTTTTTGATACTGAAGCCACACGCTTTGTGAAGCAGAGCTTTTACTACTTCTCATGTGACAATATAGCTTATTAAATATGTGCCAATATTATCTTGAGCATCCCAATTGTCACAGTCTCTCCTGTCACACAGGTTAATGTCTTTGGTCCCCTCTTTCATCTTTTACTTGGCTTTGATTAGAACCTCTCAGTATCTACATTCACTACCACCCTTTTGATTTCAGTGCTGCAGGTAGCACTTGTAATTTAAGACATCCTCTTCAAAGGTCTCACTGATGACCTCAGTAAGCACCTCAGAAGGTGACAACTCTGTGCTCCTGTGGTTGGAAATCTATTAAACCTGAGTCAAATGAATCTTAGCTCCTAATAAATTAAAACTAGAATGAACCAACAACCTTGGAAACTATTCATTGCCATCAGACTTTCCACAGACTACAGGTTTCTTTCTTCTTTTGATGTGATTTTTTTTTCTTTCACATCTGAAATGCTCAGTGCCCTTACACAAGTTTTATCTCCAATTATTCTTGCATGAAAGCCATGCATATCTATCTTAACATAACAGTGCTTCCCGTACAGATGAAACACTTCTATATAATTTCCTCCTTCAGAACAGATATGAAGAGTTGTTTTATCTTCAGGAAACTAACCTGCTTCAAAATACAGTACACTGTTAAATATCCATACAGAGTACAATTAGGATAGAGGGAAATATGACATATCATGCTCAGGATCAAACTCGATGCTTTCTTTTACCCAGCCTGTGAAGATGTCAGATGAACAAACATAGTTTAAATATATTCTAAGCATGTATAAACAGAACACAGTCTTACAGAATGCCTTCTAGAAATAAGAGATTGGTCCCATCATTGCTAATATTTTCAAGGCACATGTTGAATCTATCCCATACTGTTTAGAGTTGCGAAATCTTGGAGATTATATTTAAGTTGAGATGCATGTGGAATAAAACTGGGAAGAGCAGAATGCTTTGAAAACCCTGTTGCTTTATTTACTTTTAATCCACTAAATAGAATCAAACTGTGAGGAATCAGCCTTGAGGGGGTTCAGAAGACTCAAGACTTTTTCAGGATCAGGTATTAGTCTTATTTCAAACAGATTGAAAAGATAATTATCTAGTATGTACCACACAGGCCATTTAAACAGGCACCCTTCAAAGTTTTGTGTTATCCGGACAAGTGATACTTTAGCAGTTGCAGACTGATCTTGTGAAGGCTGTCTGAATGTGTCAATACTGATTGCCCTGTGACAAAGCTGGAGCTTTAAATATTTCACAAGTTCTATAAGGCCATTTCAATGACCTAATCAATCTTATATTGAGGTATCAGAGCTGGGCAAATGGGAAAAAAATTCAGCTGCACTCTCTTGTCACATCAGACATTTGGTCTTGCACTTAATCTCCTTAATGAATTTTGCTCTGTAAAGCTTAAGGGATCAGATGAAGGATGTGCAAATCACTGAGACCCTCATTCCTCACCCACCCCCTCATCATGTTTAATATACCAAGCCCTCAAGCTGCCATCACAATTCATCTGTCAACATGCCACCTGGGCTTTGTAAACTTCAGCATCTATACTGGATCCTTGCCATAATTCAGCAGAACCACTAACAACTCCTCATGACAATAGGAAAGTACCAGCATACACAAAAAAAACCAAAAAAACCCAAACAAAAACCCAAACCAAACAAACCAAACCATCCATGCTTGGGAATGCAGGAAGTAATTTCAAAGAGAAAACCCACAAAATCTTTCTTCAGAGTGAGCTAAAAATTTTCACAGTGTCCTAGTAACATTTGAGTACATATGTAGAAGCCCGGCGCATAACAAAGAGAGGAAAAGAGGCACCTGTGCCCAGGAGAAATTCAGACAAGTGAATGAGATTCAGACAAGTGAATGATTATCATTCTTGCAGATGTCAAGAGTAATATGTTATGAAGAGGCAGACTGATGAATGCCAGAGAATGCTGGCTACCGAGACAGTGCATGAAACAGATATCTCTGATTCAGAATTTGTAAAGACTTTTTCAAACTTATGGCACAATGTATCTTACTCCAGAAAATCTGTGTCTGTCATAACATGATCCAGTGTCTCAGCTTGTAAACTTTGCCAGCCATAATTCTGATTCTGGTTAGTTCTGATACTGTACTGAGTCATACTAAACAAATTGTTTTTCATAAACTTGTTCCAGAATTAGCTCATTCAATAGCTGTATAAAACTGTATGCAAAGTTCTCCATTCTGGAGAAAAAAACAAACAAACAAACAAAAAAAACCCACCCCAAACAAACAAAAAACAAACAAACAAACCCAAAGGTTTCCACTTGGTCATCTAGAATACAAGTAACTAAGAGCCAGTACCATTCCACCAAATTTTGCACCAAGAGCAAGTAAACAGGATGGGACAAAGAAAGAATAGTGCAGTAAAATAAAAAGGAAAGATGGCAAATGAACATAGGAAAGCAAGTGAATGTTAGAAGAATGACAAAATACAGGGCCTTCAAAAGACAAAGCCTTCCAAAGTATACTTTCTGTAACTCAGAGTTATGCATCTTGTCATACCATGGCTGGATAGGAAGACTGCGTCAGAGAAGCTGAACCCCATACTTAACTCCCTAGCAGGCAGAATGTGCTTACTGTTACATCTTTTTATAAGGTAGGTTTTTTTTCAGATTTAGGGTTGTTTTGATGATGCTTGCTCCCATATTGTCATTTTGCCTGGTGAACCAAACAGAACAAGGAAGGAAACACAGATACAATCTATTCCTTATTTTATGGGAACATTAAAGGCTAGGACCAAAACAGACTCTCAAGGAAACTACCCTAACCTTGCATATTCCAGGAGAGAATTAATAAGTTATTTGCAATCTCTGTCTTATTAGATCCTTTTTTGCATACACCAATGTTGTCAAGAAACTCTGTTTGGTTTACCACAGTAATGCATAAACTTTAATAAATGTTTTCATTCCTGTTTGCCGGGCATCATGCTAACAGTGAAGTCTTTGATAAGACTTTTCATAGGAGAAACACCTGTTTTCTGAGGAAAAAAAGGTTGCTTTTTCCTTTTTTAAAAAATTTTGTTATGGTTTTGTTGTTTTTTTCAGAGATTGTGTCATGAGCTCCTAGAGGTATGAAATTACTTAGTCATGCACAATATTTCTTGTCAGCCTCATCCTTTGAGGTGTAGGATAGAAGGAAAGATTTATTGTATAAATAAAAAGGCATCAGAGATCTCTTTAAAATGGAGTGCTGAACATTACCTGACATAAGAAAAGCATCCTTGCACATCCTAGTAATACCATCAGTACCAAAGATGGAAACCGAGAATGTACAGACTAGTACAAAACTGCCAGGAACATTTGCTGACGCTTAGTCTTCATGAGACATAATTTTTGCAACTTTCTTAAGTCAAATAATGAAAATGGAGTTTCAAATTCACTCAGCTAATGTTGATACTAGCCTTGAAAAAAAAAAAAAAAAATTACATGGTCCAAAGAAGAGCCCCAAAGATGCTGAAAAGGGCTGTGAAGCCTCACAGGAGGAGACACAGAGAGAACTGGGTTTGTACAGCCTGGAGAAAAGAACGCTTGAAGAGCACCTTATCATCATGTTCCAATGTTTAAAATATGGCTAAAGATAAGACAAGGCAGGGACTCCCTTTTTACAACACAAAGAGGAGAGGTAATGGGGACAAGTTACTCTTGTGGAAATTCTGTTTGGATACAAGAGGAACATTCTCATAATGAGAACAATGAGCTATTGGAATATTCTCCCCAAGGAAGTGGTAGGTTTCCCCAACAGAGGACACTTCAGATTCAGTGGACAGGGCTGTGGGCCACGTTGTCCACACCATGCTTTTACCAATTATTGTTGGAGCAGATTATCCTCAGGGAACCCTCCAACCCAATATTCTATGAATCTATTATATGCTGAAATGAAATTGTTTCTTCTTAAAATGAAACTTTTTTTTGTTGTTGTTGTTCGTTTTCGGTTTTGGGTTTTTTTGTTTGGTTTGGTTTTGGTTTGCTGTTTGGTTTGTTTGGTTCAGGTTTGGGTTTTTTTTTTTGTTTTCCTGATCAAGACTGATTTTTTCTGAACTTCTGTGTGAAATTTTTGCATTTGAAATAGCTTTTATATTAAAAATTACATTTCTTTAAATCTGTAAATCTAAACTTCATTACTCTACCATTATTTTTCTTGCAACATTCAAGAAGTCAGGTTTGTGTTAAAAACAATACATTTAAACCTTAGTATAGGATGTATGATCCATTCCAGTGGGATTACAATCACTCAAGAAAGCATAGCAAATTTGCTAGGAGACTAATTTGGCAGTAAAACCTTTTCCTTTTCCTATTATTAAGTTGAAAAATCAAAATACTGATAAATTATTTTGAAATAAATCAAAATGCAGTAGTTTTAATGTAAAAGCATGCAGTAAATAGAAATAATTATATTTTTTAATATTAATATTCTCTGTTTGGATAAGGTTGGATGAAAAGCCTCAGGTTGTTTGTGCATCATCATTGCATCTATTAAGTTATAACACTAGTTTTGAATGGTGTGAGAGTATAAGTATTGCAGGACATATATAGCAAACCAAAAACCTTCAAATAATTTTGAATTTTTCACCAGAAACACACTTTTATTACACCACACCAACCCTTAGTGAAAACACTGCAGACCACAATTGAGTTTAAATTTTGATTAAGCATAGTCAAGGAACTGAAAAGAATTTATTTCTGTTTTCTCCAACTCTGTGAATAATCATCTCAAAGCTAGTATTTTTATAAAAAATTATAAAACAGACTTCATTAAAAGTACTAAAATATTGTAATTGAGGCCTGTTAAAATAATACCAAGACACAGTCACGAGCAAGGAAAAAGAATGAAATTTCCTCAGGAGGTATAATTCATTGCATTCAAAAGGGAATTGTTGGGGATGCCTCCAAACAAGTTTAGTGTATAGCCTGGTGTATGTGTACAGGTATATGTACATATATGCATGTATCTACTTACATGTGCACTTTACACATGTACATATATATGTACATATACAGACATATATTTACATATAGTATACTTAACTCACAAATGGGCATGATTTTATATGAAAAATTTATACTGCACAAAGAGTTTCTGAGGATTTGCTCTCTTTCCCTCTCTTGCGTCCCTCCCTTCATATGGATACGTAATACATCTGTTGTTTTCAGCAGAGTTCTGTCACTCTCTTGAGGCTTTCGTCCACTTCTTATAGGCCTTCATCCTGGCAAGTTGACAGTATGCTTATGGAATATTCCAATTCCATCTTTTTTTAAGCACTTCACATTATGTCAAAATGCCATTCTGGATAGCTTTGATCAAATTGGATTTCATTTGATAAAACCTGTAGTAAAGACAGATGAAGAAGACACTTTCCTGAACACGTTTAATTCACTCCAGATATCTTAGGTATCCCAGCTTCAGCTCTTTGATATCTGTACTTACACAGTTTATTTTGATAATTGACATTAATTAATTTTGGTTCTTTTCTTCCCTCTTTAAATAAACTAGTAATAAGTCTGGATTTTCCTACACACATAACTGAAACCTAAAAGTGCAAATAAGTACAAAAACATTTTATACATTTTACATTATCTTGTTTGAAAACAAATTTGAAATTTTGCCATAAATCTTTTCTACTAAGCAATTTGAAACTGTACAGAAGTTTATTATTTTTCTTATTAGCTAAATTTCCATAGCAATATCATGCTGATAAATGTCATCAGTGATGCCATAAATTTTACTTAAATTAATACAAACGATGATGCTTTATTAGTATGTACAATGGAGCACATCTTAAAAAATCATTAGATTCAAAAGACTATTTTCTTCACTCTTTTAATTTGCTGTATGAATGTCAAGAAATTTACCAAATATTTTTTCAAACAAGTACTACATTAAAAGCCGTCTCTGCCCTTTGCTCTGCCCTTCTATGGTTTAGAAAGCACAAAGGCTCAACAGCACTTAGGAAGAGAATCAGATATTTCACACAGAATCACACAGAGTATTCTGTGCTAGAAGGGACCCACAAGGATCATCAAGACCTACTCTAAAGTAAAAGGCCCATACAGGGATTGAACCCCCAACCTCCCTGTTATTGGCACCATATTTGACTTTAGAATACTTAAAGAGGAAACATGGTAGTGAGAAAATCATCTGCAAATGATGTATCAGATTACCCAGGCAAAAGGGAGGGAATAAATTATGTTCTTTTTGAACAAGTAAAATGCATAAACCAAATAATGTTTTTATCACTCAAGAGTAAAGCTGCAAACAGATTGTCTAGTGGGCTTTAGGGCAGTTCTGAGCAATTCTAACTCATATCCTCTGATACCCTGATTAGACTTTGGAAGAACACAGCACTGAAGGTAACTCCAGTCCCGCCTGATGCCTGGTGACATAGAGTGGTGCCAAGATCTTAGCCTTCTAACATATGCATCAAAGTGTCTCCTCACTTTAAACTTCCCTCAGCACCCTGAGATGGAAAAATAATGTATGGTTTGAAGAATTTGTTGCTTCATCACTGAAGAAAACTAAAAGACCAAAAAAAAAAACCCAAAAAACCACACACAACACAAAAAACCCAACAAAAAACCCCACGATAATTAGCTCAGAGGGAATAGCCAGTCAGCTAAGGTTGGCTAAGCCATGCAATTGTGCTTTGAAGCAAATGAGCCTTATTTCGAATCACTTCAAACAACTGGAAAAGAAAAAAAAATCCTATCAAATCTTCCATGAGGGAAGCATATGTGAACTACACATGGTCTTAGAAAGAGGATAAAGGATCTAAATAGGTCTTTTACTGTCTTTATGCTCTGATTCATGGAAACAAGAGAGTACTTAAACACATGCTTACTTGCAGGCATCTACTTAACATTTATTGTCTTCAAGTGAGAAAGACAACAGTTAAGTTTATGTGTGGTCCTGGATGGAAAGAACCATAAAACACTCTGTCAGTGAGGTTCTGACTTAGGTCTCTACTTTTGCAGTATAATCATAGTAGCTGCTTAAGTTTATTGCAAGTTAATTTTAGGCAAGACACAAATAAACTGTCAAAATCAGCTCTCAAATGTGAAATACAAAAGTTCCAGGTGTGTATTGTGATTTGCTTAGTGTCAGATATTTGGTTTCATGCACTTCTAAGTGAAAGATACTGTTAAATTCCTTAAGAAGACACTACAGGGAAAAAAAAAAAATTGGTATGTGCAGGTGAAAAATTATCAAATGTATCCCTTAATATTTGGGATATTAATTTCAGTACCTCAATTCAGGACAAGCATTTCCCTATTTACATTTTCCTCTGATTTACAGTAATCTTTACTTTGTGGACTAATTAAATCCCAAGTCATGGACCACTTGAAAAATAAATAAATAGAAAACAAAACACTTCACTGCACATAGAACTTCCCCTGGGGAAATGATGAGAGATCAAAATATGTGACAGATGTTTGTCACATTGCTTAATGCACTACTGGAAGTTGCTTGGATACTATGGTGATGAGTGTGGAGTGAGAACCTATATAGATTAGAACCACTTAGTAAGATGCACCCTAAACAGACTCATTACATAGCTATTACTGCAAAAAAATCAGAGACGAGGTGATGCATGAGTTGCAGAATAGCAGACTTGTAAATGTCTTTGTATATATATGTTCTCCTAAAAAAGCCTTGTGTCTATTATTAAATGATAAGTAGAACAATTGTTTTCAATTTTAGATCATTTATCTATGTTTTAATTTGCCATTCTGTTCATGAAGCATCAAAGATGCAGCTTTAGAAAAGCTGCTTAGCACAATAATTAGCTTTTGTATTGAACATAAAAGGCAGTCATGAACTCAGAATAGAACAGTAATAGATGAACCAGAAAAATAGAATGCATCTGCCAGAAAAGACGGGACAGTATTGTTGGTTAAAATGCTGTCCATTTCACTCTGGATTCATGTAAGTCAGTTGGCTTCAGGTCACACAAGATAAGCTGCTCAAATTTTATTTTTCTTTGATTGGTTTGATGAAATTTGCTTAAAATAAATTATATCGTTTAATCAAATGGAATCTTTAATTACAATCACAGGACCAGAGACTGGGTCTCTGGGAGGGATCCAAAAGAACCATTGAGTCCAACTGCTGTTCCTGCAGGGGACCCAAGGGTCACACCATGTATGCAAGAGCATCTTTTGAATTGTTCAAGTGCCTCTTGAGCTCTGTCAGACTGTGACCACTTCTGTGGGGAGCCTGTTCCAGTGCCCAACCACCCTCTGGGTATAAAAACTTAATATCCAGTCTAAATATCCCCTGACACAGCAACATCAGGCCATTCCCTGGGGTCCTTTCACTGTCACCACAGAAAAGAGATCAGTGCCTGCCCCTCCTCTTCCACTCACAAGGAAGCTGTAGACTTCAATGAGATCTCCCCTGAGTCTCTTCTTCTCCAGGCTGAATAGACCAAGTGGTCTTGGCTGCTCCTCAAAGGCCTTCCCCTCAAGGCTATTCACCAGCTTTGTAGCCCTCCTTTGGGTTTCATCATAGATTCATGTCTTTCTTATTTGTTGGTGACAAAAACTGCACACGAGGCTGCACCATTGCAGAGCAGACTGAGACAATCCCCTCCCTTGACTGGCTGGCAATGCTATTGCTTCCTTAGTAAATTTCTAAGGGATTTGTATAGGATAGAAATAATTAAAGTTTTCCTAGCAAGTGACCAGGCCTATACATTCAATGCCCATAAAATGGAGGAAAAACTCAGGTCTTCAAAAGGTTCTGTGGCTTTGCCAAATTTCATAATCAACTTAGAATTTAGGTGGTAGGCTTCAGTTACAATTTTCTAATACATTAACCTATTTAAATTACTGGAATTAGAGAAGAAACCTTTCTTCCTGTGCTTTTACTTGTTGCCATCTCTATGCTTGCAATACAGAATGTATTCATCACATATGATGATACTGTTCTGTCCCCTTTTTCTCTGCCAGCTACTCCAGTTATCTCAGAAAAGCATGAAATGACACTTTATCAAATAACAGCTATTACATAATGGCTTGTAAATGAAATAGGATTGCCAAAGTCAATCGCAGCTATAAATTAAATCTGGCTGCCTCATATACCAAAGGCAAAAAATGAGCACTTCAGAATCTGTATTTTTTAAATCGTACAACAGAATCTAAAAAAGATCATGGAATTTTGGACAATTTTTTAAGATTTACTTGTTTAGATTCCCACATTGCAGAAACATTTTGTTTTCCCATAGGATCATAAATAATGATTCGTCAAATAACTTCTTGTATGTTTATTCTTTTCGTCTTTAATTTGCTTAAATTTACTCAAAAGGTTTTGCCTCGAATAACCTGATTTTACCTAAGTATGAGAATCTAGTAATGAAAATTTCTCCCAATATTCTGACACTCACCTCAGAGTCTACAAAATTGGACAGATGAGATCCCAGTAAAATTCAGATTCCTGTTAGTGAATTCATTAAAAAGGGATGAAATACTACTAGTTTTAGCAGTAATGCTAAATGCCAGTACTGTAGTCTAAAGTATTGATTTTTAGTTCCAGAACACTTTGAGAATTACAAGTGATAGATCCTCACATGGCGCTTGGGAAAAGAAAAAAGTTGTTGCCAGCCTTTTCAGAGAAGATTCCTACTGATTCCTAACATATTAACAATATGTTAAGCATATTGTTGAAGGACACAGAGCAAACCTTTAAGAGAGCAGCAATTTGTTGTCAGAAACTCCTAACCCTGTTCTAACAGCAGTGGACCCCATTGTCTCTCATGCCTTGCCTGAAGCACACAAAGAATAGAGCGCTCAACTTGTTGGATGTGAAGATAGTAAAGATAGCTTCAAGGTGAACTCACACTGATGAATTCAGAGGCAGTTGAGAATGATAAAATAAGCTTGACTTTTTACTTCAAATCCTTACCATGAATGTTGGATGTGATGTCTCATACACAGGTATGGAATTTTCTTCCCTAAACTTCTGTTTGAATTGATTGTCACTAATCTGGTACTCAAATTTCCATCTCTTGAAATTCTGATTAGAATGTCTTTGGTTGTCAGGGAAAAAAAAAAAAAAAAAAAAAAAAAAAAAAAAAAAAAAAAAAAAAGGGGGGTGAGAGAGAGAGAGAGATCTGAAAGACTAAAACACTACAGTATCCACAAGAAGACAGCCATTTATGGTCCAGCAGTCTCCTGGAAAGTTAATAGAGGAGGTAACTCAGCCAATTCCAATATAAAATGACATAAATTTACAGAGACAGTGAAGAAAAACCACAGTAGACTATTTGATCTTATACTTTGCATCAGAGATATTGTTGTCAAAAGATGATCCATTTTGTGTTTAACTTGGCTGGCTCCCCTACGGCCACCAAGCCAATCTCTAACTCCCTCTCCTCAGCCGGACATGAAGAGAATCATAGGATTGTTTGCATTGGAAGGGGCCTTAAAAATCCTCCCACCTACCATAGGCAGGTGTGTAACCTTCCACTAGATCAGGTTGCTCAAAGCCCTATCCAACCTGGCCTTGAACACTTGCAGGTATGTGTCATCCACAGCTTCTCTGGGAAACCTCTACCAGTGCCTTACAAATAATTTCTTTCTAATATCTAATACAAATCTACTCTCCATCAGCTTTTAGCCATTAGACATTGTCCTACCAGTACAGCCCATTTTCAAAAGTCCCTCTCTAGATAGGCCCCTTTAGATACTGCAAGGCTTCTATAATATCTCCTTGTAGACTTGTCCAGGTTGAAGAACACCAGCTGTCTCATCCTGTCTTCATAAGAAAGGTCTATAGGAAAAATAAGTTAAAAAGTTTGTGGGCTGAGATAAAGAACAGGTGATCACTTATCAAACATCATCATGGGAAAAGCAGTCATGCTTTGGGGAAAGATTATTGTAATCTATTGCAATTAAAAATACAAGGGGATAGTGAGAAAACAAAGACAATGTTAACAATACCTTCTCTCCACTCCTAATCTTTGTTCTGAAGCCTATCTTTACTCCTTTGCTCCTGTTCCTGACTCTTCTGTTTCCCTCTTCCCTTGAGTGACACAGGTGGGATGGAGTACAGAGGTTGTGATCATGTAACACTTCGTCTCTGTTGCTCCTTCACATTTTTCCACTGCTTTCATGTGGGGTCATTCCCACAGGCTGTAAGTCTTAATGATCTGCTCCAGCATATGTCCCTTCCATGGGTAGAATCCTTCAGCAACAGACTACTAGAGCATGGAATCCCTACAGAGCCACAGGTCTCGGCAGAAAACCTGCTCCAATAATGGGCTGCCTTCATTTCTGCGAGGAACTCACTCTTGGAGATACCCTTTGGCTGCAGCTTTCTTCAGGTCATCTCCACCTGTTCTGGTGTGGGATCTTTCAAAGCTGCAATGTAGATACCTGCTTCACCTCAGTCCTCTACTGCCTGCAGAGGGACAATCTGCATCACTGTGTTCTTCCCCTGGGCTACAGCTGCAGGGCAGCCTCTACTCTGGTGCCTGGAAAGTTTTCTTCCTCTTCCTTGATGCTTGTTTCCATCACATTTTTCTTAGTCCTCTTTCTCACAGCTGCTATGCATAATTTTTTACTCTCAAATATGTTATCATAAAAGCTCCACCAGCTCCACTTTGCCCAGCAGTGGTCATCTCTGTTGGACATGATGGCTCCTGGTCTTTTCTCATAGAGGACACCTTACAGGTCCCCCTGCTACCAAAACCTTGGATCAAATCCAATGCATCCATGAACATTTGAAAACATTATTTAATCTTTAGTTCATAAGAAATCTTATTGCTCTACTTCTGACACAGCTTAGCATCAAACAATTATGTCCATTAAATGTGTAATAAAAATGGACTTAGATGTGTCATGTTGTCGTGTCTATGTTGGTTTTAAATGAAGATTTAATAATGGAATTATTCAAATCACAATTGATATAGTCAGAGCATAACAAAGTAGAAAATATGAGATAGATGTTTTGATCTGCTGTTATTCTGCAGCCCTAGAAAAAATTCATTTCAACAAAGATGCATAAACATATACTCACAGAAGTCTCAGGAATACGCTTGAATGTGCAGAGCATTCATTGGACATGGTTTCTTCAGAGAAAATTGCTCTATTCTATTGAATTTCTTCTTGATGCGAAATGTTTTCCTCAAAGATTTTCCCAGGGTTCCTATATTTTAATGGCAAAAGTATTATTAATTTATTTTATTTTCTGTTTTATTATTCAGTTATTTAGTGTTGTAAAGTTGTTCTGTTTTGTTGTTAACCTATTTCTGCCTGAGTGTTTCTTGTAATTGCTTCATGAAATCTAAATATTCCTCTGCCAGGAAAGAAGCACAATGTAAAGAAAAGCTTGCATTAATAATAATAAAAAACAATTATAAAGTCTATTTAAATAAAAACATTCTTTCTCTAAGTGCACTTAAGCATAACTACCCAGGCAAATCCCACTGTTTCTTCTGCATTTGGAAAGGCCACTATTGAAGCCTTGCTGCATGCCAGAGAACCCACAAAAAAAATCTTCTGTTCCATGTCAGTGAAGATAAAGCCACAGCAAATGGAAATGCAGGGGTGGAGGAATGCCACTATGTTAATCAGTTGTTTGTAACAACTTGCAAGGGTAACAGCAGCTTACAAACAGCAACTCCTCAGCAACATTTTCCCCGTCATGTACCTTACTGTCCACCTGGGAACATCAGCAGCTGGTTCAGAGCTACATAGCACCAAGGCACTGACACTTTAATGCTAACAAACATCTTTTGTATTGACAATAAGTCCAATTATAAGGAAGCCTGGGGAGAAGTGATGGAGATAGATAGATTTTCAAAGATAAGAGCATGACCTTGTTTTTTTTCTTATCTTTCATATTTTCCACTCTATGCCACTCTTATGGACTTGTGTGGGTCCCTTGCAGAGGAAATCACTGCTTTTTTCAATTATTTATACAAGAAAATGTGATAAAGTTACAACACATTTGCAATGATTTAATAATTGATGATGATGTTAATATTGAAATAAATTTAAAATTATGTAATTAAAAAATCAATTGTAATAAGCAGGTTCTATTTCCCCTCTGATTTCTCTGAAGGGATTAGAAGGGATTTTATACAAATATCATAAATGCCTAATTGTTTTTTTTATGCATCTCCTAAGCAGAAAAGAATAATCTGAGATTAAGTACATTTAAGACTCTTAATTCTATTCCTAGAGAGTTACGGTTGGGTGATATTTAAGTTCCTTGACAGGCACCCTAGGCCATGTGCACACCCCATTAGTCCTACAGAAGACTACCTGAGAATCAGTATTCTCATCTTCTACCAGTGTTCAGTCAAATACTGAAATACATTTACCACAGAAAATAAATCTGCATTTAAAGCAACAAAAACAAAACAAAACTGAATGCTAATATATTTTTCCACATTTCAGATCTTAATAATAAATGAACAATATATGCAAAGATTTTTTTGGAAATATGTTAACCTTGTAATCATACATAATGTTTAGACCACTGAAATGGATTTTCACCTGTAAGAATGGTGGTCATATTATGAACAAATGTTCTGTCTTTCCTTTAGAAGTGCCAGTGCTCTTCTACAGTTGGATTCAGTCTGTTTTATGTAAATGGGAAGTGGCTTCTACAAATGAAATAATAAAAACATAGAATTTCAGTACTGGTGATAGTAAATCAAGCAGGAAGAATGTTATGTTCTCCTATTTTTCTTACTAAATTCCCATGAAATTCAGGTGGTAGTGCCCCATTTGTTGTTTCAAGAAAAATGTAGTCTATGTATATTCCTTTTGCTCCAAAAGTATTTCCCCTGTTGATTCTTTGCAGCAATAATAAAAAGAAAGATGTGTAGCAACAAATTAAATAGAAGCTCACATAAACAAAAATAGTTGACATATACTAGGCCATGTATGGAGGCAACCAGAATTAACCAGCTCATCCTTTTTATAAAGTAGTCATTTATATATTCATAATGTTATGTTGTTGATAGTGATGATATGTTTTTAGACACAGCTAGTTCCAGTTTACATTGACATACTGTAATCAATTATGCTTCACCATCTGTGAACATAATTAAGTTTACCCTTAAAATTGGTTTTAGAACATATCATTCACAAGTGACTCTTGTTTACTAAACACACTTGGAATAAGCAATACTGAATAGCATGCATTTTGAATAAACTAGAAACAATTTTGCCTGCAGACCTCAAATGGCTTTAAATGTATAATTTACTCATTCTCAATGTATAATGCACCTGAGCCCCTTTTGGGATTCAGGAACTAACTTAAACTTTGTGTGCCACTTCTCAAATATATTTTATACTTGTTGTCATTGTCTATGACTCTGAATTGAAAAGAGGTCTTAAAATAAATGTAAATGCCATTGACACTTCATTAATAGTTAGTTAAAAGGAATCAGAAATTATATATGCTTTTTTCCCCAGAAGTAGTCTTCGATATTTTACACGATATTTTATCAATTTTCTAAAATCCTGAAGTACTGAACTCTATGGGAAGTCCACAACAGCAACTTTCATGAAATGCTCTAGATCTAACAGATAATCTCTGTAGTTCACATCATATATATTCTGTACCCTTTTTGGATAATCATAATATTGATAGCCAATGTAAAATTACTTCCTGTTTGAACAATTGTGAATTTATGATACATTTTCCTTATACATTCTAAAACTGTTCCTAAAAATTACCTCTTTTCCTGGACATGTCTTCCTGTTAACCTATTTGCTAAAATATATGTGGAAAGCACACACCATAGGGATTCAAAATCAGTCAAAGTAAATGAATTTAAAAATTCAAATGAAGAGTGGTGCTTTTTTTTTTTTTCCATATTCTCCAAGCTCTGATCTTGTTAATATATTAAGAAGAAAACAAGCGTCTTGAAGAAGCTGTTTAGATCTCCTAAGTGGAAGCCTTTCAGAGGGAATGAGAAAATGAGATGAAAATCTATTAGCAATACTATTCTGTGCTACCAAACCAGTGTGGCAATCCTGCCTCTTTTACAAGGTCAAAATAAGAGAGTTGCTAGCAAATCCTTCAAAACTATCATGTCTTAACATCTCTAAATCTTCATCATATTCATCCGAGAAATACCTCTGAGAGACAGCAATGCATTCTCATCCCAGCTTCCATAGGAGGAACTAAGACACAGAAACTGCAGTGCAGAGTCCAGAATGCATTTAGAAATTTAAAAACACAGAAGTCTGCAGAAGTAAGTCTGCAGAAAAGTAAAGGACACCCCACTTGATAGGTGGACATTGACACCATCTTTGCCTGTGCGCAGGGCAAACAAGGCAAGGAGAAATAACTTACTCCTGTCAAACAACTTTAGTGCACAGGCTCTGCCAAACACCAACTTTTCACATGGGCTATTTGGGCAGTTGAGCTTTGCTCTGTTTTTAGGCAGGACTAGGGTTTCGTGCTTCCTCAAATGCTATGTAAGATGGCAAGATCCATTTTTGGAGTTAAAAATGTACTATTTTGAGTGGGATTTAGTCAGCTGCATGAGGAATAGGAAGAGGCTGTAAATGAGGCACTGTGCATTTCTGATAGATCTCAAGTTCTATCAAGAGTCAGGGAGATATCATATCCTAAACTTATCTTGATATTTCTTTTCCTAAATTCTTACACCTACTTCATAATGAGATGAGAGATGAGAGGTAGGTCACAAATTAAAATTAGATGTTTTAGGGTTCTGTCTCTGAATTTGATGTTCTGATGCTTGGCCCCACTTGGCCCTGGAACTAGCTAACATTTACGGAACATCTTCACAGCCTGTACCCACAACTCAATCCCATTAGGATGTGTGCATAGTCAGTCCTGTGGGGGATGCTGGGATTCTTCATAAGCTATTCTCTAGCTGTGACTAGACACACACTTTCCTGTGTCTGCCAGCAATATTAACTGAGAGTGGGAGAAAATGTACTGGAGTGTCTGGAAGCAGAAACTTCAGGCACTAAGCCTCCTATGACATGCTGACAGTGGGTTTGAGAGGCAGCTCAATCAGTTCCAACCATAGCCAAATTCCCAGGACTGTCCAAAGTGTGTCATAAAGCAAAGTTTTGTGTTTTCTTTAAGCTTCTAATGCCTGTCCCTCTTTTCAGTATCTCATACGCCTTAAGTATCCTGCCCTAGTGATAGGAAACACTTGCGAGTTTGGAGAAACCTTTACAATATCCTGCTCTCCTGGCATATATGTCTAGAAAAGCTTGGTATGGTTCTAAGACATAGGGATAAGGATCTGCATATGATTTTGGAAGAAAATAAAAAAGGAGGTGAAAAGAGATATATTTAAAGAAAGTGTTTCTTCTGCAGCATTATAAACAGATCTATCAGAGGTTATGTCAGTAGTGCTTAAGGTACCTGAGGGACACACCAAGGGAAACCTGCCATAATAAACCACCTGAGGAAAGATGCTTCTGGAAGCCTTCCAAATTTTAACCTTTTTGCACACAGCAAATGTAAGGCCAGCTCAGTGTTGCCGATCATCATGTCTGAGGCTTATGGTGGGTAAACTTCCTTCCAAGAGTCAGAAAGAAATGGGAGAGAGGTTAGCAGAGACTTCAGGAGAAGAGAATGTGATAGGGAAAAACAGTATCATTTTCACCACAGAGAGAACGAAAAAAAAGCTTGATTAGTACCTTACTGATAGGATTGTACTTTATGATTGATGCATCAGAAATGGAATTGAAGATGACCTGAAATAAATAGGATTTCAAACCTTTCTTTTACTGCTTACGTGAGTTTTAAAAAATACTTTCCATAGTACCAGCAGCTTACTATAAGGAGGAATTTCTCTAAAAAGTAATATTGCTGAACAGTTTCATCCTTTCTCTTCTGAGGTTTATGATTTTTTATTTGATGACCTAGGGTCTTGACTATTTTTTTAAATCTAACAATGGTTTATATGTACACCTACCTTTAAACATCTGACTCGAGTTTTACACCTGCTCTACAGAAATATGACTGAAACAGCTGCCTTTGAACACTAAAGCCACAATCTTTTTGGCTACATCCAATTTCTGAAAACATATGAAATTTACTGAGTGCATATATGACATGCAAAAGGTAAACAATGCAGCATACAGCTGCTAAAGGGAAAGTAAGGTCAAACAATTATTAGTGCATTCTGGTCTTTCAATTCCTAAAACTGTCCCGCAGTGGGAAAATAGGAAAGGAAAATACCCGCATAGAGATTAAGAGGTCTGTAAACATCCACTGAGGATTAGCTGTTAATATGTGTTAAAAACGGATTCTAAATGCTCACAGACTTACCTCCCTTATATTGCAGCAAGCTAAATTCTTTCAATTGAGGTAGGCTTTGTCAGGGACACTATCTTTTGCTTTTTCTGTTGGTTGGCCATCTCTGCTTTCCAGGGTTTATCAGAAAATGTATGAGACACAGATATAGATAAGTGTGAAAGATAAAGAAAATACAGATCATAAAGAAAGATCTGTTCAGAGGTTAGTGCCTTCTGTTTGAAATTATAAACTAAAGAAAAGCTAAACAGAATTATTCAGCAAAAAGTACATTTTGGAAAGTAAAAGCTGCTCTTTAGAGGAGGGAGTGACAAGGATGAAATTTGAGACTAATGGCTTAACTTTTCAACTCATCTTTCTGTCAAGCCTCTTTCATCACACCACCTTATAAATCAAGTCCAAACGAATCCCTCCCAAGTGAGAGTCTTCTCAGAAAAATGACAAGTTAGGATTCAGAGACAAATTCCTAAAAGATCTCAGGTTTCATAGGGTTTAATGCACTCATTAAACACTGAGGAAGACTTTAACTTGAACTTTCCAATGGTAAAGATATCACAGTAAAATTTCAATTTTTTTTTCTTTTTTTAGTATTTGATATATCTTGTAGTTTTTAAGAGACTACTTGCTTAGTTTATACTGGAAAGATGCTGTTTCAGAGAAAATGTAATGTGGGATGCAAAATCAAGCTCTTTGCTCTTTTGCCTCATTCACCTTCAAAAGAAATAAAAACTGTGTTTGAAAAAAGTTCCAGGTTTTCTAGTTGATTTATGATCATTATAGAATCCACCTCATGCCTTTTGACTTTCAAAGTAATGCACATAAAACGGATCTGTGTAGTAGAAAATAGGGCATTCAGGATAGCGATAGGCAGCTTTGATTCAAAATATAATAAGCAAAGTTGAGAAATTATTTGTAGGTTTTTTTTTTTTTGACGCAATACTATAAACATTAGTTTGTATGTGAGACAATGAAATCTTGCAAGATAGGGGTTTTTTGTAAAAGACAAGTGTATTATATCATATTATGATAGTGCTTTTGTTCCTGGAAAATTTTTGTTGTCTTTGCTTGTGAATTCTTCTTGAGAAGAATTTATTAACCATCAAAGTTCTTTTACAGGAAAATCACTCATTTTGTCAAAGAAATGAGTGACTCATTTCTTTGATAGACTCAGTGATGTCTATGGCATCTGAGTGTGAATAGGAATCAGTGTAATTAGAAATATTAATTTAGTTGGCTAACAGAGCCAGAAAGAGGCAAAATATTCTTTTATACTTTTTTAAAATTTATTTTTGACAAAAATTTCCACAGAAGTAACATACTAACTCTATAAGGCAACAGATAACAGAGTTTTGATCAAAATTGAAAACACTGAGTACCAATTACTAGAAAAAAAAATATTTTCAGGTCTCTGATTAGAGAACTGTAGTGAATTAAACACCTGCCACACTTCAGACTAATAAAGAAAGATTAATTTCTTTGGGAGAGCTATTTGGCCATAATCATTGCAGGTCAGATGTTGCATAGCAGATGTATTCAAAGGCTCTTGGCTATGGTGTGTAAACGTTTGGATTTGGTTTTGACTCTGAATGCAGTAATTGTTTCTTGCTCTCCTCTTGCTCTTCTCCAGATTGTTCCCAACCTTTGACACTTTCTAACACTGTGTCAGGTATCATGTTTCCTGCTTCATAAAGATTTTGCTTCAGCCTCTTTATAACATAACATATTATAACATATTGCATTTAGATAATATCAAAATAGCTGTTGAACTTTTAAGGTTGCTAATTTAGTCATGGGCATTCTTAGAAGAAAATAGAAGCAACTCTGGGAACCATACAGAATATTTAAAATTTTGCAATAGTTTATGATAATGGAAATAACCAAGAAGTTCTACCTTTATGAAAGAAATACCAAACGGATACATATGCAATGGTAAGGAGAAAGGAGTTGTAAATGTTATATTGTATGGTCAAACAGATTTATCTATGTTGCTGCTACTATGATAAATGTGAAGATTTATTGTCAGCACAGGATGGTCAAGGCATAGAATACTTAAACAAAATGTATGTACAGAAGGCAATGGAGACTAATGGATGCTGGCTAATGTCAATGCAAGGCTACTCTTGAATCCCTTTGAATAGTCATAGTGTCTGGGAAAAGTACACAAAGACTAGAAGAGAAAAAAATACTCAAGAAGGATAGAGGGAAGATTTGGGAAACTACAGTCCAGTCAACATCACCTTAGTCACTCAGAAGATGATGGGGAAAAACCTCCTGGAAAGATTTTCTAGACACATGAACACCAAAGAGCTAGCTAGGAATAATTAGCATGGATTTTCAAGGGCCAAATCATGCTGGATTGACTTGATAGATTTCTACAATGATGGGAATCGCCGATGGATGGTGGATGAGAGCAGAGCAACAGATACTGTTTACTTTGACTTCAGAAAGCTTCTGACACTGTCTCACATAACATCATCATAGAGAAACTGACAAAGTAAAGTTTAGGTAAGTGGACAGTGAAATGGATTAAAGATGAGCTGAATGATTGGCCCCAGAGGACGATGATTGATGGCACCAAGTCCTGTTGGAGGCAGTTTCTAGCAGTCTATCTCAGAGGTCTTTCCATGCTCTAATATTCTTTAACATCTTTATTCATGACTCAGATAAGGATGACGTCTCACTAAGTCAAATACAAAATTCAGACAACACAAAACTAGGCAGAGTGGCTCATACAAGATACAGTTATGCCACCATTCAGAGAAAACTCAGCAGGCTGGGTGGGTGTCAGCAAGGGCAAATGTCAAATGCTGCTTCTGGGGAAGAAAAAATTGATGCACCAGTTTATGCAGGAGTGTAACCATCTGAAAAGCAGCTTTGCCAAAAGGACCTTAGAATTCTAGTGGACAACAGTTCACCAGCACTGCACCCTCAGAGCAAAGGAGTCCACCAACCTCCTCAGTTGCACTAGGAGTGTTACCAGCAATTTGAGTGTGGTGGTCCTTCCCCTCTGTTCAGTGCTAGTGAGACTGCATCTGTAGAATTGTGTTCAGTTCTAAGCTCCCACTACAATAAAGATATAGACTTAACAGATCAAATAATGCTCCAGAAAAATTGATTTAGTGGTTGGAGCACCTTTCATAAAATTAAAGGCTGAGTGAGACAGAATTTTTCAGCCTGGAGAAAGTTCAGGGAGGTCTTATCAATGTCATATGTGGATAACAGCATACAGGCAATGGACACCAATTAAAATACAAAAATTCCATCTGAACATAAAACCCTTTTTCTTTTTGGTTTTTTTTTTTGTTTGTTTTTTTTTTGTTTTTTACTTTTTTGAGGGCGGTCAAACATTCTAAGCAGGTTACAAAATCTCCATCCTTAGGGAAAGTAAAAAACTTAACTGGACTTGGTCTCAAACAACCTGCTCTACCAGAACTTTGCTTTGAATAGGGAAAATCAAACTAGATGATTTTAATAGGTCACTTCCAACATAAACAATATTGTGTTTACTTTATTTTTTCTTTAGTATGTACATTTATTTATTTACATATGTGCTTGTTTGGTTGTTTATTTAATTCTGTGAAATATATTTTAAACAACCAGACAGAAAAAATATAGTGGAAGATGTACAAAGGAAGACAGAAGAAAGAAATTAAATTTAGTAGTCAAGAAGTGGCAGTAGTAATAATGATAATTTCAATATTTCAATTACAAGATTGTTAAGTGAATAAAAAATGATGGGTTTAATGCTCGCTGTTTTTACTGGTTTTCCCTGAGGGAGTTAAAGAGAATGTGGTAGCTCTGCTGCTGTGAAGAAATGCAGCGTACGGTGTCAGGTGAACAGAGCAGCAAAAGTCTCACAAGGTTTACTGCAGAGCTGTGAAATCTGTCAGTTTTGTCCATCAGAGAAACTAGAGCTTTTAAACTCTGCCCTCTAAAGCTGCATAATCTGGCGCAATAAAAAGTCCATAAGACCCAAACACTAAATGCTTATAGGTTTGAAGAAAGAGCCAGAAAAAGGAAATCGGAGGCATTAGCCACCTGTCTTTTCTGTTCCACTGCAAATTGTTTGTTTCTGTAACTGGTCCTGTAACCTGCAAACAAGGTTTAACTGGCTTGGAATATGAGGGGAGAGCAGTGGATATTGTCCACCTGAACTTCAGTGAAGCCTTTGACACTGACTTCCACAAGACTTCCATGGACAAGATGACTGCTTATGTGCTGGATGAGAAGACAGTGAGGTGGGGTAGAAAACAGCCAAGTGGCTAGGCCTAGGAGGTGGCAATTGGTGGTAGGGAGTCTAGTTGGAGGCATGTGACTAGTGGTTTGCCATAGGGATATCAGTACTGGGTCCAGTCCTCTGTTACGTCTTTATTGATGTAGATGATGAAGCAGAGTAAGCCTCAGCAGGTTTGCTGATGAAACAAAACTGAGAGGAGTGGTTTATACCCTAGAGTGTATAAACTGCCATACAGAGACAGACATACAGAGGAACCTCAACAGTATGAAGACATGGGCTGAAAGGAGGCTCATGAAGCTCAACAAGTCCAACAAAGTTTTGCCCTTGGGGAGGAAAAGCTCAGAGTGCATCAGTGCACTCTGGGGACTGACCGGGTGGAAAGTGACTTGACAGAAAATAACCTGTATGTCTTGGTGGATACCAGGTTAAACATGAGCCAGCAATATGAACTGCTGAAACGAATTTCAGTGACATCTCAGGCTGCATTAGGCAAAGTATTTCCAGCAGATAGGAGAAGATGATCCTTCCCATTTATTCAGCACTGGTGAGGCCACACTTGGGGTCCCATTTCCAGTCTTGGACTACTCAGTACAGAAGAGACATGGATATTCTGGTGAGAGTATAACAAAGGCTATAAGAATAGATCACATATAAGAAAACTCTGAGGGGGTTGGGACTTTTGAGAGAAGTGAATTCTCAGGGAGATATTATTAATAATTATAAATACCTGAATGAATGATGGAAGCATTACAGTCAGGCTCTCTTTAATGTTGCCCAGTGACAGAAGCAGAGGCAATGGGTCCAGACTGAAACACAGAACAGCAGAAAACACATTTTACTTGACAGAGACAAGGGGGTTGGCACACGTTTTGCAGAGATGTATGGAGTCTTCCTACTTGTAAATATTGAAAATCTGACTAGACGTGGCCTTGAACACCCAGCTCTACATGGCCCTGCTTGAACAGGAGAGTTATACCAGATGGTCTCCAGAGGTCCTTTCCAGCTTCAGCTTTACTGTGACTCTATGAAGGTTCTCAACCTTGTTCAGACAAATGCCCTGCAACAGCCTAACACACTCTTACCCTAAATCAGAGTCAAACAAATTTAGTCTATAAAAGTGCACTATCTGCATTAGATTATGCCACATAAAAAAACAAACCCAGACTTTTTTTTGGTGCACTATTATTTGGTCAACCATTAAAAAACAATTATGATATGTATCATGTAATGGGAGAATAGGTCTTTTCACATCATCATCATCATCATTTAGTGGTGATTTGGTTTTTATTTGGTTAATAATAGCAATAGAGATTTGGTCAAAAACTATTTTTTGTTTCCTAATTCCATAAAATAGTCTTACAGGCCTTAGAAACTATGATTCTGCTTACAGTTCATGAGCAATCAGTTTAAATCCAGACATCTGCTGAGTTCTACCACATATTTGTCCCCTTGTTACTCATTATTCAACACCAGTCATGTATATAAATACAAAAGAATGTAAGAACAGCTGTACTGGATAAGGCCGAAGGCCCTCCTAGCCAAGTATAACATACCCAGCAGCAGCTTGGAACAAACAGGTGGTTAGAGAAAGGGTAAAAGGAGCAGGGCAAATATTAAATGATGGTTTCCCTCTCTTTTGGCAATCAATGATAGGAACTTCACAAGACCAAAGTTTCATCTGGATGTTAGTGTGTAATCTATAGAATGATCTCTCAGCTACTTTTTATCTCCCTACTGAACTCAAGAATATTTTCCATTTCTTTGGAAAGTAAATGCTATAATTAAATTTCTGGGTTTTGCAAAAAGTGTTTCTAAGCATTCTGACAAAAAAACTCTACATGTTATTCCTAGTTCTGCAGTTATCAGAAATTCAGAATGGTTATTCCAAATTCATCTTCTCAGTGCCATTCTTGATTAGGTAATCTCTACTTTCTTCATTTACCTTCTTCAGAAGATGAGCAATTGTAATATGACTTTTTTCTTCAAATGGAATCTGTCCCACGCTCCAGACATTCTGTACTGAATTTTGTTCAAGTTTTAGCTCTAGATGAACTAAAAATGAGCTGACAGAAAGGGCATGAAGTATCTAGGGTGCAGATCCATGACTAAATATCTTTCCCCCCAAATTTTTTCTCTTGCTCATTACTTTAGATTATTTCACTGAATTTTATGTGAGAATTTTAATCACCTTTATGTGGTGTGGTTTTGTCTATGATTAAACATAATACGCTGACTAAACTTAGTTACCCTGACAGAAGATTTGGGTTAACATTTGAAATGCATCAGTCAAGAACTACCAGTAACCAGGACAGTCAATTGCACAAAAGCTCACCAATCACCAACTGGGCCAGCCCTGACTGTCCGGCAGACAACCTGTCGCCTAATAAGCACCAGCTGACTGAGGCAACACTTCCATTCCACTCACCATTCACTTCACTAGCACATTCAGCTACTGGTAGATTAAAATAACTAGGCAAGTACCTTTTCACAATGAGAATATATCATGATTTCAGTTAAAAATAGCAGTCCAAAGAGCAAATTCAGTAACACTGGGCCAGCAGTCACTAGGTTTGTGATTTTAATACATAAAAGCACAGGTTGTACTAAATTCATGAATAATTTAAATATGAAAAGCTACAAATAAGCAAAGCTATTTAAATCTTGTGTGTAATTGCAGTGGAGACTGAGTCCTTGTGCTTTCTATCAGCTCAGTGTAGTTTCTAGCCCTAGATGAGCAGCTTCTCCCATTTTTACTTCCACTCCCATACCCTTGTCATTTATTCTAGACTGGTTCCCATTTGCTAAGTAAAATCAGTATCTGAGGTCCAGTAGAGGTTCTGTCATGTCCACTGCAACACCAATGTTCCCACTTTTTGCATTTGAGTATCACTTGAGACTTCTTTCTGGGTTTTTTCATCTTTAATGCTGTCTTTCTGGGGTCTATATTATTATTATAACAAAATAAATATACGTCATATATTCTATACATGACTTGTTAAACTTTTTATCTTCCTAATTTCTCATCTGACAGCTAGTAAAGCATCAATTCTAGGATCCCAGCTTCCCCTTGCTCTGTTCAATGTTAGGTAAATGAAAAGAATATAGTAGCCACTTTGGAAACTGAGTAGGAGAAGGAAACAGAATCTGAGACTGACAAAATGTATATTTTGAGAGATAATAATGCAAAATTATTGAGAGTTCATTATATATTATAGCCCTGCAAGATGAATATTAATTTTGAAGGCTTTTAAGATATGTATTAAACTAGTCTGTGTAAATACCTATAAAAAAATCAGTAGAGAGTGCATATTGAAAACATTAAGGTTCATGAAAACATTGGTGATCTGTTGCTATGTGATTTGTTTTCTACAAAGTCTGTAGAACCTTTTTTTAAATTTTTTGTTATGGCTAAAGGCAGACAAAATCTTGAATAGGCTTACAACTGGGACACAGGATTAAAATAATTTTTAGAAGGTTGGATAAAGTATTAAAATGGAAAAGGAAAAACAAACACAGATAATTCCCAGGATAGTTTGGACACTATACAAACTATCAAGTTTTTAGAAGAATATTTATTCAGTAGTCAGAATTTGTGTACATTAAAAATCTAAAGCTGACAAACATCTCCAATTACATGACCACATGCAAATACACTAAGACTGTTTCTGGATAGGAGGAATAGAATTCTCCAGCTTGTAGGGATATTTCCAGAAACCAGCATGGGAGAAGCTTTTGATTTTCTGTTATTCAACTTTATACATATATACATATATATAAACACATATATATGTATATATATATACATATATATACATATATACATATATACATACATATATATATATATAATATATATATAATCTGCTATTTGAGCTTTGTCTAACCTTATTAACCCGATTGTTTATAAGATTACCAATTGAAAGCTGTCAGTTAAGTCAGACTTGTCATTTGCTCTGTAAGGCAGTAGAGGAAATTCATCAGGTTATCCACATACATAGATTACACTATTTACACTGGCACTGTAATGAATTCCTGCATCAGGACCATTGATCGTTTACCAACATGGATACCACAGGATCCTGGATAGGATCTCCATAATCTCTCTTCAGGTACATGATTAAGTAGCAAATGACACCCACCAGCATCTGGTGAGCTGTCAAGTGCCAGAAGGTGTTTGTAGTGGTAATTTGGCCATCTGCAATCTGTGTTGACAGTGTATTGTAAGTTATCACTGTCTCAGGCAATATTAACTTGCAATGTTCTTCTGGCACTTCTTCAGTGGGTTGTGAAGCAGACATATGGTACAAAATACTTCCTAGCTGGCTCCTCCCACCTTTCTAGTAGCAATGACTTCTGTTGCTTATCAGTGAAAGTGCTGTGGATTGTGCTTAAGATTTCTTTTCGTGGTACTTTAATATTAATACTGCTGATGTATTTTTACCTTTTAGGTGTTCTGAGTCACTTTTGTGACTACATTGTGAAGAACACAAGACATAGGAACATATGGCCCATGGTAACTACATATTTTGCAAATTACTTGGCAATTATACCTGAAGTTACCAACTAGTTCAAAAACAATTACCATACAACTTGATTTTGGGTTCTGTAATAAAACTGTCAGTTTCTATGGAAAAATAGCTAGATAATTATTTTATAGTTACATGGTCATTTAACAATGGCCTAAATAAATAAGATTTTAATTTATTTTAACTTTTTCACAAACAATGCACCTGGCTGGCAACAACTTCTGTGCTATTGTTAGTTAAAAACAGCGAAGACGTATTTTTTATTTACAGAGCTCACAAATGGATGCTGACCTCAAGAACTCCTTGAACTTGATCTATGTGGGTTCTTTTCAACTCAGGATATTCTATAATTCTGTGGAAAGAAATATCAGATAATCCCTTGACTGTACTTATTTTGGACTGTTATTGCTATTATTCTTACAGGATCATATAAAAATATGGGTTTTGTTAGAGTTTTGTTGGGGGTTTTTTTTGGGGTTTTTTGAGTTTTTTTTTTTTTTTTTGTCATATGTTTTCTCATGGAATTAATATTGCATCAAGAAACCACGTAGAATTTAGAATAAAATAGTGAAGATAGGAATCCTCAAACCACTCATTTTCAGTGGAAAGGTTAAGTGACCATAAATGTGGACATATTAAGAAAACATTGCAGCTAAAGGAAAAATTACCTGATGGATGTAAATGCATTTTTATTTTAGACCAACAGCTTCTGACATGGAGAATTAGAATGAGAGGATAGGACCCCAAATTACAAATATATTGTGCATTTATTTAATGGGCACTGAACAATCCAGGGAATTGTTAATAGAATTCAGGGGCTCTCATCACTGAATCGCTAAGCTTGAATCTGGCTCAGGTCTGCAGTGACTGAAAATCATTACAATTTCATAATTCTTCAGTGCCCTATGCAAAATGAATTATGTTCTTACTCAGAAACTGATGGTCATTAGTAAAAATTACTATCCACTGGAGAAGAACAGGATAGAAAAGTAAAAGTGTGGTAGAAAAGGTGGTTATACAGTATTAAGATTCATTAACATAGAAAGAGAAGGGGTTAAATGAAGTATATCTATTACTGAATATTAAGAATATTAATGTAGACATTATCAAAAGATTTCCTTCTGAAATGTTTTATTCAGGAACATTGAAGTGTCTTTTCTTCTTTCCTCTCTTCTTTGGAAAAAAATATTAAAAAAAAAAAGAGTTATGGCTTTTTGTCTTTGCTAAAAAAAATATCCAGTCTGAAAGTTTGGTGTCATTAGTTTTAGGACCATAGTCTAAAGTAATAAGCAAACCTCCAAATATTTCTAAACCTATAATGATTAGTTCAGCAAAGTAGAATTAGCACTTAACTTCATTTGGAACTGTTTAAACTACTTGCAAATCTGGCATGTTTGAATGGTGATAAAAAAAAATAACTCACCAAACCATTATTTTGTTAATTTCCTCTTAATTTCTTTCACTCATTCAATGGTATAGAAATCATAATCTGCAAATGCTAGTGTGGTTGTTTTGTTTTGTTTTGTTTTCATTTCTCTGCGGGCTTTAATTTTTATTTGCAGCTTTTTGATTTTACAACACTAGAAATTTTAAGCATTTCAACCGTAGAAATTATGTCTACTGATAAGTGAGTTAAAAAGTTCTCTGTATCATTTATTATCCTTTACTCTGTGGTAAAACAGAAAAAAAAAATTAAAGAAAAATGTAGATAAATCACAGAATTACTGATTCCTTCAAACAACTTCAATCAACTTCAAGCAGTGAAAAATATAATCAGCTTAAATATCTCAGTGTTTCATGAAGATTTTCTTTATTTGCATTCATATCTATGGAATACTTTGCTGAAAACAAATTAACAGTTTCTTTATGCAAGAGAAGGTTGATTTATCAAATACAAAAGAACACAAAGGCAAACATTCCTACACAGACACATAAAGTGAAATTGATGAGATTCTTATGGTTATCTACATATTTAGTACATCATGGAATAAATACTAGATGGACATTTTATTATTCCTTACTCAGTAACTTAGCCTCTCTAGAAGCATTTCTGTAGAAATTCATTAAAATTACCACATCACCAAATCTTCTCATCAGAGTTCAACATGGGGGAAAAACAAAGAGGGAAAGTAAACTGCTTTCTCTTATACAGATATTTGCTCTGCCATGGTACTTCACTTTATGTTGTTCCTATAATGCTGCTATTGTACCCTCAAGAAGTTATATAGGAGGAATGGTCCACAGAAGTACCTCTCAACCTTGCATGTACAGGTCAATGGTCTATTCTCCACAGGAAAGGTAAGGTCAATGTGAGTTCTTTACTTGCCAAAGTTTCTGAGGGCCGGTCTGCTGAATACTATTAGGCATAGTAATTTAATAAAGAAAAAATAAATAGATTTATTGCACATTTTGCAAAAAAATCTTGAACTCCTAAACCCTGCAAACTTAAGTCTATTCCGAGGTTTTCATGTTTTAAAATTCTACAACCTAAAATGAGAAAACTGTCTCAAATATGTTTGACATTCAATTGCTCCCCCAAATAAACTCATTTCCAAGTCCTTTATATTTTTTAAATTACAGCTTTCCTGTGGATATGTCAGTAATACCATCTAACTCCAATTCATAGGGAGAAAGCAAGTGCTTCTGCTAAGAGATTCAAGGCAAAAGCACAAAACAAATCATTGATTTCCATGCCCCGAGAATTAACCTGAAAACTAATTTTTCTTCATGTTCATATTTTCCCCCTTTTACAATCAGACAAGAGTGGAATATGCACTCATTCATTGCTTGAAATATTTTTTGACTACAGGGAATGTAAATTCTTATTTAAATATACTACTTAAACACTTGTTGACTTCCTGTCATCCCTTCAGTGCATGTTTTAAAAATATATGCCCTTTCCCAGGCAAAAGAAATAGTTCTATATAAAGTAAGCTTTATAGATGGATTCCATAGGCTCATATTTCAAAGTGGATATACATGCATTACTCTTCCCAAGACTCTATTGGCTTGTAACTTCCCCCCCTCCACCACCTTAATATACTTTTTAACTCACTTTCCTTCAGGCTGTGTCAGTGAAAGTTTAAGACCCTCACCATATACTCATTCACAACTAAGTGGACTTTCTATTCTTTAGGGAACAGTTTTGAATATAACGTATACAGAAATCTGGCACTTCACAGTTCACATCATTGCAATTCAGGATCCCTCACCAGAATTGTCACCAACAAAGGATTTTAGACATTATCTTCAGTTTAGGAATCTTGGGGACATGTCTCATGGAAATATAGATAAGAAAACTAATAATAGTGAAATGGAAATATTCTACATGAAACATAAAATTCAAATAATTTATTGCAAGACAATTAGCTCGACATGAATTCTGAAAAATCCATCATTATTATTGTTTTATAGGCCTTGTGAATGACTGATGTTATTTATTTATTTACTTAGTAATTCAGATTTTTCTAGGATTGCTGATGCTTTTCTGAAAAAAAAAAAAAAACAACCCAAAACCTCTTTTTTTTTTTGATAAAAGACTTCATGAAAGCTTTGTACAAAATCTTAATAAAAATTTCCAATTGATAACATATGCTAAAACACACCTTTTACTGGAAGTAGTATGAGGTACAGAAAACTTCCCAGAGGTTCTTCAAGGAAAACAAAGTAAGCAGTTGGAGATAATAGGAGATGACAGTGAAAGTTACATCACTGCCTGAGTCTTCCGAAGATGGTAGATATGGGCTATGAACTAGTGTACAACATGAACCTGTTGGATGTGAAAATAAAAATGTGCAAATACATACCTTTTTATACATACAGTTTGGAACACTTCAGTGATTCTATGTTAAATATTGCAATGGTTGGAGAGCCTGTTTTACGCAAAATACCACTTAAAACTGAAGATGATCTTGAAATTGTTTGTCAAATGAAAGCCCAGCTGATTGCAGGAATCAAACCTTGGGAAAAATCTGAATCTGCTACAGGATGCAGTCATTTCCAAACAGCTAACTTACTTAAGAAGATTTCATTTATTAAACTTTTCCATGTATTGCAACATCTAAACCAATTTGAGATGCAGAGAACAGAGACTTGAATATAACTCCAATCTTCTGACCTTTGCCATTTCTCCAGGGTAAACACAAAGCAACTTAGGGCTCTAGTATGTGAAAACAATAATTTTTCTTGATGTCTTGGAGACAAAAGTGAACAAAAAATGCAGTAAGGAAGAATCAAAACAATCAGTGCTCCTAAAAGAAGGTAAGAAAGAGGGATTTTGATAGATTATTTACCTAGAGTCTTGCTGTGAAACTATTTCATTTTGCTTGATTTTGCCTGTGTTTAGGGAATTCACCTTGAACATTCATTGCAAATAAAGAGAAATGCTGAGTCATTTAAAAACATATCTTAGTTTTTTGTCATTTGTCCTCATTAAGAAAGTATTGAAATGGGACAACATTTTGACAAAGCATTAAATATAAAGAGCTATAAAGGAAAAATGGAAATAAGAACAAAGAATATAATGAAAAAAATATGCTATTCCATCAGCTTAAGTAAATATTAGAATAATAATAATCATGTCCTCATAAAACTAAAAGGCTTCATTTAAACATTTTTATTGAGAATTGAGAGTATAAAGAAAATACAAGGCCATAAGTAAATAAGAAGCATAAATCTAGCCTTCCTCTTTTAGTCTCAAAATAAGTGATTTATGTCCTGACCTAATTTTGCTTTTTTAAAAATTTAAAATTAATTATTAATATAGCTTTGACTTTATATGACAAAATATAAGATCAAGTTTACAACAGACGAGTAGAACTAAAAAACTTTTATACAATTTATTATTTAAACTTGGAAAATTACTCCATTGTTAAAAATGTAAAAAAAAAAAAAAAATCTGCTACTGCAAGTATAATCCATTTGCTTTCAAATATTTTGTTTGTCTCTGATGTAGCCCAGTTCTATTGAATGGGAAAACACTGAATTAAAAGCAGCCAAGGAATGAAAATTTTCAGAAACTTCTCAAAATCTTTTGACTAGATGAGGATATGAGGATGTACTTCCCTTTGGATGTACAAGAGAATTATTATATTTTTCAGAACATCTCTTAAATATTATGGTGATTTACACAGAACTGAAACTTAGGGTGGAATTTGCATGTACATTAGAGGTTTTAATTATTATTGTTATGATTATTATTTTTATTATTATTCCTGATGCTTTGATTTATATGTCAAACCAAAACATCTTGAAAGTTAACTGCTTACAGCAACTGGCCACAAACTAGCTATAGAGAATTAGTCACAGGAATTATTCACTGGATGATTGTGAATAATGAGCTAATTTAGGAAAATCACAATCTGTTCATGGACAATTTGTGAGCTGAAGAGAGTTAAAATTCATCAACTAAATTATTTGTTATAAATTATTCACCAAGCTCTAATGAGAACCCAAAAATATGGTTGCTTATCTGAAACTTATTCAAATTATCCAAAGTGTTTCTGTATGTGTAAGAAAGCCAGAAATATTCTTTTGTACATTTAATATCTCTTGACAGTGTTTTCATTTTACTTATGTTCCAAGCTAAGGCATGTAACAGAGAACAATGCAAACTAAGAGATCTTAACAAGGAAGGAAGGAATACCCTATTTCACATCTTAAAAATATTTTCACTGATTTTAATTAAAACTTATGGTGAAAACATACTACATTTCACTTCATTCTTTATTATGGTAATTGCATTGCTATAGTTCAGCCTTCTGATTCTGATATATCTAAAAATAAGATAAACTGACTGAAAATGTTACTGGAGAACAAATTTCTATAATAAATATTCCCACCAGTGTTAATTCAACTTTCTAAAAAAAAAAAAAATCACCTGTTGCTGTCTTTGTTGTTAATAATACTCCTTTTGATGTATCTTTTCAGTCTCTTACCACATAAACAGTAAATAAATACATCGCTTTTTCCCCTTTATCTACCAATGCTGATGATGAACGTTTCAGCAATCTGTGATTTTTATTTTTACGTGGTTTATAGTGGCCATCAGAGGATAATGCCAACACATTATAATAACCTTCCTCAATTGCAGTTGCATGGTCAACCTAACTGCCACAAGTATGTTAGCTATTAGGTAAAGCACAGGCACAATGTGCTTCTGCACATTAAATGCAGGTGGAACTGCATCTGCAATCAACAGAGAACAAGTATCACAATGAATAATATTTAAATACTTTGATGCCAGACTTAACAATTACTGAAGGGAGTGAAGAGATTTAAATTCATTTTAAAGGGAGCTGGAAAACTATTTTGGGTGGCAATTGTGGGGTGTTGACCTTGGTTGCCCACTAGTTACCTACAAAGCTTCTCTGTCACTCTTCTTCCTTGAAGGAAATTTTCTCCAAAATAGGAAGAAAAACTCATGGGTTGAGATAAAGACAGTTTAATAAAGAAAACCAAAACCTCCACATTGAAGCAAAGGAAAAAAAAGTTCTCTACCTCTGTCCAGCAGGCATGTTCAGCCACTTCCTGGGACCAAGAGGATCTCAGAACACAGAAGTTAGTTCAGAAGACAAATTTCTTAGTAAAAAATGCCTCCCTCTTCCACTATTTTCCACATCTTTGTTGCTGAGCATTATGTCATCCAACATCATATCAGTCAGCTTGGATTGGATGTCTTCACTATGGTACTGCCCCAGCCTTTTTCTCACTCTCAGTCCAACAGTCCTAGGCTGGAGAGAGCCTTGATGCTGAGCCAGCTGTGCTCAGCAGTACCAAAACACTGGAGTGTTATCAACACCTTTCTGGGTACAATTGCAAAGTACAGAACTATATGATGAAGAGAGGACTAACTCCATTCCAGCCAGGTGCTATATGACAATTAATTTTGCATGGCTCTAGTCACAGAAGGTAAATGAATTTCAAAAAATTTTCTATGTGAACAGTATTTTAATTTAGTCACCATGGGATTCCCTCATACTCAGTGAGAACGAAAAGACATGTTAAAAGACTGATTTGTCACAATCGTTTTAGATTTCCTTTTTTCGTATAAGATTAATTCCATTAAAGAAGAGACACACTGTGCTACAGTGGCTATAGAAACACTCTGGATTGATTATCTCAGATCTAAAATGCAACTTCTATACACCCATGATAAAGGACATGTGACTGCAAGCTGAGACTGCAGTTTCCTTAACTCTTTTTCTGTAGTCAGTAGAAAGAGAGAAGAGCTCACCCAGAAAATTACTTAAGAGTTTAGCTGATCTGAATAACATCTGAAGATTTTTTCTTCTCTCTTTTGACTTTGCTGTAACATGACTGCAAAACAAGGATCTTCAATCATATATAGAAAATTACAAGAGAAAAATGGAGTACAAACATCAAGGTTTAAGGAGCATCAGCAAATTTCTAAACCTTACTAAGTGAATGTGCGACATAGTAAATGAACTTTGACAACGTTGGTGGATTTTTCATTATGTGAGGTTGCATACACAGTATTTCACTTGTTCAGCAGTGTTAATTACTTATTAGACTTCTGTGATTTTGTTTCTCGTTTAGTTTTTGTTGATTTGTTTGTTTGTTTGTATTTAGTTTTGGTTTATTGAGGAAAGATTTAGAGAAGAAAATTACTAGAGAAGAAGAATTATGAATATACACAAAACTACTCATCCTAGGTCATTGACCCATTCTCAGAGTGAACCTCATATTTAGGCTGGCATATAACCCTTTTTCTTAGTCACTTAAATGTATGACTCCAAATTCTGAGTTGATTTTCCAAAAATCATCTGTTTTCCTTGAAGCAAAGTAGATATTCTCAAGGCACAACTCAAAGCCTGTTGAAATCAAAAGCAGGGGGATACAAGCTCTGCTGATGTGGCTGATGTGCTTACTGTTTATTCAGTATGATACATGCAGTCTAGGCAATAGTTCAGATTTAGATACCTAAATTTTTGATGTCCAGAATGAAAATAATCCTCCTTTTATTTTTTTGTTCCGGTTTAGGGTTTTGTTCTGTGTTAGTGCTTTGTTTGTCAGTACAGGCTGGGAGTCAGCCTGCTGTAAAATAGCTCTGTGATGAAGGACTGGTGGAACTAGTGGACAACAATCTGTTTACGAACAAGAATTGTGCCCTGGGGGCCAAGAAGGATAAAGGTCTTCCATGCTGCATGTGTTAGGTGTAAATGCAAGATGTTACCAAAAGTATGTTAAAATTACCATCTGTTAAAACCAGGTAGCACGATGTTCCTCTTCTCTTCCACAACCCATCTTCTCTCCAGGGGCATATCTTCTGTTAATGGGCCATGGAGGGTCACTGCATGACTGATAAAATTACATCATCTCATTGTGAGATGATCTATTCAGTGGGAGGAGTCAAGCATTCCTACCTAGATACAAATCTGAGAGTCAGAACACCAAGGCAGCTTCCCAGAGGAAGACCGGCTTCATCTCACCACCACTGGACCTTCAGAGGAAAACTACACCCTTCTACAGGATCATTGCTTCAACAGGAGCACTGGATTGGACTGCTACCAACATCTTCACCAACAGGGTGTCAGGTTGTATTCTGACTCTGTCAGTGTTTTATTTTTGTTTGGTTATTTTTTTTTAACTACTACATTTTTATTTTAATTTTCCTGGTAAAGAGCTGTTATACCTATTCACATATCTTTGCCTGAAAGCTCCTTAACTTCAAAATTATAATAATTCAGAGGGAGGGGGTTTATATTCTCCATTTCAAGGGAGGCTCCTGCTTTCCTTAGCAGACACCTGTCCTTCCAAACCAGGACAGTGCATTAAGAAGTGCATCGCCAGCAGGTTGAGGGAGGTGATACCATCCCTCTAATCTGCCCATGTAAAGCCACGTCTGGAGTTCTGTGTCCAGTTCTGGGCTCTTCCGTACAAGAGAGACATGGAGCTCCTGGAGCAGAACCAGTGCAGGGCAACAAAGATGTTTTTTATCTCAGCCCATGAGTTCGCTCACTTTTCTGATTCTCTCCCCTCTCCCACTCAGGGAAATTGACCGAGTGCCAGTGCTCCTAGCTGCTGGCTGAGGTTAAAACACAATAAGTTGTCAAAACAAAGGTGAAGTTTAATGTCATGATCTGGAACTGGAAGAATTGCCACCCTGGGAAAATACTAGACCTTTTCAAACATTCAGATTTAATTGAAGCTTCAAAAATGGTGTCAGAAAAGCTGAAGATTTCTTTGTATTAAAATGTAGAACACCTGAATGAAAAATGGAAGCAGAGAGGGAATCTGAAAGAAATATGAATTTGTTAGCAAAAAACAAAGATTTTTTTCAGCATAAGAGAGAATTTTCAAAGTTTTCCAGAAGGGAAAAAGAAAACAAAACAAAAAACAGGAGACATGGGAGAGTTTTCCAGGCTACATCTCTTCTGATTCAGTTGTAATTTCTATTTCTAAGTAAGGCATTGAGCAACTAAAGAAGGGATTTGGCTGTGACCCACATTAATGAAGTTGAGAGACACTTTTCACAGGTCTATATCAGATCCAAAGTTATAGCTGTTGAACCTACAGCAAGAACACTTTATTTAACCTTTCTACAGACTGGAAAAACAGCTTCATTTTCAATTACCTTATTTATGATTTGTTCTATATTAATTATAAATAACAGTATAAGGAAGGATGAACTTACAGTTAAGTCACAAAATGAAGTCATAGGAGATAAAAATTCAATATAACCAGCCGCCATATTTTGCCTAAGTAATTTAAGACCAAAAAAAATATTATTTTTTCATCTCTTGTTTCCATCCAACTTGAAAATGAGACTATTGAACAACTCAAAAGGGCATTATGCAGCTAAGTGTTCTGTGGCATTCAGATGTTATTGTGATGAGGTAATATAAATAGTAATAGCTAAGGATTACAGAATAGAGCATTTCTACTGTAACTGCTCAGTATCACTGTTCCCACCTGGATTCTCCAAAATACATCACTGTCTGCTAAATTTCATGCTCTCGTATGTGCCAAAGATAAATAAACAAGATAAAGCACCTTTCACTGAGTAAACCCTTCATTTGGTATAGCTTAGAGCCTTGCAAGCTTTTACATAACCCTAAAGCAATAATTGTGTCCCACAGTTTACATTTTGTGGCTTAGTACTCAGAGATATCCAGTTAGCACCTCTGACATTTCCTCTGCAATTGGGAAAGATGAAGATTTTATGGAAATTATAAATCAAAAATGTTTATTCATATTTACTCTTTAATTATCAGCATCATAAATGCAGAATAGCTCATATCTCAGTGTTTTTCACAAAGGCACACAAGGTATGGGATCTGTAACAAAATTCAATTTTTATATATATTTATTATATATATATATATACATATGCACTTGGTTTTCCTAGACAAAATTATTGCAAGATTAGCATTATAGTGCCTACACTTGTAACTTGACTATTGAGTATCTCATTGTACAAATACTGCTTATTTTTTTTTAAGTCTATCACATTATTCTTGTTGTGATAGTTTTATTTCAGTAACTGATACTGTATAAGCTCATCTTGATCATGCTTCAGAAATCTCTAATGGTGATAAATTTGTTCTTCTATTTGCTTTAGGACAATGTCTACATAAATGAACTAAATAAAGCTAAACTTTAATTGGAAAACTTAATTCTTTAATGAAACAGTAGATGAGCTTGTTCACTTTGAGCTCAATTAACACTGTAATTGTTGAATACAATTGGACTGATAATACAACTTTAAATAATGTGAGAGGGTTACACACACCTTCCAGGTCCTGTGCTGCTGATTATGCATATCAACAAAATAAAGGACACACTGCCAGCTCTGTAGCTGCAAAATCTACCTCCAAATTTCACTTCTATAATATCTGTCTATTTCCCTATTTAGGAGGTTTTTTTCTTACTTTATTTGTTTGGGGGTTTATTAAAACTTTTAAGTACTGTCACAGCTGTAAGAAAACCCAGTCTCTTAACAGGTTGTGATCCAGTACATATAGGAGTTGTGCAGCCATATAGGCACCTGAGAGAACTTGGATAAAATCAGTAGCAACATGAAAATATGGGCTTACTGAAAGCACATTCAGGTCAACGATTATGAACTATTAAATTATATAACTATATTAGGCCTCAGTTATTTAGCACATTACACAAGTAATCTCACTATCTCCACTGAATTCAAAGTAGAGACATGAATACATGATGTCTCTATCTTAACCTTGGATTGGTCTTCCTACAAAGTTTTATGTCAATTATGCTTGCATGAATATATATGCTCATTTTTACCCTGCCTACAGTAAAAAGTCAGATGTATCCAGAGCTTAGATTGCTCTTCTTTTTTTATCTCTAAAAACTTACAATGGGCGAGTTTTGTCAGTATTTGAACATGTGTTGCTGGCCATTAGGCTATTGATTCTTCACATGGATTCTCACCTGGATTCAGCTGGATATCAGGTATTTGCACTGGCTTACCAGTCAGGTCAAGTATTCTGAACAGAATTTTCCCAGGGTGGTATGAGTCCCTTCTCACCCTGCATTTTGCTTTAGATGATACTGAGTGTAAGTAGCCTATTAAGCAGTAACAAGTCCCCACACTTCCACTGCATCCAGATAAGCACAGGAAAAGTCACCCCCTTGTATCACCTTACTGAGTATGTCCAAATGACATAAAAGGACAGTGTCAAAAGGGGTAAGTGAAGAGAAGTAGCTGCCTACCAGGATAAGTGAATTTCCTAACTCCAGCAGCTGTCAATGGGTTGGGCTTTTTGACCTATCACTCAGCATGATCTTTACAAGTCTCCTCAGCAATAACTTTTAGAAGATTTTTCTTTTTTTTTCTTCATAAGCTCATTTAATAATGGTTTTCTTACAGAGCTTTAACCTTAGGTATGACTTTAGGTAGTGAGTTTTCGAAGTACATTCATTTCTAGCCTAAGTTCTCATGCTGATTTAAGTAGAAATATAATTAAAACAATAATTTAAAAAAAGGTACTGCTAAGAATTCTTCAGATCAGAGCTTAAAAACTGTAAGGAGAGATGAGAGAAATATCAGTCGTATTACAAACCTTTAATAGGAAAAGTATACATTTTTGTTTTAAAGAATATATAGACATAGGCATATGCAAAAAAACATTACTACCTCCCTAAACTTTCTTTTAAAATCTAAATTGAGTTTAAAAATAAAGAAAATTAATCTACCACATTCAAAAATCAGACCCTTACAGTTCAGTTTCACCCAATTGTATCTAAGTGAGGACTGGAAATATCCAAGTTTCTGTAAAGTTGATAGAAAAGAGGAACCACAAAAGGATGTCCTACATCACTAAGTATAGAAATTTCTCCACTATTTTAATTATATTAGAAACTTGGGCTTCTACACATCTAACTTGAATATTTGAAGGCAGCACGCCTGTACTGTTTTATGGGACTCTAAATTTCATTTTTTCAAAACTCTTTGTAAGTGAATTGGAGGACAAAAAATAAACACTGACAACTCAGTTTTTAGAATCTTCTTTTGAGCAGGATGTAAATCTGAGCCCCTCAAGGCTCTTTCAGGAATTGAAAAGTCTTTTTGGCCTTTATGAGAATTGAACCCAGTCATATCAAAAGGCCAAGCTTTCTTTATCAAAAGCTATACCTTGACTATTTTTTTCCTTGCTTGCTGAAGCTCTGTCAGCCCTTGAAGGTGCATGATCCTCTATTTCTTGTCAGATTTGAAAAAAATCCAAAGCCATAAGAAATATTCTTTAAATACAAATTTTGTTTGATGCTGTTTAATCAGTCAGTGATTAATGGCAAACCAGTATCCTTGGTAAAACTCTAATAAAATTTAATGGGAAGAATCTAATTTTCTTGTATTAACAGGGAAGAAAAACCACCTCCTCGTGTGCCATTCTTCTAAGATGTTTGACCTTATGTTTTGGGCAATCCAGCAATGGAATAAGGATAAAAACAACCAATGGCAGAACAGAATACACTGAATTAGACTGTAAAATTAGGTGCCTTCATGAATTCCAGCACTGAAGAGAACTCTTCTTGAAGATCATAGACTAGTTTGGGTTATAGAGGACCTTTAAGGGTCATGTTGTAGAGTTAAGTCCTCTCCTGCAATGAGCAGGGACATCCATAACCAGATCAGGTTGCTCAGAGCCACATCCTACTTGATCTCGAGGGTTTCCAGGAATGGGGCATTCACCACCAGGCTCATTAAAAAAAAAAAAAAATCTTCCTTAGAACTAATCTGAATCAATATTCTTTGAATTTAAAACCATTACCCCTTCTCCTATCACAACATTCCCTGCTAAAAATTGTCCCCATCTTTCTTACAGGCCCTCTTCCAATGTTGAAAGGCCACAATGATGTCTCTCTGGAGCCTTCTCTTCTTTAGGCTGAACAACCCTAACCCTCTCAGCCTAACTTCACATGAGAGGTTCTCTAGCCCTCTGATCATCTTTGTAGCCCTCCTCTGGATCCTACAGTCACAACACTGTTACTAATTTATTTTTTATGTTGTACTAGTACCTCAAGTCAGGCTCTATTTTTCTTATTCAGGGATAAAACAGCACTTGTAGACAATGGGTATTGTAAATGGGTGAGAGATAAAAAAGCTGAATGGGAGAGAGACGTGAAGACAAATGACCAATACCATACCAGAACAGAGGCCTGGCCTTGGCAGACATGTCATTCAGCATGAGACAGACCACTGCAGTATTTTGGCAAAGGGCTGGGCCCTGTTATACTCTGTGCTTAAATGGCTCCCTACAACTAGCCAGTTAATAATAAAGTGATTGCCATGGTGACAGCAACATCCAATTGCCAGGCTCATTGGGAATTTCAGCCAACTGTATCTTCCCCATGAGTGATGTGAAGCACAGAGGTCATGTACACATCAAATGTATCTGTGGCTGAATGTACTTCGGCAGCCAAGTCTAGTTAATCTCCATGCTATCAATTCATTTTCAAACCGCAACAAGTGCATAAAATAGGAGCAACCACTTAATATCTGGCAGAGCACATAACAAGAGTGAATCTATATAGCAGTGGTCAGCGCATGGCAGCAGAAAGAGCAGGTGTTAATGAGTCGATAGCTACATAGGTTAAAACCAAAAAAAAAAAACAAAAACCACCAACAAGATTTTACAAATTTATTATCTTTAGATAGAAATAGCACTCCCTTCCCATCTTCCCGGCTCAAACCTCCCTGACAATAGTTTTTCTTGTCCAGATTTATGTCAATATTATACTCATTAACTTGGCAAACCTGTGAATTCCAGGCTGTTAAAACCAGATTTCATTCAAATGTACTAGCCAAGAAAGAATCTTAGTAAAGCAGTGAAAATATTAATTAGCTCTTTTTTTTTTTTTTTTTTTTTTTTTTTTTTTTTTTTTGGTGGATTTTCCCCCCACCCTTTTCAGCTTCTCCTTCAAAATATCCTTTGGTTATCGTTTTCCACTTGTCTCTCTTTTATGAAGATTTTGTCCTTCAGAACTTCATTTTTAGTTCTCTCTGCCTTATCACCATATTAAGCTATATGTCATCTACCATGATGACTCACAAATGTCTTTCTTCAGCCTTGATTTAATTTTCATACCCTATTTCCTAATACATTATCTGCATTTCCCTTTTAATTGTCAAGACTTAGAATTTCAAAACCTGAGCTTTTCTCTTTATCCCAACTATAAACAATTTCCTTCTTCACTGGTCTACTCACACTAACAGCCAGTAATTTGGTCCATTCTATTATCTACTCCTTCCTCCTTTTCAGCCCCCTTAAGGCTCAACCAGCTTGTTTTTGTTTGCAACACACACTGGAAAGAATCCCTCCTTTAGATATCCACAGTTAAAAATGAAAATGTCTCATATTTCACTGTCTTCTTAATAATAATGACAATGTGCCTATAGGTATTACCTGAAAAAACAGCCTTTGGAAAGGGTTTTAAACTTAGGTATAATATTCTGTGTACGATTGAATCTCTAACTTTGTTTTTAAATAATAAATAATGGGTAGCATATATATTCAGCAAATCAGTAGAATTTTTAGAGTAGGTCTAAGGTTGGCTGGTTCACCCTGACTCCAATACACCTTTTCATCGAATATGTCTTTCTAATTCTTCTCTCTCCCTGCCTGTTCATAACTGTGACAAAAGTTTTTAATTTAGAAGGAACAGACATTCTACTTTTTATCATTTTTTTTTCTTTTTAAGTGCCCAAGTCCGTTAGTAGTTACATATTGTGTTGGTTTTAACACCAGCTGGCATTTAAAACTCCAAAGATGCCATTCTCACCCTTTCTGATAACAGAAGGACAAAAGCAGAGACTATGGGTTGAGATAGCAATTTACTGAAACCTAAAAACAATGGGATAAGAAATGCATAGTAACAACAACAATATTGATAACAAGACTAAACAAAAAAAGGTGTTTTACCCACATAAGAATTTCCACAACCTCAACTTATTTCCATGTGGCTGTCCAGACAAAAACAAGATGGCAGAGTCTCCCTGTAGGAAGTTCCCTGCAGAATTTCTTTACAATACAAGCTTGACAAAGAGTGCTTTTTCTTGATGATCTTTAGAAAGCAGATTTTTACATTTTCAAAAGATGTTAAAATTTCTAATCCATCAACACTGTCATCCAGTGGGATATATGGTAACTTTTGGATGTTGCATGTATAGAAACAAGCACTAATTCCCACTGCAGTTCTAATAAGTGTAAAGAACTCTAATTCACATCACAAAAAGCTTAGATACTGTGAAAAATATATGACCTGACTGTTATTCTGGATTTACACATTTCACGAGCCTACACTTTCTACATTCATTACACATTCTACACTTGTAACAACTGTAAGATCAATTTTCTGCTTTCATACAGCTAAAATCATCAGGTACTTTGTTACGACAGCTGTTCTTCTTCTATGACCCTGATAATCCCACAGCCTATAAATGCTTTAAATTTTATATTATTTTTTTACAGTACTTCTTAGGTATGGGCTTTTTTTGGCTTCTTGCTCTCCAATATATTGCAGGCAAACTACCCATTTCCCATTGAGGGAAATGGGTAGTGTGCCATGTGGGATCAAGGCATCAACAATTACCTTTGCTGTGAAAAATCAAGCCAGCCATTATTACTCTCTCATTACCTTTTGTTTTCATCTGTTGTTCACTGAAATGTCTGTACACAGCCTCTGAGACAGTTTATTATAATGTGTAACAAAAAAAAATTGTTAGGAGACACATGAAAACCTTGACAATGAATAGGAAGTGGACCTAATAAGACTATTACTAACCTAGACTGTAACATGCTATGCAGTGGTATCAAATTGTTTATGTGTGTAAAATTGCTGAGCTGGTGTCTCTTCCTCCCTTATTCTGTTCTTGCAAAGGTCACTGTTTTATCAGGAGTGGTTACTCCCCATTCCTTACAATTATAACAGCAATAGTAAAAAAACAAACAAAACAAAACAAACAAAAAAAACCCCAAACAAACAAAGAAAAAAAATGACTTTATGAACCTCATTGTTAGCATGATTCAAACTATGAAAGAAAATATGATTCACCTTGATGCTTTTCAAGTGTTGGCATCACTATATTTCAGAAGAAGACAAGCATACAATTTAGTAAGTAGGAAAACAAAATAACCATTCTTTAAAGAAAATATCATTACTTCAACATTTGTCAAATCTTAAAATACGAATGATTTACATTTTGTCCTTAAATATTAGAATACGGTAAAAATATGATGCATAGAAAACTTTTCCTACCATGTAAAATAATTTGTAACAATACCATTAAGTGATGCATTTTTGCTTCCTCAAAATGTAATATTTGATATTTCAAATTGGGAGGATAAAACAATTTGCCTTGATAATGTTATTTCCTGGAAGTATGCAAAATGAGTATGCTTCTTCAAAATAAATTTTTTGATATAATTTTATATCATGAATAAAAATCAGATTAAATCATATTTAAAATTAAAAAGAATTTATTAAAATTTGTTCTTAAATTGAGTAATGCATTTGGAGAAAATATCCCTTTTCTTGAGTTAAACCTATATGCATATCTTTCTAAGGAATGATGTTTTTAATATAAAGTTTTACAGAAGGACTAGTGTGAAAGGTAGTACTTCAGTTAAATAAACCATTGATTCTGTACAGTGGTAATAGAGTCACTGTCTGAAGTACCTCATCAGTTGCAAAATTGGTTTTCAAATTACAGGGTTAATGTTGAAATCACCATCTTGAAAGGGCAGTTCTTAGCACTATAAACAATGCTCTGAAACAAACTAGATTCTTTCTTTAATCATTGTCCACAATCATTTGTTTCATAAAAAATTTTATTCCTTAAGTACTTCAGCAAGTCCATAAAGAGGAAAAAGAACACATTTACATGAACACAAATCCCTATATATTAAACCTAAACATATACACACAGAGGTATATATACACATATTCTATTCCTTTGGTTTTTGAAATCTTGTTGTTATTGTACTGCAGATATTTCAGGTTCTTTTCCAGATCTTTTAGGTGCATGTTGAGAGTTTCTATGGGACATTCTTAATTCTTTCTTTCTTATTAAGTTGTGAGGAAAGTGTGATCTAAATGTAAAAAAGAATTCCAATTTATCAGGCTTGGCTACTGAAAAAGAGGGATAGAGAACAAGCTGCATTAGTAAGAGCCAGCAGTTTACTTTCAAAGTAAATTGCATGTATTCGGAGCTGAAAATATTCCCATGAGACTGTCACCTCAGCACACAGTGAAGTTCAGGCTGGTAGGTTTCATGACATTGTGCTACATTTTATGAAGTCACATGCCAAAAATATATTATGCCCAATTAATTCAGTGCTTTGTAGATACAGTAATTTGGAAATGCTTATGACAACAGCTCCTGGCCAGGATATTCAGAAACAGATTTTTGTCAATATGGCTTGCAGAACTTGTCCCAAAAAGCTAGGCTGCAAGATGACATATGAGGTAGTAAAATTTCTTCAGGTGACCTTGTGCCTTTGTATTTTACTTTCAAACTCTTTTTTTCCTCCATGAAAAGAGTATTAGGAGTACCATCCTTTTTGATATAATATTTTAGAGCTATATTAGTCTGTTTTAAAAGTCTAAAGAACATAACAGCATTATGGAAGCATATATTGTATCAGAACTTTGTGCTTCTGAATGTATGGTTTCATACCTGCCTCTTGCGTGTCTTTTCATGCCCTTTTGAAATGTATCCTCCCTCCCTATTAAGTTATCCCCAGTTTACCACGTGACAGAAAGGTTTTGTTTGGGGTTTTTTTTCGAGTAGAATGGAGTGACAAACCAGTTGGCAACTGGCAAAGAACAGCTAAGAAGAGCTGTGTCACATGCTGTAAGAAAGGGATGAGGAATTGTGCCATTGAGTTCAATAATCAGTGTTTAATAAACATTAAGGACACAATGTTAAAAAAAATTAATTTCAAATCTTTATTAAAAATACACTGGCTTGAAAAAATGCAGAATGTCATAAAGGGTTTAGCTCTATGTATGTTTCCCTATTCCAGAAAATACACTTCAGTAGAATTTTGACAAATATTTGACAATCACTTGGAAAACAGGACTCTGAACCTTTTGTACAGTCTGAACTGCTACATGAAAGGAGATCTTTGCAGTTTACAGAACACATGACAAGAACAGAAACGGAGATGTGAAATAAAAAGAATTTCCATGGCACTAACTTAAATTTCTTGTTAATTCACATCAATTAACACCATTACTTGCTGAGAATACAAATGCCTGTAATTTGCTCATAAAGCAATACATTTCTTTGTGAATTCACTATGTACCTTTGGCTGCTCTGTATTCTATTATATTTCCACTCTTACTTGCAAACAAAATTTCAATTTGTCACCGTTTAACTTGATGCAATTCCTTCTTTGCCTTTTATATCATGGAATAAGTCACTTGAAATTTGCCTTAGAATTGCATCTCTTTCTCTACTGCACACTGTGCAAGAATACGTGTCTTGCCAAGAAAATAATGGTAGCCAAGGACAATTTTCAGAATTGGCTCTGGCCAATCAGAATAAATTGGAATAAAAAAGCAACAACTGAAAACAAAACAAAATATAGCCAATGTAAAAAGATGTTTATGCAACATGTTGGAACACATGACAATTTTAACATAGGTTTTTTCTTACTTTTTATTCAGTGTTAGATTTGACTATTTATCTGAACTCTTTTACTCATCTTTTTAATCCTTTCTGAGAACACAGAAGAATGGAAGAGATCTCATATGAGGAAGGAGCAGATAGGATAGAAATGTAATTGTTTTGCTTAATGAGCCAGCAGGCATCCTCCATTTTACAAAGCCAAGTAGAGAGATAAAAAAGACTTCAAATAAACATTGAGATCAGGCCAGGCTTTAGAGGCACACTAAGTTAGCAGTAACCATGTGATAAATACAAATTATCTTTCTTTAAAAATTATGTAATAAAAAAACTCCACTATTTTTTAAAAAGCTCAATTCATATTATTTTCAGTGACGTGAGATATATAACAGAAGTTACACCACTTTCTAAGACGCTAAAAGTCTCATTCCAATCTCTTCATGGTTTTAACGTGGCACATTCAGCCATTGCTGAAGATCCTGAGAAAGCTAAGTAACACTTAGTTGAAAAAATGCTTAACTATAAACAAAGTTGTGAGTTAACATACTTCTACTGCTGAAGCTAATACTTGGGACTCAGCATTATGAGAGTTCAGGGTAAAAACGTTAATGACATTGAGAGATGAGTCATACTGTCAATAAAGAGAGGGCACTCATCAGATTTTATGTTTGTAGATCCCTCAGCAATTTTTGATATTGTGGTAGCTCATTTAAGAAATGTGTCAAGTTAAAATGAAAACATCAATATTATTTGATTTTTTTTTTCATTTTCATCATGATTTGTGTTTATACTGTGGGAAAAACGTGTTAATTTTTTCTGTGCCCTATGGTTTTGGTTCTCATCATCCAGGCAGAGTACAATACAGTTCCTTTCCAAAGGTTCCTTCCCAATGGCTCTCAGAGGCCGTTTTCCAAAAGAAAGCACACTTGCAGGTTTAATCAACGTCTTCAGCAAGACAACAGGGAAGTGTTTCAGCCCAGGTCCATGTGGTGCATCATGGTATACGTATGAGTTCCAACAAAAATTCAACAAATTTTTGATATTGCTTTGAACTTTCTTTTCCCACAGTTTTCTCATCTCTTGACTATCCACACTCTACAGACATTAGTTTGATCTGAGTTTGTATGTTGACTAGGACTGCATTCAATATTTCCATTCAGAAAGAAATGAGAGATTAAAAGAAAGACATATATGTCATTACCCAATCCTTTCTTGGCCTGGGAATAAATGATTTCCTGAATTAAGAATAAATGCCTGAAAGTCAGCCTGGGAACTGGAGAGAAGGTATTTGTAAATCTCACATTGATAGTGAAATCTTGGTTGTTTCGGCTACAAAATCACAATCAGACAGTTCAGTACATTCTTTCTAAAATGACAGAATCACAGAATCACAGAATCACAGAATCACAGAATCACAGAATCACAGAATCACAGAATCACAGAATGTGTAGGTTGGAAAAGACCTTCAAGATCATCGAATCCAACCCATCCCTAACACCTCAACTAGATCACGGCGTCAAGTGCCACATCCACTCTTTTTTTAAACACATCCAGGGATCGTGACTCCACCACCACTCTGGGCAAACTATTCCAGTATTTAATCACTCTTTCCGTGAAAAATTTCTTTCTAATATCCAACCTATATTTCCCTTGACACAGCTTAAGACTATGTCCTCTCGTTCTGTCAGTTGCTACCTGGAGAAATCCATCTGTTTCTTAGTGATCATAACATCCTTCACATTCCTAACTTTTTTATCTGCTACAAGTCTCTACCCTCACCATCAATATATCTCCAACTCATCCACCTTCAACCAGTCCAACATATCGTCCTATCAATACAAAAAACTGCAAATAATGGGTGGGTTTTTTCTGCAATTTACACTGCTTTGCACATTAAAAGTTATAAATGTTCTTACTGCCCTGTTTTGGAGACTCAGACCATAGAAATACCAAACTATTGAAGCTTGAAGGGCCTTCTGGAGGGTCACCTGGTTTACCGTCCTATTTAAAAAAGATACCTAGGTTCCTGGATGTGTGCTCAGGACCATGCTCAGATGACTTTTCAATCACTGCAAGGAGGGAAACTCCACAAACATCTGTTTTCAGTCACCCTCCCAGTGAGAAAGGCCTTTCCTGATGTTCAGACATTTGCTTGATCTATAATATAATCATTTTTCTAACATACCTCTGTATATTAGCTTCTCAAGGATGCATTGCTGATTCATGTCTGACTCACAGCATATCAACATCCAAGCTTAGTCTGTACTGGCGCAAGTTAGTCTGTCTCATCTGCAGGACTTGGAATTTTTCTTTTCCCGATCAAGAAAAATGAAGGAAAATAAAAAAACTTGAAACAAAGGGAAAATATACAACAAATAAAGAAAAGTATGAAACAAGTAAAAGAGCAAATGAGGACATAAGCTACTTAATATATGTAATGATGAGAACAGAGACTAAAAATGAAAAATACTTTGGATGACTCCCGGAAAGGCAAAAAAAATACTTGACTGAATTCTATTTAGACTGTACTTCTCATTCTTCAAGAAACAGGGAAAAAATGAGGGGACGAATAATAAACTGAATAAGAAAAGTCTTATTGTCTTTCTGCTACTGCAAAAGAGTGATAGAAGATAGAAGAGTAACAAACCATGGAGAAGTCATATTGCAATAAACAAAAAAGCCGAAGGGAAAGACTGAACAAACACAATTAGGAGAAAAAAGAGGAAAAACTTGAGGAAAAAGTAGATTTGACATTCAGATTGCTGCCATATAATGGGTTTGACCTTTAAATTACTGAATTTACATTTTTCTTATCTCCACATTGTACTGAGTTCTAAGGGAAATTTTACATTTTAAAACACTTTGGTCAATCCACCAAATCGAGATATTTATGAATCTAAATTTAAAAAAGAAAAACAAAACAACTGTCCATCTTAAAATGTATTTTTCCAAATTTGTACACAGTAACTGCCAACAAGGAGCTTAAATGGTGCTGAAGTTAGTCATGTATTTTTCTGAGCAAGTATTTTTTGAGATTTCTCAGAACAACAGTTTAGATCTAAATCAGTATGGCCCTTATTAAATTAAATTGCACACATGCTGAATCCTTGATATCACATATAGTTAGTCCAAATGTTGTGAAGAATACCAAGGCAGATGATATTTAGATTTCATATGCACTGCTGACATATATATAAAATTTTTGCTATTCACTTGTTTTTGCAAATGCAGAGATTAGGAATTCAGCCAGGTTAGTTTTCTTCTTTATGTTTTTTCTTCTCTTAATTCTCCTAAATAGCACAGAACAAATAAAAAACAAATCTAGAAAATCCTTGGATATTTGGAGGAATACAACTATATAAGGATATATCATGGTTAAACAGTATGATATTTTCAGCAAGCAAACTTATGAACTTGCCAGCCTGTAAGTTACAACCTAGTTTGAACTTGTCAGTACCTTGAAGTATTTCTCAGAGAATACAATACTGATTCTGTACTTTGAGGGGTGGGTTGTTATAAAGTATACCTGTGTAACATTTTGCAGTATTGTGTTTCATTCTGTCTAGTAGGGTCTATAAATGTTACTTATTTCAAGTAACATTGCAGACATACTTAAATAACAGTATAGCTTCAAAGAGTGAACCGTTGAGAAAACTTGCTGTAAAAATCAAAAGTTGTTGAAGGTTACAACTAAATTAATTTAGACACGGTGTCTTAATGGAAGCTTTGAAAGTTCACATTACACATACATTTCTAAGCTATTTCTTTTCTATTTTTCTATGTTAGCAAATAGATTAATATGAGAATTGCTCAATTTAATTTATCTATCTTGCTTTCTTTAGGTTAGAGTCTCAAGAAAAAAAAAGCCAAGAAAGAAGAGTAAACTGAGCAAATAAATGTTTTGGTAGTCTCTATTTTCTTATCTTTTTAGCTTTATGTTGGATTAACCTTTACTGGATTCCTGGATGCCTATCCAGATGTTCTCTCACACCACATTCTTGACTGAACAGGGGAAAAAAATTAAAAACTCATGGGTTTACTGAAACAGAGGGAGATTGCCTTCCACACAGGTGCATCATCATGTGTATGTGTCATCACAAGAACTGACTAGGTGAAAATTTATTGCCAGTTAAAACTGTAGGACCCTGAGAAAAAAAGACAAGAGTAAAACAACATTTTTCCCATACCCCTTTTCCAGGTCTAAGTTCAATATTTCTTTCCCACCTCCTTCCCTGTATATAGTGCTGGCAGGATGGGGAATGGGGATTGGGGTCGGCAACAGTCTGCTGCTCCTTCCTCCTCATATATTTTGCTTGCTCCAATGTGAGTCCTGCTCACAGAAAGCTGTCCTTCAGAAAATGTCCAACTGCTCCAGCATGGGATACTCCATGGTCTCCAGGGGAAAAAGCTTCTCTACTTTAATCCCCTCCAGAAGCTGCTGAAGAATGTCTACTCCAGTGTTTGGAGCACTTTCTCTTCCTCGTCTGACCTTGGTGTCCACAGAGCTCTTTCTCACACATTTCCCCCGCCCCTCACTGCCTTACAGCATTTTCCCCTTTCTCAAAGGTGTTTTTTCTGAAGTGCCACCATCTTGGTGTGGGGCTGTGGGGCTCAGCTGCACCCTGCTGAGCAGGGTGGGTTTGCTGGAGCTGCCTGGAACTGGCTGTGTCCAGCGTGGGACATCTCCAGCAAACCCTCTCACACAGGCCACCTCTGCAGCCCCTACTACATACACCTGGACACCTGCACTCAATACAAACAGCAGTTAAAATGAACCCCCTCCTCACCCTTATTAAAATCTAAAAATAAAAGCTACAATAGGAAACAAATAAAATAGGATATTGGTACTATGATGACAAAGCAGGACAAAATTCAGATTACAATCAAACCATATCCTATTGACCTCCAGAGATCAATTTCTTCTATGGTTTTGAAATTCTGTTAAAATAGATCTAATGCAATGAGAGCACCAGTAAATTAGCCAGTTAGAGGATAATTAATCAAAAAATGGAAAGGATAAGATTCATTGCCTTTATCAATAGCTATTTAAAAGTTAAAACCTTAAAAAGAAAACTAATCACACAGATTCTTTATGTGGTTTATGAGGAAAAAAAAAAGGTAGAAAAAAGAAATTCAGAGATGGCATGACTCAACCCTCACAGGTGATGACCCCTCTTGTTCTGTTGATTATGAGCAAGACCTTGATTAGCAGAGTCTTGCTAGTTTTTAGATCCCTAACTAGCTTCAATATCTCTTCTAGTAGTGCTATTAACTGAGATTAATCCCAATTCAAATTTCCAGTTTCAATATCAGGGAAACTGAGTATTCATATTCTAATATACTTTATGATTCTTACCAGGGCATGATAAGCTGTTATTTTGTTCTTTTTATTTTTTTTTCTTGTCTATTTTTAGTTGTCTTATTAATTTTGTTCAACTGTAAAATTGTTGATAAGTATTATCTTCCTTATAATAATTATGCTATTCTTATGGCAAGGACATGCTAGTCCCTGAACAAGCTTGTGTGGTCTCCTCAGGATACAAATAATAAATTAAATTAAATCTCCATACATAGAGTTTGGATAATAAAAATGGCAAATATTCCTTTCAGATTTTTCATCAGTTAGAAAACAGCTTTTTCAGATACTGCCCTTTTTTTTTTAACTGAATGTTAATGTTACAACTTTATCTTTTATTTATTTCTCCCTATTACGAAAAACATTACACTGCAGGTACAATACAATACAACTAATGAAAAATTGCTTATTGCATCCTAAAGCATGGCTTAGGAAGTAAAATTTCAGTCTTTCATGAGCTTTAAATTGTTTATTGAGTGAAGAACCCAACATGAGCATACCAGACTGGTTTTCAACTTTAGACTGTGATTTTAGACCCTGTGAATTTTGATCACTTATAGTAATGTAACTGCTTAGAAGAATTTTTTTGGGGAAATCACTTGTATCTGGAGGAGATTCATACATAATTTCCTTTCCTAACTTCTCTATTGATGAAAATATTTCCTGACTGATTTTTTAATGTTTTATTTTTATTGTATTTTTAGTGTATTTTTTGTGCAATCTAAGTTTAAGATCACGTAGAATGATATGTATATTTCAGATAAGAAGTCAGTCTACAAATTTGATTGAAAGAATGTTTTCTTGAGTGTTGAACGCTACATTTTTTTCAATTTCTTTTTGTGTTGCAAACTGTTCTTATCCAAACTATCGGATGCATTGAACAGTGCACAGGTTCAGCACAGTTCCTTCAGACGAAAGCCTGGCAGAACACTCTTTAAAATGCATCAAATAGCAAGTTTATATTGTTCAACTTTGTAAAATGTAGGTTTAGTGTGTGTATTTTTCTAATATCATTGCTCTTTCCTTTAATTCTGTTTTGAAGGTGTTGAATGTTTTTCCATAGGAGACAAATAAGTAGTGTGCCATTTTAGTCATTCTTTGCCTTTGTTGGTGAGAACAGTATTTGATATAACTTGATATAATCTGCATGGGGATCTTTCAGTGATTAAAGCAAAAAACATTTATAAAGAAACTAAATGAGATCTTTTAGTGAACAAAACAAGTTTTTCATAATAGCATAAGAACTAAGATTTCACAGCATGATCTTGATACAGAGATGGCAAGAACTAATATGGATTATTAAAATACAAATGAACTTTTTAGAAGCTAAAATGTTCTATACAGTACAAGAATGTTTAAATGAAGATAGAAAATTAAATTTAAATATGTTACTTCATGAAGATCAAAGCTAAGGAAGCATGCAGGTTAAAAGATATTGAGAGTATATTACACCAGAAATAAACAAAGAATTTCTTTCTAAAAATATGTAAGGTGGGGAACTTCTTCTTCTCTGACCTAAAATGGATGAATAAAGACGCTTACATGTTCTTTTTCATCCCATCTGGATATGAATTGCAAGCCCAGGTTGTTAACAAGGATATAGAGTTTGTCCCAAGTAGTTCCTGCTTTGGTGTAGACACTTAGGAAGTAGATGAGGTGAGGAATGAGTAATTCCCTCTTACAAAAAGGGGAGTACTAGTTGTTATTACTCCACCAGAAAATTACACTTACTACGGACATCTATATTTGGCAGCCTTTTGTTATTTTCTGCAAGGCGGATTTTACAAGGAGGGCTGCGAGGAGGATCTGGTGAGCTACAGATATGTCAGTCTGACTTCAGTGCTGGGGAAGGCTATGGAGCAGAACAGTTTAGTTCCATCCCAGGACAATTAGGAGATCAGGCTAAAAGACCACAGACACCTCTGACAAAACACTCTCAAAGCCACAGAAGGGACTTGCTGTAAAAGAAACCACCCCAGTGGGAACTTGGAATAAACTAAGAAGGCAGGAATTTGTAACAGGAAAGTGCTAATTCCAGACATGATGGAAGTAAGGTCTGGTTAGCACATCCTAGCTAATGCATCTGGACCAAAAAAAAAAAAAAAAAAAACCTCAGCAAAGAAACTACTGGGCCAGATACTACTGGGCAAAAAACTACATTAGGGCATGGGTTGGACTCAATGATCTTGAAGGTTTCTTCCAACTTAGTCATTCTGTGAATTCTGTGTGAAAAATTCTCACAGTAGCAAAGTGGCTAAGAAAACTAGTTGCCATACACGTATCACCCCAAATTATGGGAACATCATCTATGCCCTGGGGATGCCTGGAATTTGGACTGTATAAAGGTGGTACCCCAAAAAAAGCAGCTCTGAGACCCACACCATCAAAAATCCCAGGGTGAAAAAGGACCACCTGGACACTGCTGGATTAATGGGTGGTGACTATCTTCTGCTTTATGTCTCTCTCTCCTCCCCTTTTCTATTTCATTATATCTCTGCCTCACTTACACTCTTTAATAAATTCTGTATCATTCACTTTTGGTGTATAAAATCCATATTATTCACTTTGGTGTATAAAATCCATATTATTCACTTTGGTGTATGGTCTTATTTGCACCTGAATTCCAGCAGAGGCATTTCTCCCTAATTGGATCATAACACAGGCCCAGTCAACATGAGTTTGAGAAAGGCACATCTTGTTTGACTGACCTGCTCTTCTTCTATGAAAAGATCACCCATATAGGTGATAAGGGCAAGGCTGTGGATGTTGTTTACCTAGTCTTCAATAAAACTTCTGACACCATTTCCCACAGCATTCTCCTGGAGATACTGGCCTCTCAAGGACTGGATGGAAGTATTCCTGTCAGGGTAAAAGAAGTCTGGATGGCCAGGCCCAGAGGGAGGTGGTGAATGGAGTTAAATCCAGCTGCTGACCAGGTACAAGTGATGCTATACAGGGACATTGGGTATTGGGACTGATCCTATTTAATATCTTTATCAGTGACCTGCACAAGGAGATCGAGTGCACCTTCGCACAGTTTGCTAATGAAACCAAGTAGGACAGGAGTGTTGATCTGCCAAAGGGCGAAAAGGCTCTGCACAGTGATCTGGACAGGCAGGATTGGTGGGCTGAGGTGTATATATAGGATAGGATAGGATAGGATAGGATAGGATAGGATAGGATAGGATAGGATAGGATAGGATAGGATAGGATAGGATAGGATGGGATGGGATGGGATGGGATGGGATGGGATGGGATGGGATGGGATGGGATAGGATAGGATAGGATAGGATAGGATAGGATAGGATAGGATAGGATAGGATAGGATAGGATACTGTAGTATAGTATAGTATAGTATAGTATAGTATAGTATAGTATAGTATAGTATAGTATAGTATAATATGAGATCTAGTGCCAAGTCTTTGCACTTTCTACCTGTTTCTAAAAATGTGTGCAATATTTATCTTTCTCCAGTCACCAGGGACTTCATCTGGCTTCCATGACTCTTCAAATATCACAGATTGTGTCTTGGCAACTACATAAGCCAATTCTGTCAGGACTCTGGTATGTGTCTTCTCTGGTTACATATACTTTTGTATGTTCACATTGCTCAGGTGGTCACAAATATGATTTTCTATTATGTAGTTAGGCACTTTGCTCCTCCAGTTCCTGTGGTCCCTCCACTCAAGAGATGCAGGAAGAGAGGTTGCCAGTGAAGACAGACCAAAAACATTGTTGAATACCTCAGCTTTTTCCTTGTCTGTTCTTATCAGCTTGCCAGCCTTGCTCATCAGGGAGCACACTTTCTTTGATGTGCCTTTTCTGAAGGAAGCATCTGTAGAAGCCATTCTTGATATTATTTGTGTCCCTTGTCAAATTCAGCTCCCGCTGCACCTTGCTTTTCCTCACCCCATCCCTACACAACTGAGTAGCCTTCCTATACTCTTCCCATAGTACTGGCTATGAAATACAGATTTCCTGCAATGATATTATTTATGATCTATTAAGTAAAGAAACGTTTTAGAAAAAAAATGTAACTGTATAAAACTATAACTGAGAAAAGCAAATATATAACTATATATAACTAAAACAGAGGCATAATGCCTTATTTCAAAAGTAATTCTTATGCTGACTGAAGTAATCTCTTAAATAAGTGCTACCATTGAGAAACCAAACCTAGAAAAAAAGTGTAAGATGCCTTATTTTTTTCTTTGTTTTCTTTTTTTTTGTTGTTGTTGTTGGGGTTTTTTTGCCTTTTTTTTCCCCTTTTTTGTGGTTTTTTTTGTTTGTTTGGTTGGTTTTTTTGTGTTTTTTTTTTTTTCATATCCAAATGCACTTTAATTAATGATAAATCATTTTTCTTTAAGCTGAGTCTCTTTAGACAATGACAATAAATGGATTGGAATTTCCCTGTCTTTTTCTTGATGCACAAGTATTTTAATTTTATTTTCTTCTCTTGTACTCGTAAGGAAGAGTAGTGAGAGAGTGGCTTGATGAGTGTCTGGAAGCCAGAAAATGTCAACCCACCACAGCAGGTTTTAGTATTAAAGTCATACATTTCAAATAGGCTCTACAGATACATTTAAAAAGTTAGCAGTATTTTGGATTTCTTAGTTTTTTGTCCTTAAGACATCACGTATTATTTTTTGACATATGATCTTTGATTTGATTGCTTTTCTTGTTTGGTTGTTGTAGTTTCTTCTGGTTTGGGTTTTTTTTTTCTTTTTTCTTTTTTCTTTTTTTTTTCTTTTAAAGTTTCAACAAGTTCTATAAAAGATGCTAAAAATTCCATGATTTAAACAAAAATATCATTTAATTGGGTCATGTGAGACAAAAACATGTGAAAACTGGGATTCTAATCTGTAAAGATTAGAGAGACTTTGTATTTCATAGAAATTAAAAAAGGCTCATGCATCACATCTTCAGCTTTGCATGACATTCATAAGAATTTAAGATTAGAGATCAGTGCCACTAATCAGTGTACTGGCACATATCCTGTGATACCTTGTTGCCAACAGTAGTCAATAATTTTCAGATAAATGATACCTGGAACACTTGGAACAAATACGGGATAAAAGTGCTTATTCAGAAAGTGCTTATTTAGTGTATCTATCCTCTTTAACCTGCCTATTTGAAAATTCTATGAACATATTATGCTAACTGCATCAGAAAGGCAAAGATCTGAATGGATATTAATGAACTATCAATATTTTTATGACAAAAGAGAAAATAATTCTTTATAAAGGACCACATTCACATAGGAACTAGCTTTTTTAATACACACACCAAAGCAATTTATTTTGCCATTGTTACAGGCCCTTTTATGATGTAGTGTAAAAGTGCATGAAGATATTTCCTTCACTCCTTCTTTCTCCACACATAAATCACATTTAGGAAAGAAAAAATTGAAAGAGTGTATCTTTTTCACTTTTTACGCATTATTATCATTAATAATATCTTCTTCTTTTAAGATCATGTGCTGTCTCCCTTTTACATGAAAAGACTGAGGATAACAAAGCTGAAAATGAAACCTGGTATGGGCAACATATTTCACCAGTCTTTAAATTCTTTAAGCATGAAATACACTTAAAGTGTAAAATATGCAGTAGAACTTGCAAATTGTGCCTTAAAATAATTCTACTAGAAACAGCTTTTTAATTTTGTAGGAAAAGAACTCTGCAAAACATTCCTTTCAGATGATTCATTGCCTCCAGGTTAAGGTATTATGGGAAAGACAAGTGCTTCCATTTAGATGTTTTAAAATTCATTAGTTAAAAGCATGGTATGAAAAATGTTTCAATACTACTTTGTTTCAATTTATAAATATTCAAAACTTATTATTCGATTTAGGAAGACCTTTGCATATTTTGAACCAGAAGGACTATTGTACATGAAGTTATCCAATATAGAAACAAGTGGTGAATTCAAAATCTGCTGCATTTTAAGTGTTTTGCTATCAGCACAATGACACTGAAATGCTTATGTTGCGTGAAAGATTTTTTTCGCTTTTGTTGTAAATTGAGTCATCAGTGAAGCCCTATGTATCTGCCAGTGTTGTTATCTAGCTACATGCCATGGACATAGAAACTGATATAGAGAGCATCTGGATTTCTTAAATCAATACGCCACTGTTGGAGTCAAAATTAGGAGACTTTTAACGAGTAGTCATTCAAAATGGCAGCATTAACTTTTTCTTCAAAATAGTCCTGCTATAAAACTGGAAAAGTGATACAGGCCTAAGTCTGGAAAACAGTACAGGATAATCAGATAGAGTTCACCAAGGGGTAAATCATATTTGACTACCTTGGTAAATCCATGTGATGAAATAAATAGCTTTGTGCATGAAGGAAGAGCGGTGGACATTGCCTCCTGGGCTTCATTAAGGCTTAAGACTCCCGTAAAATCCCCACAGACAAGCTGTTGGAGTCTGGTCTAGATGAACAGTGAGGTGAGTTAAAATTAGTTGAATGGCTGGGCCAGAGGCAGGAAATCAATGGCTCAAATTCTAGTTTGAATTGGAGGCCAGTGACTAGCAGTGTACTCCAGGGATCAGTACCTGTGTCCAGTCCTGTTTTACACCACCATTTATTGATAGGGATGATGGGGCAGAGGAAATCTTGACAAGTTTTCTTTTGATACAAAACTTGGAAAGGTGGCTGATACCTTTCAGCCACCTTTCGTTCATGCTCCCATCCAGAGGGATCTCAATAAGCTAGAGAAAATTCATGCTCCCATCCAGAGGGACCTCAATAAGCTAGAGAAAATTCATGCTCCCATCCAGAGGGAGCATGAAAATTCATGCTCCCATCCAGAGGGACCTCAATAAGCCAGAGAACCCAGGTGAGAGAAAAGTCATGGAATTCAGCAAGAACTTTTAAATCCTGTACATGGGAGAAACATCTCCAAGCATGAATATATAATCTAGGAGCCACACAGGTGAAAAACAGCTTTATAAGAAAAGCTCTATCTGATTAAAAGGAAGTCTGATCGAACAGGTGTCATCAAGGTGCCCTTGCTGCAAAGAAGTCCAATGGTATCCTGGGTGCATCCAACAAAGTATTGCCAAGAATTTCTTGAGGGTGATCCTTCCCTTTTCTCAGTACTGGTGAGGCCCCTCCTCAAGCCCTCTATCCAATTCTGGGCCCCTCAGAAGGAGAGAGACATACAGATACTGAATAGCCTAACAAAAGGGCCGCAAAGATAACAAAGGCACAGCAGCATCTCTCCTATTAGAAAAGGCTGACACATTTGGAACAGTTCAGCCTGGAGAACAGAGCTATCAGGTTATGTTAATAGGTTAAGAGAGGATCTAAAGGAGATAGACTCTTCAGTGGTACCCATCCATAGAAAAAGGGGCAATAGGAAAAGAGCTGAAACACAGGAGATTGTATCTCAACATCAGGAAACACTTTTTCACTGTGAGAGTGACAGGTTGCTATGGTGATTGCAGAATGCACATCAGCGGAGATACTGGAAAGCGTGGTCCTGGGAAACTGGCTGCAGGTGGCCCTGATTGAGAAAGGGGGGTTAACCCTGAAGGCTCTCCAGACTTCCCTTCCATCCTCAAAGTTTTTGTGATTCTGTTGTCATAATGGATTTTCTCACTCCTTGGATCATCAGCTGATTATTGTGAAACAAGCCAGGAAGGGGCAGCCTCTAAACTGTGTGAAATTGCTGGAAAAATTAGTTGTGTACCATATATTCTGTCTTATAGACATGTCAGATGCTCTCCCTTGCCTTTGAATAGACTTTATCTGTGGGTCTATGACTAGAACATTGCAACATTGGATTCCTTTGTTTTCAGCTCAAAAGAACACTTATTTAAGTTGGGATGCTTTTTATCCCAATTCTATTTCTTTCACAGGAAATTTCTGAAGAATGATCATCCATTTGAAGATGAAGAAACCAAGATCGCAAAAAAAAAATGATAGTTATGATAATAAGACAATACTTTTATGACAAAAAGGGATAAAATAAATATGAAAAAAAACCTATGTGTAAAGTACTGGAGTGAAAAAGAGGGAGAGAGCAAGGGACTGCATACGAAATCTAGCAGAGATTCTAGATGTGAAACAATAACTATACCTTCCAAATAGTTCACATATAAATTTTTATAGTGTTTTGATTGAGCAGAAATGCACTTATTTAGCACACTATCCAGTTTGTTTTTATGAGAAGGGGAGGTAGGGTGAGAAAAATGAAATTGTATGTCCATCATAATATCAAAGAAAAAAGGTATTGATACTATACATCAATATAAAAAAGAGCAATTAGTAAAGGTTGAAACCTTATGAGTGATTTCTAACTCTGATTGTCATCCAGAGATAAGAGAGCAAAAAGGTTGTGGTTCTTTCTAAAGGTCTCCATTCAAAATAATGATGCAACATGATTTCAGCATAATCTCTTCATGTTTTAATCTATAAATGGATTATAAAGAACACTTTTTTCATGCTTTGTTTTACCATAAAGGATTTTAGCATCAAATCACACATTTTTCCTTTGTTTATACAGGTAATATTGAAACCGGAATTCTGATGGAAAGATGTTTTAAGAAACAAGAAATTTTAAAAATTGTTAAGGTTTTTTGCAATTTTGAATTTACTGTAAAGAAAGGAAAAATAATTTCAGAATATAATAGTTAGAAATTACATATTTTTAATAACAATAAAGTGATTTTGAAAAAAACAAACTACCCGAGGTTTTGTATGTATTGACATAAAAATTAGGAGAAGTTATAATTACTCTCTCTAATTCTATGAAGATTTTAACACATTTTTTATCAGTTACCGTAACTGGTAATATCATCAGACTTTTTCAAGGCTGGAGAATTTGAGATGGATATACCCTTTCTGGATGCCCTTGATTCTTCCCTGTAGAAAAAATGCATGCTAAAATAAATGTATGTTTTATCTACATTTAGGGGGGAAAAAAAATAATACCACTGTATTTTTTACATGAGAACTTCTTTCTAAACACCAATCTCAAGTATCAATTTTTTTATGGTCTTGTCTCTTCGAAGGGAAAAATAAAGCAGAGAAAGGCACACTTGAAGTCCAGTCCTGGAACACAACCTTTGAAAGACAACAGAGAGTGATGAATAAACCATTCTCTATCCCATTCTCTCTGAAATAGTACCTTAAACTTTATTTTTAAAGCATTTTTAGCAAAAACATATATTTCTATATGACATGATTGTTTATCAGATGAGCCAGCTTCTCTTGACAAAAGCTCCACATTTTCTACAAAATCCACTGGTGAAGTATTAGGCGACCTGAATCTCTCAGGCACAAAACGCTGTTCCTTTGAGGTTGATTATTTGACTTTCCGAATATGTCATTCTAAAGAACAGCAGATACATCTTCCAGATTCAATTATGGAGAGGCGACACCATAATTTCCTCTTAATATAACAGTTTATCTTGTATTGTGACGATCAGGAAAGCCAATCTTAATGAACAAAATGTCAAGCATATGGGGGTAGGAAAGATAGCTGAAATGGCTCATCAGATCAAGATATGAAGCAATCCAACCCAGGAAAATTAAGTAGAAAATTATTATTTTGTGCAAAGACTGGGCTCATCTGTGCACATATTAAATTTATTGTTTTAATTGCATTTTTAAATAAAAATGCAACTTCTTGGGTTTAAACACATCACTTGTCTTTAACAAATCCATCATTTTTATGTCTTTATCATCTATGAATTTGAGAAGCAATCTCAGTATCGGGAAAGTACAACTAAATCACTGTTTAACATTTGTAATGTACAAAATGTAATGTAATGTAATGTATATGGAACAATCTTTTATTATTTGGTCATAACATTTGCCATAAATGAGGATCTGAAAAAATTACCTCATCTTTCCCACACATTATATTACATGTGTGACTATGTGTCTAATATTCAATAAATTCATTATTAGTGTTTACAGAACAGGACTCAAATGTCAGGAATCTAACTATTTCAGAAGGAATAAGACATCATCATCTGAAATTAGGATAACAGTAATGTATGTTTGCTCTGATCTGCCCTGAGAAATAGAGGGAGTACACTAGAAAACACTAAACCACATAGAACAGGCAGTATTTGGCGGCATTAGGAACTAGCCTACAGCTGGCCTCTACAGCTTTATGCAGCAATTAACAGAGTGGCAACAAATGCTGTTGTTCACATGAAGTAATTTAGGTTGGAAAAGACCTCTGAGATCAAATCCAGCCTTTGAATGATCACCGTCTTGTCAATTAGACCACGAGACTAAGTTCCACATCCAGTCGTTTCCTGAGCAACTCCAGGGATGGTGACTCCACCACTCCCCTGGGCAGTTAATTCTAATATTTAACAACCTTTCTGTGAAGAGATTCCTCCTGATGTCCTACCTGAACCTCTCTTCACATAATTGAGGCTATGTCCCCTCATCCTGTCACTAGTTGCAGGGGAGGAGAGGGTGACCATCATTTGGATACAATCTCTTTTTAGAGTGCTAAAAGTTCTCCTCTGAGCCTCCTTTTCTCCAGGCTAAACAACCACAGCTTCCTCAGCTGCTCTTCACAGGACTTACCCCCTAGGCTCTTTATCAGCTTTGCTATCATTTGAACATACTACAGCTTCTCAAGGTCTTTCTCGCAATGAGGGGCCCAGAAACGAGCACAGGGCTTAGGTGCAGACTCACCAGTGCCAGCCTACAGCGAGACAGTCACAGCTCTGGTCCTACTGGCCACATTATTCTTGATGCAGTACAAGGTGCCATTGATCTTCTTTGTCCCCTGGGCACAAGATGGTTGTCAACCAGCACCCCCAATCCTTTTCTGCTGGGCTGCTTTCCAGGCACCATGTTTCTGTGAGGGTGACTACATCATAACTTCCCTTCTGCACAATGGTCTCCAGCTCATCCTGTTTGTTATCCATACCATATGCATTAGTGTCAGTGCACTTCAGCTGGGCTGTAGATTTCACCCACAAATCTGGAATGACACCAGTAGGCACATCTCTGCTGAACCTGGTCTTACCCCCTTCTCTCTTCAAACCAAATTTAGAGCCCTGTCAACCAGCCCTCCCGACTAATGGGAAAAACTATTTTCTCCCTTTTAGACAGTGAACCGCATGTTGTCTCTATCATGCTTTGCTGTGTGTAAACCACCCCACGATCAAAATAGTCAAAATTTTGTCCATGACACCCATCTTTCAGCTACATGTTGATCAGGTGGGTTCTGTTCCTTTCAGCATTTTGCCTGCAACTAAAGGAATGTGAGAATTCACCACCTTCCCTGTTGTCCCTTCAACCTGTCCCTTATATTGCCCTAGGACTTCTTTCATCAGTCTCGTCTCTGTCAACCTGGACAGCAAGCAGTGGGCAATAATCAGTGCGCTGGAGTAGACCAGGCAGTCTCTTGTCTCTTTTACTTGCGCCCCAGGGGAGGCAGTGGCTCAGGAACTCCCTGCACAGCCAGATCCAGCCCTCATCCCTGGGCTTGCCTCTGCTGCCACTGCTAATTCTGCTGCTGCCTCACTGTTGTTTTGGATGTTTTTCTACAAAACAACATCTGTAAAATTTTATAAAAGTTCTGGCTCTGCTGTCAGATAAAGCAAAGACCTTTTGAAATGTCTTGTGAAAAAGAAGACACTAGACTAGTCAACTAAAGATTTTCCTACTCCTTTTTTCCTAAAGTTTATCACTAATTTTCCCATTTCTGACAAAGGAGAAAGACTGAATAATCAGTCAGTTGAGAATGTTTTTTTGTTTGTTTGTTTGTTTTGCTGAAGGGTAGGAGGGCAAAAAGGAGAAAAAGCGCCTCCAACTTGCTCTCCCCTGAAGAAAGTATTCCAACTTGTATTATGTAAAATAAATACACTTTTTTTTTCCATTTTCGACCTCATGATTAAGAATCCACCCACCTGAGTGTAAAGAAGATTTATGATTTTACACCCTGGTGAGTAAAACTGTTTACAAAAGAGATGTGATTCCACTTTAAGTGACTAAGAAGCCTTTTTTTCCCGTCCCACAATAGGTTGTAATTAAAATCAGTCAGGAAGAGAAAAAGTATTTAATTTTGATTTCTGTGTAGAACAGTGAAAACTGGACTTTGTTTAGGCATTTAGTTAAGTGATTTCAGGTCTCCTCACATACTGAATTTTGAAACAAAATGAGCTGATATTTTTGGGAAGTTATCGTGCTTTTAATTATCTCTTCTATCCTGAATCTGGAATGACAAAAGCCACTGAAATTTCAGTGAGATATCAGTGCTTCTGTGAGAAAATCTTCTTGCTAACATTTGCTTCATAAAACTTTAAATTACTTCAAGCATCAAATTGAGGTATAGAAAGTCAATCCAGGTGAAAGTGGTAGGGACCAGTTTCCCACAGAATGTTTCCTACAAACTCAGGTGGACATCATCATATGAATCTAGTAATGGATTGTCATAATCTCAATAACATTTTATTTTCTATACGTGTATTCATCCTGCAAGTTTGGGGTATTTATAGATGCAGTGAGTGTTTCTAACATATAGTGAGTTTGTGAAAATTACTTCCCATTGTAAAATTCAAATTTAAAATTCCAGTCACCATTCCACAGTGTTCAGCTTCTTGTAGCCAACTAAATGTTGGGCATTAATCACTTGTTTGAATTTTTTAATGTTAATTTTTAAAAGTTCTTCGATCTTAAAGAAGCAGCAGCCTGTTAAGCATGTATATTTTCCTTCTCATTTCTTTCCCTAAGACTATAACAATCATGAATTTTAAAAATATTTCAGTACAATAAAAAGGAAAATTAAGTTCGATAAATAACGAAAACAATCAAGAAGTTTTTGGAAAGAATAGCATGCCACTTCTATTTTATCAGAGTTAGTTTTGTACCTTGAATGAGATTATAAATGGAGGAAAATAATTTTCTGAAGTTTGTATGTTACTTATTCAGTTGCCATGTCTGGAATGCTAAATACTTATTCTTGTATTGTATTTTAGTCCTTACCTTGCTCAGATCTAGAGAATAAACACATCATTACCATTACAATCCAAGCTGGGGAATGGGAAAACCAGAAATTGAAAAGTCTTTGATGTCCTGTATCATGTAAAATAGGTAAAGTAGCCAAGAAATTCTGAAGTACCTTGATTCTATTTGTGTGTTAGAAGGCAAGAGATGTTGTGGTGCCCAGGGGAAGGGCATGTTAGAAGTGCAGAGCCTTATTTAGACCCAAAGGCCATCACACACCTGGACTTATCGAATGTTTCAGAGAGTAATGATGGAGTGCATTTCAGGCTGCAAGCACTGCAGTAAGGACAGCCCTTTTTCCGATAAATGCTGAATAAAAGCTTGTAAATTTATAGTGCCAACTGACCTCTTTCTCTCTCATACTCATGAACTTTACCCACCTTCTGCTTCCTTCCTTCCTTCTAGCAAAAAGAGATACAAGGTAATTTTTTATTAGAAAACTAAACAAAATAAAATTCAGTATTTGGACCTGATCTTATTCCCATACCTTACAGCTTTGGTGGGGAGCTTTTTGGTGGATTTTGCTTGCTTGTTTGTTTATTTGTTTGTTTGTTTGTTTGTTGTTGTTTTGGGGTTTTGGTTTGTTTTTTTTTCCTTTTTCTTTTCCTTTTTTAAATTCAACTGACTACATATCTTGGATAAGTGAACACTGTCACTGGTTAAGGAACTGCGAAGCATTAGAGTCAGAGTGAAAAAGAAAGCAAGAGAGCTCCAGTGTGTCTTTTTTCCTTTAAAGAATTTAGGGAGCTTATACATTTTGTATGCACACAAAACAAACATCTTTTGTTCTGAAGCCTTCTCAAAAAGGCTAAATAGAGTTCAGTATGAAACAAATAGAGAGCAATTATTGCTCAAGTTAATTTTTACACATAAATGTTACAAGGTCTGCAATTTTTTACATCATTTGAGTGACCTATATTTTAAATATTTTTAAATAATTTTGTAGTTCGATATAATTATTCTAGTAAAACAAAACATCACATGAAGAGCTTGCTGAGCTGTATAGATTAAACTATGGTTTTGTGAGTTTTTGTTTTGTTGGCTGTTTTTTTTTTTTTTTTCTCTCTTCTTTCCCTTTCACTTACAGTTATATCAGAGTTAAATCTCTTTTTACTTGCTACTGAAAATTTTAAAACATTATAATCTCTCCTAAATTGTGTGGTCATATAACTACACTGTGGAGAATGCCAATAATAATTATCTATTGCACAGGTTAGTACTGCAGAGGGAGTTATAAATGTTTTTTTTCATAATAAATGTGACTGATTTTTCAGCTTCTTTCATCATTACAGTCATTGGACATATCCTTTTTTGTGTATGCATTTTTTAGTATGTATGAGCTTCTATATAAACCAGTACACAAGCATTTACTTGTTCTAGCACTTTCTTGAATCTATTTTGGTAAACTATGTGAAAAACAGAAACAGATAAAGAAAAGACAATGTGAAAACTAAAAGCCTTGAGTGAAGATTTCCAGCTCTGCCTATGAAATTATTGATACATGTATGGGTGGTTTTGCTTTTATTTAGTAGGAAGAGCTTCATGATTACAGATTGAAACTGTAGCTTCCACAGTCTTTTACTGCAGTAGACCTTTTGTGCAGCTATTAAAATTTGATAGAAAGTCATTGTTTTTGATAGAAAGCTATAAATGTCTATATATTAATGGGATTATATTTACATATATAAATATTTGAGAAAACATACTCTTGAGGTTCTTTTTCTTGTGTTTTTTGTATAAACACAAAGAGAAGAAACAAAACCAGAAACAAAACAAAACAAAACAACACCCACCTACAATAAAATAAATTGTATATTATACTTGCTACGGAATTAATTAAAGTTTAAAACAAAATGTGAGTTTTTGAAGGCTATTAACCTTCACTCATCATAAATATGTATTCAGCATTGCTGTGTTGATCAATGCAGTACTGGGCAGAAAAATCACTCACTGCATACAAAACCGAAGATGATAAACAAAATTTTACAAAGAATGTACACGCACAGTAAATAATCTTAATGCATGAAAAAATGATGTTTACAAAATGTGCATGTACATGAGGTTTTCCTACTATTTCCAAACTGACTTCTCCCAGATTTTATTTTAAAATCACTTAATTTCACTCTCTTTTTTCTTTGCCATTTATTTTTTTCTTTTTCTGTTGGACAAAGTTTTATCTTCTTTTCTTCCTAGTAACCCCTAATAAATTAAATTTTAAGCAATGATTCAAAATGTATTTTCAATATATTCTAGTATTTCTATAACTGGACAGATTTTTTTATTTTTTTAATATTCAGACTCTGAAAGCAAGCTTAAATCAAAAATATGTCTTAACTTCTATGCACTGAATCAAACTGTGATACTAATCTCCCTCAAAGAAACTGTTTCTTCCTCTGAGGAAAAGATGGCTGCTTGCTACTAGCACTGCACAGTTTGCACGTCTTCAGAATGAAAAGGCAAAAGGCTGGGCATGAGTCATTCTTAACTCTACCTTTTTCCTTGGATATGGTTAAATTATTATAGAATCTCAGGAAAATACTAATGAAGAAAATATTTTTCTTATTTTCCATTCTAATAGAGTAAGATCTTTAAAATAATACCCTTAAATTTGGATACCATAATACTGCTAATATAAATAGTTTTTGTTTTGAAAAATGATAATTTTTTTCCTAGCAAGCAAATGTAGACATCTAGAAACATTCCAGAGCAAGAATCATACTCATTCAGTGGACTTTTAAAATTAAAGTGTACCTCACTTGAACACCTAACTGCTTTTTAAAATGGAGTCAAAACTATTTCATTAGAAAAAAACTCAATACACAGGGTGTCGGCATTAAAAATGCAATACAACATTTCTAGATCTTATTTATATATGCATATTTATTTTTTACCCTTTAATTTTACCTATCCATACAAAATGACAGGTTTTCTTTGTTTCCTTAGTTTGGTAGATGAATGTCATGACATGATATTGTAACTGCATCTACTTATATCAAATCAGTAATGAGTTTTTGCTGAACTGCAATACTTGACATTATGAGGTTTACATCTTCAAAAGTATTTCAGACTGCATTTTTCTGTTAATGCCTTGTTGGAAGTCATGCTTATTTCATCAAAAAAGACTTATTCCTTCTGCTTACAGCACTCTAAATGAATACCTGTCTCATGTTGTGACATTTCTGAGTCATGTAGACACTCTCAGAAATCGAAAATGTCCCTTAGTTCTTTTTGCATAGTATCCATCTTTTTCCAGTTTAGCTTTTAAAATTTGTTAAGACAAATTTGAACTTGTTTATTTAGGACAATAAAATAATCAATACTAAGGAGAAGATTTTTATAATACTCATGACAGAAGACATTTCATATTGTTATATCTTCTCTTAGACCTGTTAACTACGCAATTAAAAAATGTGTGAAAGTGCCATCCTCCAATCTAATGACGGAAAGATAAAGCAGAAATGTGCTAATATACCCAGAGTTATCCTCTACTCATCAGTGCAGGAAATTAAAGATAAAACACTTGATTTCACAGACATTCACACGAGTAAGATATTGAGTGTGGCACAGTCATCAAAAGAAATGCCATATGGAAACCCATATGTCTCCATCTACAAGTGCTAACAGACTTATGATTTCCTCTTAAAAAATTAAAAGGAACAGTGTTTTCTCTAATGAAGAACCACTGCATGGAAAAATGCGACAGAAAGATGACGAAGGAAAGGCCAGAAAAGTAGAAGGGAAAAAAGAAAAAATGAAACCACACTTTATTGGTGAATTATCACTTGTGAAAATTTCCACGCAGAGAAATTTACATTTTCCACAAACGATTTATTGTAATTTCTATTTTCTTAGTCACTTTTACTCCTTCAAATCTTCTGACTATACTCAGAGTAATTAAGAATACAAAGAAAACCAGACAATATCTAGACCATAAAGAAATAACTAGATTATTGATAAATATTTTTATTTTGTTCAGGGCAGGCTATTGGGATTTGTTTAGTCATCCTGGGCAATTGTTACAGAGAAGCACTCAGAAAGTCAGTGTATCGTTGTTGTCTTCTACCTGTAAATTGTTCCTGAATCCCACCACTGTCATCCGCCCAGTAGGATGTACAATTTGTATCTTCTATCTATGGAATCTGTGAAGAATTTGATACAGTTAAATCTCCCACCTCATCATTTTTCACACATATTAAATAGTGAAATGATAGAACAACCTAATTTGGAAGCGATCATAAGCCACATCATGAAGTCAAGGACAACTTCTATTTTCAACTAAGTTTCTCCAGGCATTATTCAGCAGAGCTCTGAAAACCTCTGAGCAAGGAATTTCAGAATATCTGGGGAAAAGTTGTCCCAGTGTCTGGCCACCTTGTGTGTGTGGGTTTTTTGGTTTTTTTGGGTTTTTTGTGGTTTTTTGTTTGTTTGTTTGTTTTTTGTTAGTTTGTTTTTTAATTATTGTTGTCATTTTCTTAATAGCAAGAGGAGGTTTTCCTTGATGTAACTTGCATTCATTCTTCTCATTTTGCTGTGCCACACGGAAAAACCAGGTTAGATCTTCTAAACACACATTCAGTAGTGAAAGACAATGTTAAGTTGATCCCTTAGCAATCTGTTTTCTCAACTAAACAAAGCCTGTGCACTCAGCCTGTCCTTGTGATTCTCTGTAATCACAGAATCACAGAATCAATTCATTCGGACAAGACTTCTGAGAACATCATGTCCAACCTTTGACAGATCACCACCTCGTCAACTAGACCAGGGTACTCAGTGCCGTGTCCAGTCCAGCAACTACACAATCTCATGGATCTTCAGTGGATTGTTCCAGTTTGTCAGTGTCTTTCTTGTACTGAGGATCCCCAAACTGAAAGAAATAGCCCACTTTTAAACAACCATATGGTGATAGTTACTTTTAAACTGTTGGCTATGTTTTCATGGTAAAGCCAAGGTGGGATTTAACCATTTTAAACATGCTATGTTTGGCGAGAATAAGTGGAGTAAATGAGGTCATGAGATCCCCTTGTGACCTTACAAATTCTGTAATTTTGCAATTAAAAATGTGTAACAAATGATAGGAGGAAGAAAAAAATTCCATATCTCATTGGGCTGAAGACAGCAGTTGAATTCAGGACCAAATCAGAGATTTGATATGACTGACACCTTCTGCTTCTCAGAACAGGTCTGGGAAGTGAACATATTTCTGGCATGTCCAAATTCTGCAGATTATCACTATTTTTTAGTTCTCCAAATGATAACAGTATAAACAAATCAAAGTAATTCTTGTAATATCCTTCTCCAACATCTCTTTTGAGTAGCTCAGAATATAAAACTGAATGGAAGGAAAAGGTTGCCAATTTCTGAAGTTCATGAGCGTTAAAGTCTTCTAGCAATGATAGCTAATGCATTAATATTGATTCTTTACAACTGCCTGACAGTTATATAAAAAGAGTATTACATGTAAGTCAGACATCAGACATCTGTAATATTTGTTCTCTGATTACTCATTATATATTTACTTTTTAATGGTAATTACTTTTAAACTACTGCTAACAGTTTTTATGTTCTTATTTGCTAAGATATTTTTAGATTATCATAAATAGTATTATTGTAAACTGCTGAATGCCCTGAAAAGCACAGTTTTAGTTTATAAATGTAGACCTAGTAGCAAGAAAAAAAATGCTGCTACTGTTGCCCCTTACCAAAAAAGTAACACATACTTATAGAAAACACATTTAAGCAAGAATTCAGAATTATATTTTTGGTATCATTTTCATTCAGTCTCTCACTCAGTTTTATTGCTGTGAGTAATAAAGCCTGGTAATGCCATCACATGATGAAAATAATTTTTATTCATCTGGAACTATGCATTTCCTTCCCTGAATGATAAGATAATCAAGTAATTTGATACAGAACAGTAAGTCATATAGAGGGAAGGCTCCAGAATATCAATAATTTCAAACTCAATAGGTTTTTGTTTGTTTGTTTGTTTGTTTGTTTGTTTTTTGTTATTTCAAGAACATACAGTCAAGACTGAAGAGTCAAAGGGACCCTTTTTTGTTTTAAATGATTCAATTACTTCTTAATGCTAAACATGGATTTTAATTGTATGTTTTGCTCATTTTATGCTTTAGTTTTTCACTCTTACTGTACCTGCAGGGTGTAATGCAAGATATTTAGGAGAAAGAAAGTTATTAAAAAATGCCATGAGTGTATGGCAAACATGCATGGTGAGAAATGGTGGGTGGGGAAGAGTATTTTGTCCACTGTAATAACCTACTTAGTGAATTGGAGGAAGTACTACCAGAATGCAAAATAAATCTAGAACTCTATGATAACATTGATAATAAATTCACAGGAAATGCCTAGTTTATTAACTGGGAAACTCTACAAATATGATCCATGAGTATTTTGGGAAAATGAATGTTCAAAAAGGAAATGGTGCATGCTATGAGAAGGAAGGCACTTCAGGAAGTTTCCTGAAGCCATAAGTCAGTAAATTTTATTGTTGTTACCAGTAGAAAAAAACAGGCTTTTATGGCCTCATCTAAACACCCCTGAACCAAATAAGAAACTTTCCACTGACATTGATTTTCTTAGAATATCCATAAGGAAAAAAAAAAGGGAGACTCAAAAGCATGAAGGGCAGTTAGGCACCCAACTCCCACTGAATATCAATGTCATGTATGCTGTCTCTAACTTTGAATATATTACTTTAAAACAGAATTTTATTTTCTTTCTTTTGTTTAGCAAAAACATTTATTATACAAGTAGTTAGGTAATTTTCCAAACCCAGTGGCCACCATATAACACTGCATATTTGTGGGTACCAATTTTTTTTTTTTTTTTAAATTGTTGGCACAGTTATTCTGAATTTTTGGAAGCATTTAGGCAGCAATATTATCTTTCTTTTAACTGGAGGAAAATGGGTTTCATTTTAGTATGAAGGTACATGTATATGCATATTTGTACTATATAGAAAAACTATGTAATTCTCTGAATTATACCTCCAGGATCAGGTCTTACATATTTGGTTGTAGAATTTTACAGTCAGTAAAAGTCATAGAAGCCCCTGAAACCATAACAACCTCTGTATCACACTCATTGCATATTACCTTCAAGTCACAGGCTATTATGTTGAAGATGCTCACAGAATGACAGTGTCTGTACCTTAGTCCTTAAAAACAAAGTACTTTTTGCCTGGCATTTCCAATTTTCAGTAATATTTTCTCTGCACAATTTCATTATACCTTTTCTTTATTTTACAATCTTAAAAAAATAAACTTTTACATCAAATAAAACTATCAGTTACTAAGGGAAATAGAAGGGTTGAAAGAGGCTGAAATAGATTTACAACAAAAAAAGATTATGAAAATTGGGTGCTGGGTATAACAGCGGTTTTTTGTCATGCCTCTATATTCTTTGGAAGAATTATAATGCAATTTCTAAGTTTACATCCCCTAGAAGCATGCCTGTATATTCTGGTGTTAATAGAGCTGTGTGTTTCCCATTATGCTGAAATTAAACACACCCTAAAAATTGTTTTCCATGATCCTGAGTTTATATATATATATGGCATTTCTAGCCTCTATGGCCTCTATGGCTTATATCAAGAGATATAACTTCAAACACATGAAGATACTGAAAACCAATGAATTGTCTTTTGCTTGAGGCAAGTAGAAAACAAGCATAAAGCCTCTGAGATGCATGAATTGCCCCATTCATCTCACTGTGAACCTCCAAGACTCCTTATATCCAAAGAAATAAGATTTGCCACTATTTTTCTAAGGATTTTACTGTTTCCAAAGATGAACTTTATTGATATTGTTGTGATATGAGCTAAATATTCATAGATGGATACCATATACACTTTAATTAAAATTATATTTAATAAATTCATTGTTTCCTGTGTTTCTGGCAGCAGGCCAAGGATTTTTCTTCTTTCTTATTTTTGTGGATAGAAGAGAATTTAGAGTGCTACTCAAAGTTAATTTCTAAACCCTTAAAAAAAAACAAACAAAAAAAAAACCCAAAGCCCTGTGGTGTGTTTTTTTTGTTTTGTTTTGTTGTTTTTTGTTTGTTTGTTTTGGTTCTTTTGTTTGGTTGGTTTTTTTCTATAAAGTTGGGAAAACAGGGAAAAACAACATGGCATCAAAAATTTTATTCTCATTTCCGTAAAATAAGTATATTGAACGTGATCATTATTTTTCTTTGAAATAAGCTTGCAGAATCTTGGAATATAAATTGAGATTGACTTACCATTTCCAGTTCTGTATGCTATACATATACTTAATTCCTACACATCTTTAAAATTCCTGTAGTCAAAGATAAAAATCATGCTAATTAGTATTATAACCTAAGCTTTATAAGTGTGCGTGTTGTTTCTGTAGTGGTTAGACATTTGGACTAAATTCGATGTAGTAATTTGTTATTACAAAGAAGTTTTCAGATTTCCTTTACTAAATTAATGTAAGCTCTTGCTGTGTGATCTGTACCCTTTTTCTGCTACAGACCTCAGTGTTGAGAGTGGCTTACTCTGAGTGCAGAGGAGGGCTAGGTGGTCTCCCGGATGGGCTAGGTGTCACTCCCAATGTATATAAGTCCATAATTTCTAGATTCTGATCATAAGCAGTATTGAAGAATTTTTTTTTTATTTTTCGTATAACATACCTTTTTCTTTACACAAAGCTATCAAAGGTGCTTAATATTATTATTAATTTTGTTGTTGTTGTAATTTTTTATTGACAGCTCATACTGAAACTGAACTTTTCCAAATTTTTTCTATTTGTCAAATGGTTGAGCCAAATGACACTCAGTTATTTATTGTATGTAGGTCAATTTTATTGCTTCTAGATGAATGCCTGAAAATTAAATCAATATTAGAAAAGAAATACTCAAGTGAATAGTGAATAGTTGTGCAACTACTCATAAGCTTTGGAGGTTTTTATATGGAAATAGGGGTATTTTCTGATGAAGGGCAACGCTGCACATTTTTGTAGATAGTCTCCTTTGCACTGATGTTCATGTCTGGATGCTTCTTTCAGCATTGTACACATCTGTTCTCTTCTACCTTGAAACCAAAAGTGGATTTCTGTTTCATCTAACAAAAACCAAAACAGAATCAGACCTGAGTTCCTAAGAATAAATCCAGAAACAAACTTTTACAAAATCTGGATTTCATCTTGGTAGATTTGCCTCAGAGCAAATATTGTTGTGAAAAGCTAGAGCTGATTCACAGATTGAAAACCTCTTCATTGGTTACTTGAAAATCTAATTCAGTTTATTATTATCCACCCCATAAGGATTGCCATGTAATTTAATTTCCTTTAGCTTATGGACAGGAAAAAACCAACAACCAAAAGCAGTTATTTTAAGACAGAAACACACTGCATGACTAAGTAGAGGCTGACTGGAGTTGCTAGGCAATTCTTTTAAGGATGAAATGTATTCTTTTTCCTATCATGTTAAACTAATTAATATTTTACTGTGCAGATATAGTAACAATGTATATGGTTCCTAGAGTATATTGGAATGTTTGGATACAAATCAAAAAAAAAAAAGTAGAAAATAAGTGAGGAGGAAATCAGGGGCAACTGTAGTTGAATTGTTCTTCAAGACATCTTTCTGTAATTAAAAAAAAGACAAAAGATTACTATATGAAACCCTACAAGAGATAAGATGAAGATTTGTAGGCAAGAAAAATTATGGAAAAATTATGGAAAATTAAAAAAAGAGTAAAGGATGTTACTCAGAAAGAAGTGGCAAGCCTTTGAGAACTAAAATGAGGTAACAAAGATGTGGAACATTTAGTTTAAATATATTAGTTATATAAAATATAACCTGAATTCAAAATTTAAAAATTAAAATTTAGTATAAAATACAACTTGAATACAAAAGCTTCAATTTGAAGGTGCAGTTATCTACATATTAACTGCCCTAGATTTCTACTGTCATTACACTCAAAGAAGACTCAGTTCAGGTGAAATGAGTGTGCTACATGTGACACTCAAGTTGTGCACATTGAATAGGCTTGCTGCTCTACATGATATAGAGATTCCCATCTGATTTCCATCAACCACGCACAGGTCTTCTATAGGTGCTCTGTCATACCTGCAAGTCCCTGAAGATGACCCAGATGCCATAAATTATCTGAAATGGCACTTCTCACCTATGCAAGGCCTAATATAATTAGCTGACTCCATGTCTGTACCTACAGCGAGGTAAGTAGGTGTGCACATTTCCTTTGCTGTCTTGAATGTAATTACCTGTCCTGGGAATTCTGACACTTAGCCCACAAGTAGGAAGCAAAATTTAGGTCTCTTAATCTGCAGTTAAATCCAGACAGATTGCTTAAACTGTAGTTCACATGCAGGCAGAAGACAGAAACTGAAGGCTTTTTTTTTTGAACAGTAGTATGAAAAATAGCCAAATGAAAGCATGCCAAACTCACTCTCGTTAGCTCTTAATTACATTAATTTAACCACAATGAAGAATATGAGAAGCTGAGATTTTGACACACATCTAGATTTTGTATGATGTGAACACAATGTAAAGAAAGGAGTGATGAAGCAGATTATTTTCAAACAATTTTTTCAACATACAAAAAGTATGTTATAGTTTAATGAGACAGGTTAAATTATGGTTTAATAAACTGAAAAAGTGCATCCACTTTTCACGATACCAACCACTGGAATATTTTAAGAGGAAGGATAGTGATTTTAGTGCAGTGGGTGTTCCCTGTATAGGACTCTTCCACTGTGAAAACTTAAGCCAGAAAATCTATCTTGAAAGTGGATTGCTTGATGACAGACTGTCAGAATGTATTACGGTTCTTAAGATAACAAGAAATGCTATGTGATAGGTAAAATTGCCTTGTGTTTGTAACTTACTGTGTCATTTTAAATGTTGTGATAGGGGACACCTAATATCACTGTGAGGTTCTTGGTTCTGAAAACTGACTTACTAATTGCATTACTGACGTTCTGTATCATGGGCAAACTAGTGTTTTGTCTCTTAGTTTTCAAGTTCTGCCTTAGCAAAAAGATATTATCCTCATTCTTCTTGAATTAGCCCAACATTAATCAAAAGTAATAAAAGCTCTCAGATATTTTCAGAGCCAATTAAGAGATTAGCATCACAGTAAGTACCAAGTAAACACCTACATCTTCTGTTTCCATTTCTTTTTAATTATTTTCTCCACACCATCTCTGTTTTCCTGAATTCACTTGTATGCAAAGATACTGCTAAAAGATAAATATTATTATTCTTGACCATGATATGAATTATATAATATCAGGAAAATCTGTTCTCTTACAAGGTGTATTTTGAAATTTGTCAAGTTGAAGAGCCACAAGGACAATATTAATTAAAGCCAACAGAGGGGAAAGATTACACAGTGAAAAGTGCTTAGCTGTTATTCATAGAACTTCAAGTTCTATGTTCAGAAATAATAAGGGTAAGTGACTTTAAGGAGAATTTCACAAGTGTTTCATTACTCCTTCCACCACATATTCCACCTCTCTGCACAATTCTTTTAGGATTCTTCTTTGGATAGATAGTGTTCTTTGTTTCTGAGTGAAGTTCTCTTGATATCATTTAGGTGTATGCTCTCCCTTTCTTTCTTGTTTGGCCCCATGAGTACTACCAATATTTTTCAGCAACAGTAACTTATTTCAGTCTGAGGAGCTGTCCCTCCAAGTATAAGTTGAATCTAGAGTGCAGTTTAACTATATTAGTAAATGACAGAGAACTAGGGGAAAATTGTTGAATTAAATATTATTAATTTGCTAACTGACTTCCTGGCTCTGTTACAGGGGGTTCTGTTTTGTTCTGAGAAAGAATGATGTTGCTTCGTAGCATCATGGTGCAAGATGTGCTGTATATCCCTTGATCACAAGGCAAAGTTTTCTACACAGTCCATTTTTACTTTTCAATCTATCTAGTTAGGCTTGCTCTACAGTTAGGAAATAGAGACAGAAGTATGAGAGAGTGGGTATGAGAGTTAAGTAATTTCTGGGGTGGGGAAGGTTTTTTTCTCCTTTGGGAGAATCTAAAAGAAGAGATTTAAATTCCTAAACAACTAATTAACGCACTTAAAGTAAGGTGGAATGAGTATGGACCACCTTGACTCCATCTGATGACTAATGAGTTACCTAGTCTTGAGTTTTATTCAAGCTCTCCTTAGAAACATTAACTCTTCACTTTGACACCGATAATTTCTGAGCTCAAACTCTGTGAAGTTTTTGGGTTTGGTTTTGCTGGGAGACGGTTTGGATGTTTTTTCGGATAGGTTTGTTGTCACTTCATTTTTGGGTTGGGTTGTGTTATTGGTTTGGTTTTGTTTTCAATACAGAGAGTACTGTGATGGTTAGGAGTTTAGGCTGAGATTTAGATGAGGACACTGAGTGGAATGTCACTTAGTGTTTTTATGTCCATCCATAAAATACTTACTAGAACTGGCATCATCATCAAAATCATTTCTTTTTACTAAGAGGAAATTATAAGGTGGTCACTGTAGGTAACTAAACAGCATTATTGGCCTTTAGTTGCTTGCATTTATTTTCCTAAAGGATTGTTCTTTCACTGTGACCTTCCTCACTTGATCCTTCTCTTTCTTCCTTCTTTCTTTCCCACCTTCTTACCCTCCTGTCCATCTTTCCATGATAGCAATCAATTTTCAGGTTTTAAAGTATTAATTATGATGGCATGTAGTCTAGTTCATCAGTAAGAAGAGATTAACACTTTAATTAACACTTTAATAAAATACATTTTTGGTAGGAGTTAAAGCAACTTACACAAGTTACTGCATTGCTCTCAGTAGATATTCCCTTTCAGAGTAAAGTAAGACATATACAAGCTCAGTGAACTCAGAATGAAAATTACATTGTTGCTCACTAGGTACGAGATTACATTGCTCTTTGTCTTTTCTGTTTTTCTTTGGGTCTGTGTCTCACAATGTCCTCATAGGCAAACTCAGGAAGTGTGAACTGGATGAGTGGACAGCAAGTGGATTGAGAAAGGGCTCAACAGTTTCAGTGTCTATCAAGACCTAAAAGATGCGTGTCAAGAGTGCAGCCAGGCTCTGCTTGGTGGTGCCAAGCAAAAGGACGAGAGGCAACAGGAAAAAACTGATTCACAAGAAGTTTCTTTTGAATATGAGGAAGAAAATAGTGACCAAGCGCAGGAATAGATTGCCCAGAGAGGTTGTGGAGTCTCCCTCACTTGAGATAGTCAAGAACCATCTGGATGCAATTCTGTGCCATGGGCTGTAAGATGACCCTGCTTGAGCAGAGAGGCTGGACCAGGTGACCCTTCCAGCCTTATCCATTCTGTGATTCTCTGTTTCTGTTATTCTGTGGTTTGGGATTTTTTTCTTTCTTTCTGCAGTGTCTTTTCTCTTCCAGAAGTGATAAATACGTGAACAGTCTGGACTTCTAGAGAGAAAAAAAAAAAAAAAAAAAAGAGTCTGCTTACTCATGATAGTAGACAAAGGAGAAAGAAAAACCTCAGCTAACATTTATTGCGCTTCCCTGTTAGCTTGCAGTTTGGTTTGGGGTTTTTTGGGTTGTTTTTTTTTGTTTGTTTTTTTTTGGTGGTGTGGTTTTTTGGGGTTTTTTTTTGTTGCTTTTTTGTTTGCTTGTCTGTTTGTTTGTTTGTTTCCCCCCACCACCTTTTAAAAGTGACTTTTGAAACTCTTTGTATGCTTGACAAGCTCTGGTATGCTGATATAATATTTCAATCAAGCACAAGTATCAGTGATAAAAAGCTTTATGCTGGTTTACTTTAACCTAAATTGATGTCAGATATCTATCACTAAAAAAAACCCCAGCACTTATGTATCAATATGTACATTATATTCACACTTTTATATATTAATGTATCTGCCTTACTTAGGAACCCCATTGAACCTTTTTTTTTTTTTTTTTTTGGACATTGAAATGTTTTAGGCAAAAAAAATCTTTATTGGTAAAAAATATCACAATCATTCTACTATTGTTTTGGAACTTGGCTTTTAATACATGAAGTTTGAATTTTAGTCCAAAGGAAGAATCTGTGATTGTTTTCAGAACTGAAGTTGTCATTATTGTTCTCAGTTTTGGTGACAGCTTTGCCTCAATAGCTTTTTAGGGCTGAGGGGCCAGCATCACCAACGAGTGATCAGCTCCTACAGGCATAAGAACTGATGGCATAGAAAACTTTGTGTCCAGTAGCCATGGAAACAGCTGCTGTCTGCTTGGGTTAAGGGACTTTTTTGAAAACGTGACAGGGACTGCCTCCATTTACTACAATTAAATGTTCCAGTCTTGCCCTAAAAAAGCACATGATTTAGACCAATATGCATATTTAAAATCCAAATGCATACAATTACAATTATACTGTTAATAATTTTGGAAGCTCTTTCACAATTTCATGCTGCAGCTCTAATAATAATAATAATAATAGCCCATAAGCATAATTATAGACTTCTGTCCTGGAGAGTTAAGCAAAACTACTGCAGGGAAAGCCAGTGGACTTTTTCATTCTCCATATGTGTCTGTGAAGATGTTTTGATGCATACCTAAGCTTTTCACACATAGAAAAGCATGTCATTTCTTGATTTTGTGAAATTTTACCCAGTGATTCTTATACATGAAAGCATATTATTGCATGGTGTAGGTTACACACAACTCACATGTTCAAGGCTTGATGGAATCAAACATACATATTTCTAGCTTAGACCAAAAATAAAAGAGCTATCTGGTTTGTCTAAGTGAAGCAGAAAAATATAGTCTGATCTGTCTTAAGTTAGTCTTACTCATTACTATGAGTCAGAAAAAAGAATTTAAAAACACATGCTTCAAGAGAGCTGCTGACCTCTTCCACAGGAGTCACTGCAGGAAAACCAGAAGTAAGCATCTGGGGATACCAGTTATCTAGGAGATTTGAAAGCTACATGAGAGGCTTTCCAGTTCCTGTAAATTAGCTTAAATGTAAATAATTTCTGTATTTATGTAAAGTGAAGTATGTTTTAAGTAAAAAGGGAAAGTATAGGTAAGGAGACTGAGGTCTCTCTGTAAGGAACTTAGCAATGGCTTCCTGAGCAATCTTAGAAATTCACATTGAAAGAGGAAAGTGTCTACTAGGGAAGATTTTTGGTTGTGGTTTTGTTTTGGGTTTTTTTTGGGTTTGGGGTTTTTTTGGTTTTTCTTTGGTTTGTGGTTTTTTTTGTTTGTTTGTTTGTTTGTTTTTTTTTTTTACTTTTCTGTTATTGTAAGCAAAAAATCTTACAGCTTAAATATTTGCCTAAATTTTGTCAATAAACCATGAAGTGCATACAACAGCATTTGCAAACACTGCAGTTAATTATTCTTTTTTCTTGGTTGCTATTTTATTTCTGAGAAAACTGGAAGCTGTATCTCTGAGTCCTTCTGTGTCTGCTGCATGTTCTTCTCATAGTTAAAAAAGAAAAAAGACAGAGTTAAATACTGTTGAAAATTACAGAAAATCTAAAATTTTCACTGTAAAATGCATTCTCATGTCAATATCTTATGCCACCAAATTTCTCAAATGTCTGAATTGCATGGATTTAAACAATAGACTAAGTTATAATTTGCCAAATAAGCTCCTTGCTCTAATGAACATGTTAAATATGCCCACAATTAATTAACTACAACAGGCTTTGATCCCGTAGTTCATCCATTTCCCCTGTACACTGAATATGAGTGACTAAAGTTGTATGCCAAAATGGTGTGATTTCCTTGAGCATTATAGTCTTTTTAGTGTACTCATTTTTAGCTGTTTCTCCTTTTTATGATTGCTGATACTGTAATAATGATTCTTAATATATGGCTAATATTTTTATCCTGGAAAAAATAAAAGAAAGGAAATCAAAGTCTTCTTTTTTCTCTCTTTCTCCTCTTCCCTTCTTTCTTTTACTTTGGATTATACAGAAAGTTGTCATCACATTAACCTCAGTCATCACCCTCTACATAATCATGTGCAATAAACCAAGATGGTTTGCACTAAATGAAAGAAATAAAAGCAATTCCAGCCCAGTCAAATCTGAACGGACATGAAACCCAAATTACCTAATGGCTCCCTGAACCTTATGCTGAAAATGCCTCAAGCCAGGGCTCATTAGGATCTCCAAAATCTGAAACGTAACCACAGTGAGACATGACCATCAGAAAAAAAAACCAACCCACCTTTTGAGTAGTGACTTCTCTTCCATTCATTAAATAAAAGTAATAAGAATATTTTCATGTCCAAGCAACAGTTTTTCATCTTCTTCGTACAAACTGTATGTCATTACATAAATCTCAGTCCATTGTTTCCTCCATTTATTTGTTTTGGATTATGAACTATTTCAAGCAGGAGCTTGTTTTTTACAAACACTATGATTATTAGGAAAATACATTCCTAAAATATTGACCTCTAGGTATTACAAAAATGTTTTTTCTACTGTTCTACCAAAATGATTCCCATGCAAATTGGAAATAGTTGTATCAAGTTGCCCATAAATAAGCTTAAAATATGGTGTGATAATGTTACAGGCCTGAAGTCTGTCAGATTAGCAAGAAATGTTTACCTGGAAGTATTACAGCATGGAAATAATGGTGGTCATCATAATATGTTTTGATCACATTAATTTCTGTCAGTTTCCAGTTTTGTACAAATGATGAGCTTTAGTGAAACTGTTATGGCCATTCCCAATTTCCATAGTACTGATGCTATAGTCTGTGGATAATTCATGTTTGTTTCATAGTTTAGCACTTTTTGCAGATTCATCTTTACTCTGAACTTCGAACAATTTTTTTAGTGTTTAACTGTTCTCCTTTCTTGCAGTAAGTTTCTGTCCATCCAAATTTCAATTCAGATTGGCCTAAGCATCCAGAAACTTCTAGGTAGAAAACCCAAAGCTGAAAAATTATTTGATAGTATAGGTAGAGGCAGTTGTTTGGTAGGTCTTTGCTGCTGCCTACATTTGCATTTGTTTTACTTTTTTATTTTCCTCATGGTTACATAAAATTGTTAATACAGTAGAACATGAAACTTCCCCTGAAAAGGAAATTAAGAGTTTCACTTACTCCATTGGAAGCTTAAGCCAAATAATTTCAGCTGCCTGTGTGATTAGATGGTGTGAAGCAGGGGTTAGGGTAACAAATTGATCAGCACTGTACCTAATATCATTAAAAGAACAGAGAGAGCACAGAATAACCACTTGAAATTCATATAATGTAGTTTTGAGAGGAAATTTGTAAAGAGAAATGTGAACTAAGATGTTAGTTTAAGTCAGGAATTTCAACATAACAGTTTTACCTGTTGTTAAAAAAATCAACTATATAATTAATCTCTATTTTAATAAATGTTAAATTGTTCAAGGGAAGATAAGTCCAGAAATGAGGAAGAAAGACAAGGTGATAGAGTTTTAAGTCTGGATGAGAGAAGTCAGATGATAGTCTTGAATAACTGTTTTACACTCAATTCCTAAAACAAGAACCTACATATCAAACTAAGTAAAGTGGTAGTGTGATATGAAATAAACTATTTTCTAATGTCTCATCTTTTGAATTGCATCAGTTCTCTGCATTAAGCTCTTCCTGTTTAAACATGTATTTACTGGACCCTTTGTCAGAGACTGAAATTTTACCATGAATGGTTTAAATAGTGTTATGAAGGACTTTTTGCCCATGATGGCAAAAGTGTATAAAGCAGGTGCAATCACCAAAGCCCACCCTTCCCTGAATATGCCCCCTGACTGGAACTTTGAACCGTGAGTTAAGCTGCCTAAGGGAACCTGAGATAAGAGAAGGTGACACTATTGTCAAATTATCTCATGACTGGGGAGAGGTAAACAAGGTTGAGATAGAAGAATATAAACTCAAGAAAACCAAACTCAGCAGCTGTTCTGAAAATCAGCTCTGGCAGGGTTAAAGGTGAGGGAGGCCACAGCTCACAGGCTCATCTGCTGAGCCAAGGTTTACATACACTCAACCCCAGAACAAAAGGGGGAGGAGTAGAGTTCTGGGGCTATGGTGTAACCCCTGATCAGAGGATGTGAACAGCCACCCTCCCTCACACAAACTGGCTCATTTGCAAACCCCCCCAGCCCAGGAAGGCCACATCCAGAGGGCATTCACATGAGGGCTGCTCAAGGGGTGTCATCGTCCATCAAAGACCCCCAAGGTGCTCTCCAGACTCATTGCTGAGGTCTTTCAGCAGAGCACTGCCGTGATGCAAAGTGATGCAACAAATCCAGAGTCTGCTGCGAGAGACTGTGTCCAGCTGCCCAGGGGAGGTACCTGAGCATTCCTAGCTGGCCCAAACATGTACTAATCTGGTGAAGCCTGTGTTTTCCAGGGGACTCTCACCTCCAAGAAAACCAGATGGAGAGGATCAACAGGATGGTGTTGCAATCCACAGAGTGGTGGTATTATCTATCTATCTATCTATCTATCTATCTATCTATCTATCTATCTATCTGTTTGTCTGTCTCTGTCACCATCTTCCTCTCTCCCCACCTTTTCTGTATTTCTTTCTTTTACATTTCTTTTTATTTGCTTTATCTATAGTCCTACAATATTTGTACTGCTTCCTGTACCATTCTTGTAGTTCAAATATAGATGAAGCCAGTATTCACTCTTTGAACTCTTCCAAGCAGGTGATGAACTCTCCCTTGCAGTGAGCTAGCCCAAGTGGCGATTAAAACAAAATAAAGGTGTGCACTTAAGCAGAGATCTCTCCTACTCATCTCTGAATTGTACTAGATAGTTACTTCAGGATTCCATTTATGTATTGTAAACATGAGACAGAGTATCACCTTAACAGCATAAAGATTATTGTACTTCAGAATGGATACACTGATAAATGTTAGGTGACTCTTAAGACGAAATGATGCTTGATACCATGGGTGGTAATCCTTATGTTAACTGCTCACCTAGCAATGCACAGTCACAGTTAATTTAATATTACAAAGTTTTTGGAAAAAGAAAAATATGCATTTACACACCTTCTGGCAAAATACAGTCTTAGTACTATGAAAGGACTGTGTAGTGTTATTTGAAAAAAAACAAAGAATAATCCTGGTCCAACCAAAGCCCACATGACTGAACTTCATCCATGATGAAGTTGTTTCAATATATATGTCCTAGTGGGAGATGTTGAAACTTCATGAAGAGAATTTAAAATAAAGTAATTCAGGATCTAAATGAGAGCTTTTTATCTTGTGCAGAAACTCCATGCAGAGGTATTAAATCATATTAGTGCTCAAGTGGGTGTTCATTCATAGTCCGGGTTTGAAATGAAGAGTTTCTCTCCAGGAACAACATTGGGCCTCCTTACTTGTTGTTTTGGGTGGTTTATCTCATTATGAGAGATAAACAGCTGAGGTTACAGTATGAAATATCTCCTTCACTTCAAAACTGTATGCACTGCATAGTGAGCTCAGTGAAGCTTGGTCAGTGATGTCAGGTATTATCTTCATTGACTGCAGTAATATAGGTTTTGACTGGTGACCTACTGCCATATTTCGGATTGGTTGTAGTAGTAAGAGTGAAGAAGAAAGAAACATCATCTTTATTTTACCCACAGCAGGATCAGTCTGCTGCTGTCAAGAGACTTCACTAAACAGAAGAGACATCCACACAGATATATACAGAACAAACCATATAGTAATTTCATGTTTACATAATTTACATATTTATATTATTATAAACTCCAGAAAATTTTGTTCAATAATTGTTTGGTTTATCTTAGAAGTTGTCTGAATTTCAATCCTCTCTCATCTACCATGTAATTGCTCTCTGTGAAATTCATGTGGTCTGTGTCTTCACTTAACAAAATCTCCAAACTGCAAACTGAAGCAGCCCTCTATTGTCCAAAAATATTTTCTGAATTTTTATCTTTGTAGACATCCATTCTAAAATTTCTGAAAAAAGCTATATTTCTTGGAGTTTCTAGTGTAATGTCTGGGAACAGGATTTTCATTGCATCAAAAATAGAAATGGATATGCTGGTTCCTGATGCAAGTTTTTTCAGTAGTTTCATCTCACTTCTGTTGTCTTCTTTTCATGAATTATGTAGTGCATATGTTTATGATGCTACAAAGTGTACGGAATTAAATCTTAGTTCTCAAAAGACCAAACCTAAACATTTTAGCTTAAATTACTTGTATGTACTATAATATTTAGGCCACAAATACTTATATGTTGATTCTTCTGACAGAATCTTGCACACCTTCTCACATTTTTGATGTCCCAAGTTTTCATAAAATATTTAAGATAAAATCTCTCCAGCCATTTCATCAGGTACTAACAGAAAGAGCTGGGTCCATCGTCTTTGTAAGCTGGCATTTAAATAGTTATGAAAACATTTTGATTACCCCTTACTCTTCTCATCATGAGACCAGAATTTTGCCAGTTTTGATCTCTCTTCAAAGGCCGTGAAGTATGCCTTCACCATTTTGACAGTACTCCTTACTTCTTCTCCATATCCATCTTCAAATGGTTAGACCCAAAAGCATGAAGTACTTTAAGTGTGGTACACAGAGGAGAATATTTTCTATATATTCTATGCAGAGGAGAATAATTTTCCCTCTTATATCATACATTCCTGTTAAAGTAATCAAGCATGCAGGTTCTCCTATTTACACTGAAAATACTTCATTGTCTCGCAATGAAGTTGGTTTCCACCCATTACATCTAAACCTCCTTCAGTATGGACAGTCAGATATACAATAGAGATTTCTTTTAAGGTAAGAAAACAAAATATTTATCTGGCTTTTCCAATATGACATATATAAAATTCAGCCCAGGGGATAGGAATGCTGGACAGAAATGGTACACAGGTTGGAAAACACCTCTGCAAGCTTTCGACTCCAAGCTCTCTGATCAAAGCAAGACCAGGCAGAACATGCTCCTTGAGACTATCTCCAGTCAGATTTTCATTTTTTTCAGGGATCAAGACTTCACAAGTTCTCTGGCTATTCCACTGTTGGACACTCAGAGTAATTTTTTTTCTCTTTAAAAATATCTTTTTCATACCATTTGTTGCCCATTCCCTGTCATACTATCACTGTGTGAATTGTAAGACTTTCTTTTAAGTGTCCCCTTGGGTATTTATTCTTGTTGATATGATCCCCCTGAACCTTTTCATCTTCATACTGAACAGTCCCAGATCTCTCAGGCTCTCCTTGTGACAAATCCTTTACTTATCTCTGTGGCTCTTTGCTGGACTTGCTCCACTTTGCAAGTGGGTTTTTTGCACTGTTGACACTAGCACTGGACCCAGCACTCCACATGATTCTCACCAGTGCTCAGAAGAAGGGAAGGATCACCAATCTGCCAGGAATTAGCTTTCCAATGCAATCTAGACTGTTATTGGTCTTCTCTGTTGCAAAGGTGAATTGCTGGGCCATGGTCAGCTTCTCTGTCCCCAGGTCCTGTTCTTCCAGCTGGTCAGACCCAAGTCTGCACAATTTCAGAGTGCTATTCCTCTCTAGATGAGGGACTTGGTGTTTCCCTTTTCAGAACTGCCGACAATCCCTGTTGGACTATTTCTCCAATCTTTCAGTCCAGCTGAATGGCAGCACAACCACCTGGTAAATCAACCACACCACTGGGTTTCAGATTACTTGAACATACAATGAGAGTGCACTCTAACCCATTAACCTGTTTGTTAATGAAGATGTTAGTGATACTGGGGCCCTCTACTGACACTTAGGCCTCAAATTAGATTTCCTGCCAGTGGTCACCATGCCCTGAGCCTGACCGTTCAGCCAGTTTTCCACCCACATCAATATCTCTTCATCCAGTAACAGCTTTTCATAAGGATCTTATGGAGGCAGCATCAAAGACTTCTCTTAACAGTAATTTTTATTGTGTTTAAGTAAAATTTCTTCCAGAAGCGACATTATTTTGCATTCTCTCTGGTATTTCAAGCGTCCTGTGGGCAACACATTGATTAGATATTCATCATATGTACAGATCATAAAGCCTGATTAATCTAGCTATATGCTGTATATCAGAATTAGAAATTATTTATAATTATGATTGCTATCTAGGAAAAAGCATGATGTCTCTTGATTAACAAGCTCCATTCTTAGATTTGTTTGGTTGTTAAGCATATTACAGATATGATAATCTTGGAAAATAACTGCTGTGAATGTTTCATTATCTTTAAAGAATGTTGCAATGATAGTAAGCAGGTAGAATTTTTAAAATCATCTACCAATTGCACAGATGGTTAGGTATCCTCTTTTTAACTGTATCATTTCTCTTTTCACTCTGTTTGAATTATCATATAAAATCCTTGATGATGCTATGCCTCTGTTGATGATGTTCATTAAATTAAAGAGCTCCAAAAACTGGGAAAATGTACTGTAGTTTTAATATGGCTTTTCAGATATTTCAGCTATGCATTTTTAGCAATAGCACTTCAAGTAGATATGGGTAGATTTGGAAATCTTCAGCTGGCTGCATAGAACACATCCATGGCTTTCATTGTGAAGAAGACAGAAGTTGTTATCCAGCAACATCTATCACATGTCATTAGATCGTCATAAAATCAAATTATACCACAGAAACAGTAGCAGAATGAATTTTCAAAAGTACATTAGCAATTACTCAATAATTATAATATAACCAAAACTAGAAAAAAGCTATTAGGTAAATTTTTATAGTCTTTGTTTCCACCAAAGATGAAGACTAATATAAAACACACTAGTTCATCCTTCAAGTCACATTTTTTTTTGCAAAGTTGGATTAAAATAGCTAACAATCATTATTCACCATGGTGCACTCACACTGAAAATTTTCTATTTTGGAGAAAGAAAAGTTTCAGATTCCCTTGCTTCCTACCTTTTTTTTCAGGCTATGTATAATGCATAGCAATACTTTTCTTCTAAACACAAATTACTTCTCTAAACCCTGTATAGTTTTGGGTTTTTTTAAAGATATTAATCTCTATGCATTCCTCCCATTGCAGAAGTTATAGTTCTTAGGTTTTCCTAAAAGCTTTGAACCTCTGAATAGAGGATGCTTTAAGATCAGGAGATTTCCACCCCCCAGCCCTCTCCCCTAAACCAGTACTCCTGATAATAAGACTTACATAAAAAGCAGTAGTGGAGAAGATGTCAGCATGCTAAATTACCCATTCCCATTAAATTATCTAATTCTGATGTATAGTCAGTGGAACTAATTGTCTTGGGTTTGGACTTGCATTTAGAGTGTAATGAAAACCACATGGTCAGTTATGGGAAGTTTTCATAGTTTGATAGAAAGTTCTTTGCATGATAAAAAGTACATGATGCTTATGCAAAATATATCATAAAATATTTGAAGCCTATGCATTACTTCATCTCTAAGTTGCATTAAAACTCATGAAAAAGTGGCCAACTGTGCAAAAAGAACAATTTTGCTTTAATTTTCAAGGCCACTAATATCATCATTTGGTGGTATATTGGAAATCCTTCAGTGGATGATCCTTCATGATTTTTCTCTTGTGTAGGTTCCTGGAAATCTCAACAAATTTTAATAAGTTGATATAAAGTATAGAAATGGTTTATTAGAATAAGATGAGTATCTGCATAAATACACTTATATACATGTGTTATTATTATAATTTTTCTAATAATTTGTTATTACTATCTATCTAAGGCAATACTACTAAAATGCCATTTCTTTGGCTCTTTTCAGCTTATATAAATCTGTGAGGAAATGAAATAGTATCTGTTTAATGACCCTCTGTGTTTAGCATTAATGGTCACATGGAATTAAAATTACACCTAAATCTTGGATATCAAAATAGGAAAAAATATGGAGCAGTGAGTATCAGGTATCAAATTTTACAAACAAAGGAGCTACAATGTCAAAAAGAATTTTTTGTGCTTCACTATTATCTTCAGCCATGTGGAGGATTCAATATGAACCTGTTACTGAATGACAAACAGAAGATGAATCCATCCAATCCCCAAGCCACTGTAGTCATATGCCAAGTGTCATTTTTTTTGTGGATGAGGACAGAAGGTTCAAAGCAAGATGCTGACAAAGAGAAATGTTGTACAAAGGATTGAACATGTTAATATTCCCCTAAGTGGAAATATTACACAGGGCAAAAGAAAAACCATGACAATCCCTACTCCTGGGGAAGCCCTCTCAACCCTTTCTGACTCTCTGGAATCCTGATCAGAATAAAATAGAAGCAAGTTTTCTTACTTGTTTTCTTACTTCACCAAAATTAAATCTACTACATGAACAAATAATTTTTTCTTTCATCTCCGATAAGCAGAATGTGTTTCATGCATTGTTATTCAGTGTATGTGACACATGAGAAAATTCAGGTGGAATTTGAACAACAACATATTGTGCATGCCAATGCCTTAACAGCTCTCTGGCTCTTAACAATTGAATTGAAAAAAATAAGCAAAAGTACTAGCAAAATATGGGACCACATATACAGTAAGGTAAAAACGTATGAGTGAAGCTTCCTGATGCACATTATAGGTGATTTCTACAGGCTATTATGTTATCAGTTTCACTTCTACAAATAACAGAAAAGATAATGATAGCAGTCTGCATGTGATATTTCTATGGAATGTAATATCTCTTTGGCCAGTTCAGCTGTCCTGACCCTGCTCCCACCCAGCTTCATGTTTCCCTGCTAACTGGCAGGGCATGGAAACCTCAACAGTCCCTGATGAAGAGTAAGCACTCAGCAACAACTTACACATGAGTTTGTTATCATCATTATTCTCATACTAAATCTAAACCATAGCATTTTACTAGCTACTAGGAAGAAAATCTGTCCCAGTGATAACGAGGAAAGTAACTCAGTGAAACCATATCAAATACGCTGACTAGAATATTTAAGCCTCAACCAAAAGCCGGCATTAAGCCCTTATATGGTGTTCCTCTTTGTGACTCAGAATCCTAACCCCAAAATGATGAATGCAGAACTCTGATTTTATTCCTCTAGGGATTTACACTATATTGATGTAAACTGGTTCTTTTCAATGGAGCTACTTTTTAATTACATTGATTATTTATTTTTAATATCCCAATAAAGCCATCTTTTCTGAAGGTGCTACTTATATCTTGTGAGGTAAAGCAAAATCCCATACCTGCACACCCCTGAATTTATTCTTGTGGCATGAAGCCATCCTGTTAAAATTTATGTTTTATTTCTGGCATCTGGTCTACATAGTCTAACATTTATTAGATGATTTTATTTTATTTCATTTCATAGGTGCTAGCTTTTTGTATTGCTACCTTTAGGTTTTCTTACCTTTACTTTCCTTATCTGAACCATCTTTTTCCTGTTACAGTCAGGGTCTGGGGCAGTTTAACCCTGTTTTCCCACTTGATACATTGTCCCCTTGAAAGAATTCTGTCAGTGCTCCCTGAGGCATGCAGTTCTTCCTGTCAGCTTGCCTCACACACCCATCAGAACTGAACATTTCAGAAGATGATCTCAACCAATACTTGTCTTCCAACCATTCTTTTTCAAGACTGCAGTATGCTGAAGCACCTTCTGTTATTTTGTTCCTTTCATCAATCTGTTGTGTGTTTAGAGAGTAAATTGTAGCTTCTTAGATTACGATTTGCATCACCAAAAGCTAGAGTGAAATGCAAATTTATTCTTTTATATTAATATCTTTGGCAATATGTCATTTAAAACAGGTCCAAGTGAGAGTTTGGATTTCTTTAAGAGCACTTTCCCCAGACATGAAAAATATATTTGATTTTCATACGAAGACCTATTTTATCTTTATCCATAATACATTTCCAAAATATTGTCTCTCACATTAGTTTCTCTTTCTACCTTGCTGCTTGTAAGGCTGTGTGATAGTAAAATTGCCAGAAGTATTATCTCTCACTCTGTGAAGGCAATACTGGTATTTCCTACCAAAGATATAAAGATAGTTATTTGGTTCCATCTCCAAAGGTAACCTTCCATTACTATATAAAATAAAAGATTACGTGGAATAGGTATTACCTCATTTTCTGAATGGGTCTTTACTTCACCAGTTTCCACAATAGAAAATATAAGGAAAAAATCTCCCCATAATATTGTGTAGTTGGCATAGCAACTGTCTGTTAAATAGTATGTGATATAAAAATTATAAAGGAAACTGTTGTGGTTTTTCAGCTCTGAAGTTACAGTAAAAACTGCAGCCAAAGGGTTATGTTGAAAATAACTGTAAGGAGAAACAAAATAAAGGGAAAAGAAACTTGATAAGAATTTGGGATTAACCTCTTCCTAAGGGAGCTTCACAGTTTTGCTGAGAGGGAATTTCTGTTGGTTTTTTTTCCCCCCTTCCATACAATGCACCCTAATATTTGCTTTTTGGAATATGAGAATTGTTCATTTTCTTCTGATTTTGTGGTTTCTTTTTCTTTTCAAAAGTCTGCTATTAGTTTTTACTCGAAGATTTTTACCCATAATACCTTTTCCTGTATCCTTGTTCCTTATAAAACAATTTTAGTCAATGGCCGCCTAACAGTCTACCAACCAGGAAATGCAGGTTTCTTTTTTTTAATTACTACTGTATATGAAGAAAGAGGGTTCAGCTATTCAGGAAAAGAGGGTTGTTATCAATCATTTGCACTGACAAAAGATAGATATATTTGATGTCTTTTTTTTTGTTCCAATCTGAAATTAACAGGTTCATTGTGATTACAAATTTAACACTAGTAGACTCACTGAGATTAGGTTTCTACATAAGACAATAACATTAGAGAGAACAAATAAGTGAATTTAGTTGAACTAGGACAAAGTTTTCAGAGGTGATGTTGGAATCAGTTTTGTGCCTTCTTTAAAGGAGCTGTAGGGCCACATCTATATTATTGGAAGAAAAGATGCCCATAAACATTCTTTACACTAATGTCATTCACCAAAGAAAAATCTTCATCCTTATTATTGCATACTTTAAACCTCCAAACACAGTGGTCGCATCTAAAATACTTGTTAGAAATGTTCTTTATGCTAACACATGAATTATGCACAGAGATTGTTTAGAATGATAAGTATTTACTTGGGTCAAAAGCTTATCATAGATCTTTCTAGCAATTAACAGTGCAGAGGGCTGAGTTCAGTACATGTGAATGCTCCGTGGCAATATGTGACTTGCTAATACTTCAGTTTCCTCAAGGAATATTTTTGCTACCTGCACACACAATTTTCTGATTTCACGTGTGTTCCTAGATTTCTGCATCTAATTTCTTTCAAAATTCGGAGAATGCTTTTTCCCATCAAGACAGAAAAGAGTTTTCTTGCTACCTCATATATTTGAAGTTATTTCTTATATTTACAATACTTACCTTAAATAAATTAAATCTTTCTGTTTGTCAAAGGAGATCCAAAGCCCCATAAGCTATCAGAAGACCATAGTAACCAGTCTATGGATAAGAGTGGCTCTGGCACTTGTTTTCAGGATGATTCTCTTTAGTGTTGTGCTGCTTTTGCATGAATTGATTTTTGGTGAAGAGGGAAAAAAGCTAGCCACAGAAGTGATTCTCTGTGAGGAAAATTAATAAAGGATTTCTCATGCGTGCACTGGCATTTGGGATTAACCTCTTCCTAAGGGAGCTTCACAGCTTTGCTGAGAGGGAATTTCTGCTGGTTTTTTTTAACCCCTTCCATACAATGCACCCTAATATTTGCTTTTTGGAATATGAGAATCAGCAACCCATCACAAGTGTAAAGAACGTTTTGGACTAGGTGGGGAAAACAGTCTGGTCAATATTCCTTGCCTTAACAACCAGACATATAGACATATCCACTTGTCCTTCTTTCCACAACCCAATTCAGAGTCATGCTCTTGTTGCTTCAGTGTAAGAACACTGATGACGGGATCAGGAAAAGGAACGTTGAATAAGTAACATTATTGCTATATCCTTATTTATCAGAATTGGGATGGCTGCCATCATATTGCCATCATGAAGCAACTGTCTTCCTTATCCAGCTTTCATTCAGAAGCAGCCTGTCATTCTGGTGCAGTCTTGAGACTGCAAGTTTTGTTACTATTCCTGTTGTGATTTTTTTGTGGTTCTTTGTCTCAGGCTGGAAGTAGATGTATGTAAAGAGGGGAGGAGGTGGTAAAGAAATCTTCATTTGGAGATTCTTTAAACTCAGCCATGGAAAATTTTGCAATCAGCAATGACTGAAAGCAGATTGGAAGCTGGACTTTTGATATATATTTTGTACTTAAAGACTGGTCAAGTACCAAGTTCTAAAGTGTTGCTCCAAAGATTTCTGAAGTCACTGTAAAGATTCTCATTGAACTCAGGCAAATTTAATTTCCAACTTTAACAGTAGACTAGGTATTTCCTTATTTGGTCTGTGCTGAGCTACTGCCTCACAAAGTGCTATGAGGCACAGTGAATCTTTCTGCAGCATCCTAAGCCTAACACTGGTTGACTTATAGCAGAAGGATTATAATACATAGGAGGCTAAATTTTTTCTCCCCCCAGAGGTTTTTTCCTCTCAGACTTCATGAAAAAGTTGATTGTGGCCAGAGGCTCAACACAGTTAAAATTAACAAGGTGTAGATACAAACTGAAGCAAGAATGAAGAGAGAGCAAGCAGTTTAAAGAGTATTTGGATAGTGCTAAAAATATTTAAGACTGCCAGACTTGAAGAAATTTATAATAGAGAATTGCAGGATTTCTCATTCTTGTCTCTCAACTGCTACTTATTATTTTTGAGAAGTGAGGAGGGTTGTTTTAGTGTGAGAGTCCTAAGGAATGATTGTCCTCAATTAAACCAGATTCCAGTAAAGGATAAAAGAAGAAGCTATAAAAATCTGTACAAATGAACAGAGAAACAACACACAGAAATATTCTGCTAGCTATTTATTAAACAAACATTGTTCAAGAATCAGAAATTACAGATTTTTCAACAGCAAACTGTGTAGAGCTATCTGAACTGAATTTTTGGAGAAGTGAGAAGGATGGGATATAGTTGTTGGAAATCCACAGGAAAATTTATCTGGTAAAAGCTGTTGACACAATCTTATGTGTTCTACATGTCATGATTGTAAAAGGGCTGATTGGTCCATTGTAAAAAATAAATAAACAAATTCATAAAGAAATACCAAAAAAGGCCCTTCATTAATAGTTGTTTATTTTCAAACTGAAAAAAAAAAATCAGATGAGTTCTCCCAGGCCTGCCTTCACAATGCAGTGCTTTGTTAGAGAGAACTAAGCTCATGCAATACTATTCAAAGGCATTCTCAGGATTGCAACTTCTTCAGCACTGATTGCTTTACAGATACACCTGTCCTGATTTAGAACACAATTTACTAAAAGCTAAGAGCAGCAACTTTTATCCAGCATGGCAACACACTCAGTATCCAATGAACCTGTCTCAGAAAAAAATATTGTATATTATTTTTGTTAATGTCATGTATAGTGAAAGAGAAAAACCCACTTAAATATGTGGGCTGTCGCCAATCCTGGCAGGATTATAAAATATATAAAGAATGGGGTAAGAATTTAGAACAATCATGATTCATTGCAGAAGTGGTCTGAAACTGTTAAGAGTAAATTCAATAAAAAAGTAGGACTAATTTCACATAAAAAAGTAATAAAATGTGTAAACCTAAAATGGAGACATGCAAGAATCAAATCCAGGCCGAATAAAAACATGAGGTTAATTAAAAAAAAAAAAAAAAAAAAAAAAAAAAAAAGCAAACTCATTTAGAAGTGAATTAAGAAAATGGCTGTTAAAAAAAAAGGAATCTGAATATTTCTCTTCTCGTTAATAAATCTGACCCAGGAATTTTCTGTAATCTCTGCAAAATTCTTTCTTAAAGAGTATCCATTGCCATAAGAAATTATTTATCTTTCTTATATGACAAAGAAAACAGGAGTTTTGAATAGCACCTCTAAGATATGAGGAAGGTAAACTTTTTTCAAAGTCTCATTTTTTCTTGTTTTCAAACCCTTTTTAAATAAAAACTTGAAACAAATAGAGAAACTTCAAAAGCATATAAGATACTTAAATGCTGTGGCAAAATAGGCAAATTTTATCTGCTTTTAAAAAAAGATTAAAGAAACTCAATTTGTTTGATCTAGAGAAATGAAGGCTGGCTTAGACCATACCAGTTTTTATATGTATAAAGGATAAGCACAGAGAGGACAGGAAGTAGTTGTTTTTCAGATCAATGAAGAGCAGGACAGAAAAATGACGTATCTAATTTTCACACAAACAGACTTCTATCTTATTCTGGGAGTCAGGCATATGAAAGTGACAGAATAATTTATCATTCAGCACACAAGGAAAATTGTATCAAAATCATGCCCATTCATTTCTACTGGACTCCTTGTAAAATTAAGTGGAACTCTAAAATAAGTGTATGTATCAAAGTCTGATCCCACTTGAGCAATTGGCTTTGTTGAGATGTGTGTCTGAAATTATTCCAATTACATCATGAAAGTGCGTATTTTTCTCTGGGTAAAATCCCCAGTAATCTTGCAAGTTTAGTAGAAGTGCTGAAGAAGGAAAATTCAAATTTAACTAACAATCATTTTGTGAAATCAGAATGCAATTTGAAGCAAAAGTTCAAAATACACTTCAGAAAATCAAAAGGAACTAGATAGTTTAATGCAGTCTCATTCTGGGATAAAAATAAGAGGAGAATACAAAGGGAATACCTTCACTTTGATGTGAGAGAAATACAAACTTTTACAAAAGACCCATGAATTTTGATGTGACCAGTGTAACAATAAGAGACATACCAACCATTGTGATATCCCACACGGTTAAAATTACCTGTGCTGCTACACAAAGAATAAAATATTCTTCACTTTTCCTTATAAATGAAATTGAAATGTTTGTTAAAATTATCTTTTCATCTCTTTTTCTCTCCTGTCACTGCCTGCATCTTCTCATTTTTTTTTTCAGTCCCTGCCCACCCATACTGAACTCTTACTGAGAGTAAAAAAAAAATTAGGCAATAAATCTTTAATCCAGTTCTGAGCACACAGAGATTTTCTGATCAGGCTTACATTTGCCACAAGGTAAGTCCAAAACAAAAGACCAGACGGAAAGATGGCTTAGCCTCTTACAGTCCTGAAGTCTCACTTCTGAATCTCAAATTGTTATAACCTGTTATTGTCACAACACAAGGCAATTCTTAAGAAATCTAGAAATCTAAGGAGCCTCACACAGTAGTGTTGCACTACACATTGATGCAATGATAAGAAGGGCCAGTGTGTCATGTATGATATACTAAATTGAACGAGGTAAGTTTTTTTAGTCTATTTTTCTGAATCAATTGCACTTGCCCTCCACCTGTGACATCTGCTCATTTTCCTCACCAGTATAGATCATCTTGATGCCTCCTATTCAGCTTCAGGATTTACCAATGTAAAGACAACTCTTTGCTAAAAGACAAAATTACCTCAACACAGAAGCTAATGAAGTCTAGATGGAGACTCATAGCAAATAGTTGTTAATTTAAGGAGATAGAGACCAAACTAGGTTAATTACACTTCCTCAGCCAAAATAATGGTAAATCATGATTGTAATAAGCATCACCATTTTTTTTACTACTAGGTATTCAAGTACCATCTAAGATAAGAATATTGCTTCAATCATTAGAAAATATATGATTTCTGAGATTTCAGAAGGAGCAGAATGTTGTTGCCCATTACAGGGACTAATGATACATCTGGTTGTCCAAGGTGAAAGTTTGAAAATCTATGCTCCCATAAGCGTCAATCTTTTGGTGGTTTTTTTGTTTGTTTGTTTGTTTTTGTGGTTTTTTGTTTGTTTGTTTGGTTTGTTTGTTTTGGGGGTTTTTTTTTTTGTTTTTTTGGGGGGGTTGGGTTTTTTTGGGGGGGTTGTTTTTTTAAGTAATTTTATCTCTAATTAGGGATTTTGAAAGAATTTCAAAGTAACAATATATATATAGATATGAGATCATCACCAATGCTGGTGAAACTGAAGTTATTTGTGATGACAGCACTAAATGATCTTCTTCACAGTGATGGGATGAAGTGCTTCTGGCTGAGCCAGGGGCTGAAATGCACAGGAACAAGATTTTCCAATTCAAGGCCCAGCTGCAAGCAGCACTAGACTTTTCCCTGGCTTGCCCTTTTGCTGCTTTTGAAGCATTATGCACAAAGTTTTACTCATATCACATAAAATGGGATTCAGCTAACATAAAAACTAATATTTTAGCTACTGACAAGCAGTGCTTACACAACTTCAAGGCCTTTCTTTTTCTCTCTCCTGCCCCAGAGAGTAGTGCAGTAATGGGCGAGGTGATGGGGGTGAACCCAGCTGGGACAGCTGATCCCAACTTACCAAAGGTACATTCTGTAACATATAACATCATGGTCAGCCATAGGATTGGGGGGAAATTTTCTAAAGTACCTGCTGCTTGAAGACTGGGTGGGCACTGATCTTGTGGTGGTGAGCAAATTCTTTTGTACCATTTACAGAATCATTGAGTTTGGAAGAAACTTCTAAGATCATCTAGTCCAACTGTTAACGCTAGAACTGTGCTATCCCACCATGTTTACCATCAAACCATGTCTTCAGGTGCCATACCCACCTGCTTTTTGAAGCCTTTCAGAGATGGTGAGTCCACCACTCCCCTGGACAGCATCCTCTAATATCTGATCATCCTCCACCAATTAAGAAGAATTATAAGAAATATATACAAAATACAGACCCATGATTTTAACGTGTCCAAAATCCACAAGAACTGTTTTATCAATGAGAAACTTAAACAGTTTCTCCTAAACTTATTTCTGTCTCTCACACTAGCATTTGATTTTTATCTTGACCCACAAGTTCTTTTGTTTATCCCCTTCTGATTCTCTCCCTCATCGTTTTGGGAGGGAGGGCAAGTATCTGGGTGGAGGTGCTACGGCCACCACACTCTCAAAACTTAAAAAAATTTCTGATGAAATTCTAAAATTTAAAAAAATATTACTAACTTCTTCAAGGCTTTTTTTTTCAAAGTTATAAATGCATAATATTAAAAATATTAATTTACTATAGTTTTAAAAATTTGCAAGTATTATCATGAATACTAATTGTCTCATTTGCCACCCCATTTTAACTGCAGTCAATGGTAGAGTATTCAATGCATGATGAAGAAGCCCTTTTGACATACCATGACGTGGTCAAAGATCTATCCCTTGCTGCTGCATCTGTAAAATTCACTTTTTTTCTTCAATACAGTGAGCATGCAATAGTTTCATATACGGAATGAAAAACTGAGTTTCAGACCAGTTCCAACTTGAATGAAACTCAAGTCTCCGAAGTAAAAAACTTGCATATTGATCTCTTAGAGCCCAATAAAAATACACTATGCCTCAGCATTATAATTTTTTATAATTCCCAAGTCTGAAGGATTTTCTGATATCACTAAATTATTCCATATCATCTATGAGGATTTGTATTTTGGTTTGAGAAAACATGACATCTGTAATATTCTGTAGAAACTATACAACAAAATGAAGAAAAAGGGAAAAAATACTCAAGTTGACATTAACTACATATGTAACAGCAAATTTAATACATTCCTGAAAGACAGAGAAGTACAAGATCATCAGACTGTATCTTGATAATTGATTAAGCCACAATATTTCAAGTTGCTCATTGCAGCTGGATCACTTTGTTTATGCAAAGAAACCAGGAAATTCCACTGGGAATATTGCAGAATCCATACAACCTCCTCCAAGAAGCTTATAATTTATACTCTCTTAAACAAAACAAAACAAAACAAAACAAAAAGATCAATCTCAGAAGAGGCAGTACTGACAGAACCCCTGTCCATATTAATTTAAGAGTGTTAATAATCCCATTTGGATCTTAAACTGTTAATATGAAGAACTAGAAAATATTTGAACCTCGGATAGTTTTTCCCATGCAACTGAATATGGGAATGTCTATAGGCTGAAATTCATCTCACCACACTTTGCATATTTAACATAGTTATGTATTTAATATAATCAAGCTATATATTTTTTTCTCTTCTGTAGAGAGTTAATGGGGCTCTTTTCTGGAACATACATTATTTGACTCCAGCAGAGATACTTCAGGATCTTTCACTATACTTAAGCTGAACTTAATAACAAGCTGCTTGTGAAATGGGTTCTTCTATCTTTTCCACTTTTCCCTATGTGTTCCTCTTTCTTGTGCAAGCATAAGGATTAAGGTACCTCAGTTTGACTGAGTTGCTCGAAAACTAATCACTATTCTGCTGGGTTTGCTTTAAGATGAGCTTCTTCCCTACAGCAGTGAGAATTGATTCTGGAGCCAGACATAAGGAGAAGACTTCTCTCTTTTTGGCAGATGCCCTCAGTCAGTCTGGTTTCAAATTTTATGACGTAGATGCTTGATTTATCGATTTTGTTTAATTGAGTTTATTTAAGATCAGCATGTTTCAGACAGAGGTTTTTTTTTGTTTTCAGTCTTCTTCTGGCCTCTGACGTGTTTTGTGCTGCTTTCCTATTAATGGTCCTGTAATGAAAATGTTTAATCACAGAGGAGTAAAGAGAAGTAAGTCTCTGCCGATAAAATGGAAAAAAAATTGAAGGTTAGAAATATCCCTGAAAAAATGAGATGAAATCCAAGCGAGATTAAGTGTTGATGCTAAAAAAAATTCTATGCTTTTATGAAATAGTAAGAGAGTCAAAGAAAGAGAAAAATAGAGAAAAGTTTTAAAAAGCCGAGCTTCAGAAAGTGTAAGATGGGTGCTACTTTTGTTGCTGCTGAGAAAGGGTAGGGGCAATGGAGCAGTTTTCTGCCTTTTCTTCTCCTGCTGTTTGAAGGTTATCTGCCCTCTCTGATCCCGGGAGCATGTTGGCTGGGATGCGGCAGCCCATCCCCCGGGATGCAGGTGCAGTGCCCGATGGCTGCGGCCGAACCTTGGGGTGCTCTCCCCGCAGGGTGCAGGAGCGGGCGGGGGTTCCACAACTCACTCCTCCTTCTGGGCCAGGGCTGCAGCATGGGGGCGTTCTTTCCAAGCGGGGTTTGGTGTTGGCTACAGGAGCCCTCAGGGTGTCTCAGCAGGAGGTGGTGGTGGGGAGAAAGTCAAAGGTCAAGAATTCTGCCCCTCGCTTTCCGCTCCACGTTTTGCACCAATTTCACCTTCATTTTTACGGGTCTCAAGGCAGACTACTCACAGTCCATCCCTCACGTAGTTTTCAGGTGCTCAAGAGTGATTATGATAAGCAGTCACAATGGCGAAGCACTTTTGAAGTCCTTTTTTTTTATTATCAGCCTTTACAGGTGCATAGGCCTGTGTAAGGACAAGGGTAGCCAGGAGAAATACAGGTGTGCGGTTTGATCACCAAGTCAGTCAGGGTTATATCCAAAATGTGGGAGAGATAGAAAAAGAGTCTGGTGAAAAGATTGGATGCAAAAAGTGCAGGACAGTGATTTTCAGTGGAAATCTAAGTTGCTATCAACTTCTGCTGATAATAAGTATTCAGGACAAAATATTTAGGACCACTTGCCCTCCTAAGTCACCTTGCATTCCAGTATTCATAAAGAAAGAATGGAAAACTGGATGAAATTATGTTGGCATTTGTGTGATATGAATCCTCTCTTACATGACAAGAAACAGTGACATATGGTTCTTTAGCTTACTTTTTGAATTTCTCTTAAAAATAATAATAATAAAAACTAAATTAAGAAAAGAAAAAGAAAAAAGAAAAAGCACAGCCAAGAGGACACCAACCAAAAAAACCTTTACAGGTAAACTTTGAAAACTAAATCGTCTCTCTCTTTCTCTGATTTCCCCAACAACAATGATAGTGTAAAAGATAATAATAATAATAATAATTATTATTATTATTATTATTAATACAAACAATTTTACATCACAGTTCTTAACAGAGGGTGTCTACAGATAAATCACATCTTACTCTTTTATTAAATAAGTAAGTTGAGGATATCACGGATCTGATGTCAGGTAGAAAGTGTTCCCTTTTTTCTGTATTAGAATCACTTTGATTTGATTACCATATGCATGATTCTGATAGCATAACATTCTAAATATGTCCACAAAAAAATTGCTTTAAAATTTCCACAGTTGTGTCAAAAAGCTAACACACTGAACAAGATGTGAAGAGAAGAAGCTTATGAGCTGAAAAGTGGCTCACAAGGTGCAGTCCACCAGAGTGAAATGTGGTAATGAACTCAGAACTGATTATGCTCACTGGCAGAGGCTACTGTTTAGAAAAAATTCAGTGTATTACATGAGCTAAAGAAAAGGATTTTGCAGTCATCTCTGAAATACGTAGATGCAAACTAGAGCAAGTAAACTCTTCAGCTGGATTTTCAGAGGGATGATAAGAAGTGGTTTGTTAGTAGCTGGATTTTCAGAAGATAAATTAGGATATTTATAACTCAGAGGAATTTTCTAACTGAGGTTTCTTAGGAAATCTGGGTTTAACTGTTCCAGAAATGGAGTATGTGAAGTTGTTTAAGTTAAATTTTTCAGAAAAAATCATTCCTAGTTATGAGCTGAGTTCCATTCCTGATACTTATTTAAAAAAAAAAATTATTTCTCTAATTCTCGTCTATTTTAAATAGCTTTGTCCCCTGCAGCTCTCTTTGAAGGGAGAGAATACTATTGTCTTTCTGACTTGATTTCTTTTTCCTTGAGGGGGGTCTTGCATTCACAAGTAGATCCAATGCAGAAGATAAATCTATCTTCTATTGCCTGCACAAATAAATCTGCTCTGGACTTAGCTGCACTGCTGGGGAAAAAAAAAAAAAAAAAAAAAAAAAAAAAAAAAAAAAAAAAAAAAAAGAATTGACATTTAGATTATAGAGATTTGATACTTTTAGTTCCGGGCAGTGAGAATTACTTCATACAGGAAAATTATAAATAGATGTACTTGAAAAGGAAGACATAACGAGTGGAGCTGTAGTGTGTGTTTAAGCACAACTTCTTTCTACCTGAGTTATAAAAATATTTAATCTAAACCCAGTGCTTCAACAAGAAATCCTGAGATTTACTCACTTTGGGACATCTCACACTATGATGTTAGTGCATGTGTAGGATGGAGATGCAGTGCGGTGCCAAGTCTTCTGAAGGCTAGACAAGCAATGCAAAACTATGCACTAACAAAGGGAAAACTTACAGCTGACTAAGGAGAGTTGGAAATGAGAGTGACATGGACAGATTTTAGCTGATCATAACATAGATGCAAGATATTTTAATGTCATACATAAATCTCTGTGCAGAACTTGGTAGTGGATCCTAGGAGAAAATGTCTTAAATTAGCTGTGGTGAAAGATCAAAGTACATAAAAGCACAGAGCCACAGAGCAGTGTCCACTGGGTTAGTGAATATTCGTAAAACTCAAAGATAGACAAAAAAATGCCAAGGTAGCTGAAATTAAATACAACAATTATGCTGTGTCACTACTATATTTTTTTAAATTTTTTTATATTAAATAAATTTACTGTATTAATAAACTTAATTTCCCTAAGGCACTTTTTATTAGTATACATGTAAAATGCTACATAACTCTGTAAATATAACAGTCTGGAAGGGAAAATAACACAATAATAATACAGCACTAACAGTAGATAAGTGAAAGTGGAATGAATGCATTCTTTAATTGAAAGTGAATTAACATATTTTTCTTCTACTATATTTCTTTTTTTATCATCAGCTTCTCTAGCCACGTGTTTCCCAGCTCCAGTTCTTGCCTTATTACAGACCCAAATCTATGGATGAATCATCTTCATCTGCTACTGGTGCTCATTTGCTCTCCTGCTTAAGACCCAGTTCCAGCTTGCTTTTAAAAACCTGTGAAAACAAAATACAGGTAAAAGGACAATCAGTTCAGGCAGGAACAATCATTGCTTTGGTTTAAGGGTATGGCTGCCAGCCATAAGCACATCTGTCATATTGCTTTGAAGAAAAGTGAAGCTTCATATAGGGCCAGAGATGCATTTGCATAATCCTTTTGACAATAAGTGACAGAACTGCAATAAGGTCTATTTTGGACTATAAAAAATTGTGAGCTGTGAGGGAAGAAGTTGAGGTGCGAATAATAAGACAAATATTGAAGTAGAAATAGGAAAGAGCAGACGCGTTAGACAGATATCTGCATAGTGGAAACAAGTATTATGTATGAATGCCTTTCCTGAAAATGGGTAATTTTCTACTGGTGTAGGTATTTCTGAACAAAGCAAGAGCACTAGAAAATTGAAATAACAGAGGGAGATCAAAAGATGAAGCCATAGTATAAAAACATCTATGAGACAGGGCATAGGATTCTGCTGTGGAAAACAAGGAACACATTAATTATATGGGAACTCTGAGGATGTAAATGTTAAGAATATTGTCATGTGGGACCTGTAGCCAGTATGATCAGGACTACTTTGTACTATGGGATATTGCATAGATATGAGTGATCCATGCATAACTAATTTAAATATTTAAAGAATTTATTCTTTTAACATCCTTGCAATGGAAAAATATTCAGAACTGTGTGTTGTCAGTATATTCATATTATGTACATATTTTAAATTTATTTATAACACTGAACTGAATGTTGTCATTATATTTAGAGATGATCTAAATTTTATTTAGATTTACTAAACACATTGTTGATCTTGATGTTGCTTACATTTTGAATTATTGTCAAATGTTATAATTTGAATCGTCTCATGTGTGATGGGTCAGATAAATCAGATGCTTTTATTTTCAGAACTTGATTATCAAATACACTCAAAACAGATTATTTCACAAATACAAACAAAATTTTCTGCAAAAAATGTGTGTATATAAAATGTAATAACCCACAGGAGATACATGGTAATTGCACTATGATTCATAAGTACATTGGTGAAAAAAAAAAAAAAAAAAAAAAAAAAAAAAAAAACACAAACAAACAAACAAAAAAAAACCCCACAACTAATGTTTTCAGTATGTCAGGTCGTAGCTTTCATCAGCTCTCAAACCCTTTTGGTGATTTACACTGTGGTGGAGTAAACTCATATTTGTCCCATCTCTTAAAAATTTAGGTAACCAGGGATGTCTCTCTAACATTATATGACTTCTACTTTGTGTCTTACTCTTAGGAAAACAATATTGATACAATCTTCTTCACTCTCACGAATTACTTTCTGAACACTACTGCAAATTGTTGAAAAGATCTTGCTGACAGGAACAAATTCTATGCAATCAAGGATAATTCCTTTGCAGTGGCAAATGAACATTTATTGGATGCCTGTGTTCCCACAATCCAAAATTGAGCTATCAAGACCTCATACAAATAATGACAATATTCAATTTGATCTGCAAACAAGCTTAATTCCTTTTACAGGGCAGTCAGCATGCAAGCATCAATCTAAGATGGTTGAAGTAAATAAGATTTCAAGTTGTTTAAAGCAGAAATTATTACCTCTCTTAGAGTTATTAATCAGTCTATTCTTTAAACAATATGAATAGAAATAGTTGCATTCAACTCAAATATTTCAAAAGTGCCAAAAGAAAAGAAATTTTAGGTCATATCCTTGCAGTATGACAAGGACTTCCTGCTTCCCTTCTGTGCTTCCATAAAATCTCTCATCTGTTTCAGACTTGGGTCTATGATCTGTTTATCTTTAATGGCTATTTTCTATTCAGGTTATAGCTATAACATATCCCATGTCACATCAATATTGTACTGATTTTTTTAAAATTTATTTTCACATTTCAAAACTGAAGTACTAGGCTTGCAGCTGAAAAAAAAAATCAAAATTAGAATAAAACCCTTTATCCAGAAAGAAGACCTTGGTATTGGCATATTTGTGATTTTCTGAAATAGGAAAAAAAAAAAAAGAAAAAAAAAAAAGAAAAAAAAAAAAAAAAAAAGAAAAAAAAAAAGAAAAAAAAAAGGGCATGACCTTTACAATTATATTCTTTTTTAATGTAATCCTTAATAATATACTTCTATACCGTCTTCCTTGATGCCATTTATTTTTATATGATCTTATAGCAGTTTTTGGGTTTTTTTAACTTCTAGAAGAAAAGTAATTAAACGTAATACTTTGTGCCCACATTGTCCCTGAAGAGATTTGCTCCTCATCCAGATGGCACCTTACCTCCTTGCAAGGAGACTTTAAAGGAGACTTTAGAGACTTTAAAGTAGCCAAAGTTAATGAGAATGGCAAACATAACATATTTTTAGTAGAGAAGTACCTGATGGCTTGTATTGCTGTATTCATTACACTGCTGGCATGAATTGTATTTCTCTTGCCTGCAAATGTCTCCAAAGACACAAAACACACACCAGAATGGAATAAGCTGACGTGTGCACAGAGCCCTTCATAGACATGTCAGTTTTTAACAGGAGAAAAACAGAAAAAATCTAGCCAATCAACCAACCAACAAAAATCTCACCCCAATAACAAAAAAAAACCACCCAAAAAACCCCAAACACAACAAAAAACCCAAAAAAACCCCCAAAACACCACAATGCAAGCCCTTCATAAACAGCTACTCTGTGTTAAAAATCATGTGATATCTGCTTTACTCAGCATGAACAACCTTTTGAAAAAATAATTTCGGTAAGACAGAGCTGTCTTTCCACCCATCAAGTGGCACCTCGTAAATAGCCACAAATAGTGCAGCCAAGGAGTTAATCAGATCTCTAGCTTTCCACCCTTTGTTGAAACAACATTCTTCCCTAACCTCAACAGCCAATCTACACACCACATTGACATTTTTTTCAGACCCTCAAGCACTGTTTGCTTCTTTCACAAACCCTTGTGATATGCAGGAATGCTCCAGGCACTGAACAAATCAAGAATTCCTCCTGGTATTTGCTTGAGTATTTTCATTGAGAGATTTTCCTTTAATCAAAATAAATAGTCTGTTTCATGCCAAAAGCGATCTTATTGACAGATCCTAAAAGTGTTAAATGAGCAACCTGTTCTGTAAATGTTGCTTTTCTAATTTAAAATCATTACAGCACTGGAGCATTGACATGATGTTATTTGTTATAATTTCTTGTTTGGTTAGTGTAAGTAATTCCTGTGATTTCTTCTTTGATTTTAGCTTTATTTAAAATCCTTAGCAAGCATTTACATTTATATTTACAATCCTCACAGTGAACCAATATTTGGGAGTGATGGAAACCAATACTGTTTTAATATTGTTTTTAGCATTTGCTAAATTAGATCTCGTAACTTTTCAATATTCAACAGATTTGTGTTTCTAAGTTACTTCTTTAATAGATTTCATATTTCTCTTGGTATTCAGCTATTTCTGTTTTTTTCTGTGTTAATTCATAGTATGTGTAATGAACAATGAAGCAATAGTCATAAAATAAGGTGAATAACTAGGTGAGGTACCATACGCATAATTAGACCACAGCATTTTAGCATAAAATCTTTGGATTTTTAAGTTTACTATATTTCCAAGAGAAGTCAGAACCCATGGCTTTTCACTCTGATTTTTAAAAATACATTTTTATTTAAAATACATAGAAATCATCCCACAGCAGAAATATTACTGAGCAGAGCAAGATCATGATCCTCTCAGAAAATATAAAAATTGATTACACAGGTATATAAAGAAAAATCATTTAATGATGGAGTGTCCAGTGCCTCTTATCTATATATTACACATTTTATATGGAAAATTTCAAGAATTTGCTTTGAGGGCACATCTAAAACAGAATTGAAGACCTTTATGTTTACAGTATTGTTGATTTATCTAAAAGTCTTCTGAAATCTTTCCTCAGTTCATGTTTGATTTCAGCCTCATGGAAAATGAACAGTTTAAGTCTTTGGGTGCTGATAAGTAGTATTATTATTGAAGCAGTTCAATTCTGATGTAATCCAGTTTCACTTATTTATATGTAGTTACATCAGTGATAAATAATATTAATGAAGGTAAGAGTCTATCACAATCTCTTGTTATATAAGTAGTAATTAAAAGTGGTGTAGAGCATAGTCTTGAAAATTTGAGTCTTTTATAGTATTTGAATCCAGACAATAAGAATGGGAATGCATATGAATTTATTTATAAACAGTTGGCATTATCAAACCAATGATTTCATGATAATTGATGTGCATGTACCATTTTTATATATTCTGGAGGGAAAATAGTCTATACATTAAACCTTTTTATTTTAAAAACCCCAAATATCATCACTTTTTTTCTCCTAACATGATTTTTTCTTATTTTTCCCAATATCTAATGAAATCTTTATTTGACATAGAAAGTTTTCTTTGGCACATTTATACTTCAAGTAATGAAATTCAGCATTTAGTCATATAAGATTAATTTGCATCACCACCCCAAATAAAAAAAAAAAAAAAAACAAACCAAAACCCCACACCAAAACAACCCAACAACCACCCCCTCAACAAACTATAATCAATTATGCAGAAGACTTAGGTGGGGTTTTTTTTTTTTTGTTGGGGTTTGTTTTGTTTTGTTTTGTTTTGTTTTGTTTTGTTTTAAAGACAAAACATAAATTATCCATCTTCAGAACTACAAGTTACACTAAAATGCACCAAATAGTATGTAGGTGGGCTTTTCCTGTTGGTAATCTCAAAGTCTTGTTAAGGTCATGGTAGATCTCCATCCATGTTCTTACTGTTTCAGTGTTAAAAATTTTCATGGAGGATTCCTATTTTCATAGTCATTTTGATGAGCCTTACAACCATTATGTTCCTTTTTTTTTTTTTTTCCCTTTTATTTCACATTACTGTGTGTATAATATTGTAAGAAATATTGCATTTCTACCATAAAACCAAAGGGCAGGCAGATGTTCAAACATCTCCAGGAAAGCAGGGCTTCATCACATCTAATGTTGACTTCTGAAGACAAATGTCATCACCCCTAATATCCTCCTGCTTCCCTTAGCTGAGCATGAAGTCATCACAAACCCAAAAGCTAGCCCCATACAAGCTATTATGAAGAAAAATAATTCTTTCTCAGTGAATACCAGCACACTGTGAGATCAGAGATAGTCTGTTTTGGTGCTTTGTTTTGTTTAGCTCTCATTTATTTCCACATGTTGTCTTCTAGGGTTTCCTACTGTCCCTTGTTCTGCACACATCTGAGACTCAATACTGAAAAGATATTATACCATGCTTTAGTTGAACAATATTAAAAAATTGACTTCCCTTGACTTTCAAAGACAAAAAGCAAAGGAGTCTCTGTCCATTATTTAGTAAAGAATTATGTGCAAGCAGCACACAAGCAGGAAAGCACAGAAAAATCTTGGTGGTTTTATTGTTTTCTATTGCCCTCTATATGAGGACATTTCTAATTCTAATCTCTATTCCCAGGAGAATATCCAACAGATTTTCATTTTAGTCATCAAAACCTGTGTTTTAGTGACAACTATGATGGCTAGATGATGTCAAGAGATTTCTGCAAAAAGACCTTCCCCAGCCTGGTGTGAACTTCTCATTATTCTGTCCATACCTTCCTGTAATGGGGAAGACACGCAGCTTTTAGCTGTCATCATTCACATTTAAGATGGACTGCCTGTTTGCTGTCCAGGAGCCTTAGGCAGAGCTCTGATGAGAGGTACACGGTTGCTGAAACCTAGGTGTGATCATACCCAGCAACCAAGCTGAGATTTTGTACCTTTATCGTTTCAGTAGGAAGTTATTTGTTTCAAAATCCTTAGTCACCTCTCACTGAGATTTAGAGAGAGTGACAACAGATAGGTCACTCACAAATTCCGTGGAAGATACAACCCCGCTCTCCCCTTCCCTCCTGTGTTAGAGGCGCATTTCTGAGAGCCTGGGGGTGTTTACACACTGCCACGTGCTGCTTTGGTCGCCTTGATCTGAGCTTGCTCTGCTCTCAGCAGCACTGGTGATCTGCTCCTCTCCGCCTAATTCTGCTCGTCCTCCTGCAGTTTGATCCAGAGCCCAGTGGAGTCAAAGACTCCTAAGACTTCCTTTGGCTTCAGTGGATTTTGGAGTCTGCCAGATACATAATTAATTTATTTCAATGGGCTATGAATCAGGCTTTTTGTACTGGCAGATGTATAATTAATATTTCAGGATGAATTCCAGGTAGCTTGCTGGTTTGTAAGGTTCTTCCTACTGTCTCAGTTCCTGTCTCCCGTGTAGTAGGTCATAAATTAAACTCTTATATTCTTAAGAGAACAAGCAAACCAATAAAATTAATAAGACCATGATTCAATGCTTTTAAATACTTATCAGTTCCAAAAGAAAAATACCTCAAGGGACATTAAAGTCTCAAGAGCAATAGCTTTTTCACTCCAAAGTTTCCTAAGGAGGGTTGCTTTTTCATCATCTCATAAAATACATCTTTGATGGCAGTTTTATCGTTCTTTATAACTTGAGGAGAATTTCAAATTTTGTGTAGAAAAAAACACAGGTGAATTTCCTGAGATTTTCTCATATTGCTAGTTTTATGCATTGCTTCAAAAATATTTCTTATATTAATGATTAAAAGTGGCCAAATGAAGCAACTGGAGTATTTCATTCTTCTGCAAGGGCTTGTCCTGAAATTAAATTCATTCCTTTTCTATTCCCATAGAAGCAGCTTTTTCGTCCTTTGAAGCCGTACACAGACTCCAACACAAGCCTGCCATATTCTAGCCTGAGAGTCTCACTCTTCAAAACAGTACAGTCCTCAGCCCACAGCTGCCACACTGTTTACTAATGTATCCTCTCACCTTTTTAGTCCAAGGCAAATTTTCATTTTCCTCCAGTGTCATTTTACACCAGAAAACAATGTCTGCCCTAGCCTACCCACATGAAATAAACATGCTGGTAAAGGCCGCAAAGGAACTTGGCTGTAGTCTAATTTTGTTTCATGTCATTTGGTACAGCTTTGTCAGCAAATTGACTTGTAAAAAACAGTGGATATTTGAGATAGTTAAGAAGTACCAAAACTGTTTTGTGAACTGACCAAAACAACGTTTCTCTTTCACTGATCTCCTACCTGTCTATCATTTGGGTGGATTACCCAGACTGGTTTTTTTGGTTTTTTTGGTTTTTTTTTTTTTGGGTTTTTTTTTTTTTTTTTTTTTGTTTTGTTTTGTTTTGTTTTGTTTTGTTTTTGTTTGTGGGGTTTTTGGTTTGGTTTTTTTTGGGGGGGGGAATTGAGTTTCTGTTTCTGGGATTTTTTTTTTTTTTTTTTAATTCAGATAAATTAAAAATATTTGCAAAGCTGTGTTCTGAAGTTCCAGCAAGTATTAGGGAAAAAAAATGGTATTGCATCACATTTCCATTGATGGTGGTTCTTGATTCTCACATGATGGAAAATTATATATAAAGAGTAACTGAGAAACCAGTTCTGATGAGCCTTAAAGATGTGATCAACCTAAAAAGGAAATCTGAACAAAAGCTTTGAAATTCACTGCAGGAGCTTGCTTTCCAATAGTAACTTTTTTGATTTCAGTAGAATATCATAAGCTTCTTAATTAAGTTCATTTCTTCAAAAACAGGTTATTTTTATTTAATGAGGGCAGCTCGTAAACAATGAATGATTATCTTAGTGAAATTCACAAACTTCTTCATGAATCACCAAGTTTTGAAAAAGATGGGAGCAAGAATGTAGGAAAAAAAATGTTTCTTGGCGATACTATGATTTATGTTAAGTATATGAAGTACAGCATGGCTGTCTTTTAAAAAAACTGGGAGGTCATCAAAAGATTGTCAGGTACTGAAGCCCTCAAATTTTGTTTTAAATATTTTGGCAGTTGCTATTAACTAGTGTTTTCTACTGTTCTGTGCTTAAATAGACAAAGTACAAAATATTCAGAGGTATTACTAGTGCTCAAGGATGAATCCTATCCACTACTGCATTTTCTCTAAGCTTTAAAGGAGAGTTGTTGACACAGTTTAGCAAAATCACTTAGTCTCCTAGATATCACTCTGCTTCTGAATAATCTTTTTAGTGTAGAGATCAAAAGAAAAGCTTTCATCATAGATCTTGAATTGGACTCTAATCAGTGTAAGAGTTCCATAAACTTCAGTGCAAGACCTTTTCATTTTTCTCATGTGAAGATCAATTAGATCATAAGCTTTTCAGAACAAACATCAGATTCTTTCAGTGTTTACTGTACTAAACAATGCAAAGCACCACTGTTTTGGCTTTAAGAAAGCAAACTGTAATTGACATGTTTGTCTCAAAGTATGGAAAGATCAAAACCGGTGAACTACTTTCGCTGCTCAGCTATGTAAATTGCATCAAGACTAAACTAGCCGTAGTCAGTCCCACAGATCAGGAGTTCATAGCTGTTAGATGCTCTTTTAGATGTTACATTCTTATTTTCAGTTTACATAGGCAAAAATAGCTTGCCTGCTCTTTGATTTTAAAAAGGCGATGTATTTTTTTTCTCCCCCATGGTAGCAGAGAGGTTTTTGTTTTGTTTTGTGTTTTGTGTTTTGTTTTGTGTTTTGTTTTGTGTTTTGTTTGTTTGTTTTTTAAACACAAGTGGACAGGAAAGATATAAGGAAAACGCTGCCATGCTAGAGTTTTGCTAAATGATATCTTTGGGAGGAAATATGACTATTGCTTTCTTCTTTTCCTCTAAAGCACAAAATTTTTATTAACCATGTATGACGAGGCAGTGTGTGGCTGGAATTCCTACTGCAAATTATCTAGATTGCACATTTGGAGAACTTATTCAAACATTATTTGAAGCTAGTGGGGATCTTTCTATTGATTTTTAAAGGGTTAGAAATCGGCCTTTAGCCTTGCTTTCTGCTCATGAATCATTCAGAAACCAATCTTGATGTCTAGTTATTTATAAGTATTGGACAAATAGTTTGGACAAGCAACTTCTGGTCTATGGGCTGTTTTCAAAATGTTAATTTTGACTGTTTGCTGTTCAGTATTCATAATGCGTGATTAGTCATCTGCATCACCCTGATATTACATCTATCTAATTGACAGACTCCAGCTATCTAAGCTATAGCATCTATCCATTTGCATTCTTACAATGGAGCAGCCTATTGTTGTAGTATATGAATGAATAATGAATAGCAAATGTTGAATAATGAATAATGAATAGTAAATAACTCATGTATTCTGGTAAGATTTTTAAAACAAATATTCTTTCATGCTTATGTCTGTGAAAGTTTTGGGTTTGAGAACATTTTTACTAATGCTCAGCAGCTAAAGGAAGATTTTGAAATAACATGTAATAACTTGAATATTATTTATGATTAAATTTTTATGGAAAATTAGCTTCTTTTTTAAAGTTTTGTATTAAGTCTGCAGTATAAAAAAAAGGAAGGAAACTACATTATTGATAAGAAAAGTGGTCAACGGCTTTTTTGACTTTTGCTTTTCTTCCACTCAGAGGCACCCTGGACTTAAGGGTGCAATGATGCTCTGTATTTTTTTCTTGACATCTCAGTTAAACATGTCCTCTGGTTTAACATTCTAGTACCCAGGTTATATACCTTATTATCTTGAGAAAATCAATATAAATATTGTAACATAAAAAAAAATTACAATTATTTTGAGTCTACTGCATCATAAAATAGAAGCATCTCTCAAGACCTTCAAGTCTGTTACTCAACATCATCCCACTCATAGTTGCTCCTAGTATATTTTTTTCTTTCTCTGGTTGTTTTATCCTGTTTTATCCTATTACTTTGGTTTGGTTTCTTTTTATAGGGTTTTTTTTCTGGTTTTGGTCTTGGTTTTTGTGTGTGTGGTTTTTTGCTTGAGTTTTTTTGGAGGTTTTTTTGTGTTTATTTTTTTTTCTTGGTTTTGGGTTTGTTGTTGTTGTTGGGGTTTTTTTTCCCCCTTCTTTTTATCCTAGATCTTCGGATCTTTTAATTATATTTTTATGTTGTCACTTTTCTACTTGTTGACTTTCTTTTATTTTTCTCTGTTTAATGTTTGGGATTTTTTTAATTATCTCACTGCCTTTAGTCAACATCAGTGCTTTGTGTTTTATTTTATTAACATCTTCTTTATTATTTTCAGTAATCACTCTCTTGTACACAACTTCCCTCTTTGCTTGTGCCCCTTTTTCCTCATCACATTTTTTCCTGTGTAGCAGCCAAGTGGTCTCTTGCAAAAAAGGTGGCAAATGATTCTGATGTAAACAGAACACTTCTTGCAAACCTTGTAACACAGAGCACATTATCAATTACATGTTTCTAATGCTCACAGATGTCTTCCTACCCTTTTCTGCTGCAAATCTTTTATTTGTCATTTTCTTTAATTGATTTGATCCAGGGCTTATTTCCAATAAATTCTTTCCGGCACCTTCTGTCTCACAAGGCCATTTTTTTCTGAATACTTATATCACTCTTAACATAGGCTGAGAAGCCTCCTCCACATACAACTTCCACCTCCTGATCTGTTATAATCTGACAATTAAACCAAAACAAGATAAATTATAAGAGAATGACTGAGAACTAATCCCTAAGTCAAAACAATGCCTGGCTAAGTGAGAAACCACTGCTGTGAATTTAGTGACATTTGATGTTGAATAACATCATAATTAAAACCCGTCCATTAGACATAATTAAATCTCATTAGTAATGTGGCAATACAAAATATATTTTAATTCTCCAGTCTGAATGTGTCACGGTCTATTACCCTCTGACCCCGATCTTTTAGCCTCTGCTCAGTCTGGCTGGGATGAAGCTAACCTTCCTCCTAGCAACCCATACAGTATAGTGCTTTGTGGTGGTAGAACAGAATCCCTAAGACACCAGAGTGTTGGCTACTACTGAGCAGTGCTGGCACAGCATTGGTGCTGTCTCTCCACCCTTCCCCAAACTTTCCCAAAGGTCAATAGGCTGATGATGGGCAAGAGGTAAGACAGGAAGGACACAGCCAGGACAACAGATACAAACCAACCAAAGGAACAGTCTGTGCCATATGACACCAGGCTGAGCAATAAAATCTACAAGAAAAGAGTGTGCATGCATGTAAGACATTAAGTATTAAGGAATCTATTTTCCAAAACAACTCTTATGCCACTTCAGGTCCTTCTTCTCAGGAAGAGTCTGGATATCACCTGCTGATGGAAGTACAGGATTTTTGTTCTTTGTTTCTGCATATGACCTTTGCTCTTTTTTTTTCTCTCTTTCTTCTCTTTTTTTTTATTTTCTTTTTTTTTTTCCCTTTTATTTTCTTCCTTTGTGCCTTTATCTTGTCACACAAGTTTTTTTGTCTCATTTTCTCTCCTTGTACTGCTGAGCAGGAGGAGTGCAAGAGCAGCTTTGTGGGCACTCATCAGCCAGCCAAGGTCAAGTCATCACACAGATGTTCCACATGACAGGAATTTAAAATTTGAATACCAAATTTACTTCTTTGAAGATATTTGAAACTACACGGGGTTTTGGTTTAACAAAGTGATACAGCAGCATACTGAAATCACAATGCAAGCATGATATAAAAATTTAAGCATAAAGTTGGAACACAGTATAGATTTGATTCCCATTTCTGGTCTCTGCACACTACCTTTCACCTCGCTAGGTGAGCCATCACAGTCCTCCAAATCAGAAGATGAGCCCAGGAAAAGGGAGGGAGGGGTGGGTGGAGGGAAGATGGTTTAAGATTTGGTTTTCACATATCATTGTCATAATCTGATTTGTTAAATTAAACTAACTTTCCCAAGTTAAGTCCATTTTGCCCATGACAGTAATCAGAGTGATCTCTCTCTGTCCTTGTCTCAAAAAATTAGCTTTTTGTTGCATTTTTCTTCCCACTGACTTGTGAGGAGGGCAATGATAGAGCAGGGTTGGTGAGCTCCTGGAATCCAGCCAGGGTCAACCGTCCCAGCTGGGGACTATACAACATTAAAAAAAGAAATAAAATCAAAAGAAAAAGCACCCCCACAAAAGAAAAGATAAAAGAGGAGCCTACCATCTATCTTTGGAAATTCTCACTTTTTAACACTGTCAGCAACCAAGTAAAATCAAAGAGTTTGTATTTTTTTTTCAGTTAATTGTGTTTATAAACAGTAATTCCCAGTTGAGACTGAAAATGGCAACAAGTCAAAGGTTTAATCAAGATGATCTTTGATTTTTTTTTGTCAGAGCAGCACATTTTTTCACAAACTGTGTTTAAATTTACCCCTGGCTGGCAGAAGATATACTTGGAACTTTTATATAACTTCTTTTTCCCCTTCTGTCTTAGACTGGCAACTGCTTCAAGAACAGAGGAGAAATTTCATCTGATTATTTTCCTGAGATGCAAATCCTTTGTATATTTTTCATCCAAGGTAAAAGAGAGTTCTGAGCTACAGTGTTCAGTATGACTATAGGAGAAACACCGCCCACAAGAAAAGATAGAAAGTAGTGGAACAAAACTTGAGGAAATATACTGAGAGGAATTTTCAAATACACATGAAAGTTGTTGCAGGCAGGAAGAGGTAAAATGTTTTTCAGGTCCTATTCTTTCAGATTACATCCAAAACCAAAGGGCTTGAAGTGTAACGAGACCAACATATTTTATTGATAAGGATAGTAAAGCAACAAGGGACAATGAGATCCTTGGGAAAACTGTAGAGTTCTCACATGGACAGACACCATAGGATAATTTTTGACACAGAATACATATGTATCTGTCAGGAATGTTACATCCATATTAAGTCTTCATAAGGCTAGAAGTAGACTAAGATGGCATCTGACAAGTTTTTAGAAGAGTTTTCTATGAGTCTATAACAGAAAACTTAGTTTCTTCAGGACTGAAGCACATTTAGGCAGCTCCTTGTCAGTTTTACATTAGCAATTCAGAACCAAAAGGTACCAAGGCAGTGGAAGCATGGAATAACTGTTGAACCTATTTCCTTTCTGAAGAAGTGAAGGGTCTTTGCTGCCTTGGTTTAGGAGAAGTTTCCCCCGGCAGATCCCTACGTAGATCGGATATTACCTAAAGAAGCGCTTGTTATGCCAATATGGATATGCCGAATGGATACATTTCCTTTTTAACTACACTAATCATCTGAGGAATTATTGACAACAAAGGGAAATAGACACACAGAGTGTATGATTCATCTGACCTACTTTAGATATCTATTTAAGGAAGTAAATTTTGTCCTTAAAGCACCAATTAATCTCCAAAAGAGCGACTAGAATTTCTATCTCAAATCAAAATGCCTTAAATGAGATTCTCATCCACTTTTGCTAACCTTATGATGGCAAGGGTGATATGAGTACTACATAAAGAAGAATAAATGATGTGGTTATAGATACAATATTTGCCCCATGATAGTCCTGATGGACAAAGTAACTATCGTCACAGATGAGCAATTTATTCAAGGTCTGTATTGCATTTTGAGATGGCCTGACTCACAGCAACAGCATTCTGCAATTTCAGTGTATTTAATAGAAAGCTTTAACATTTTGCTAATTCGTTTTATCTTTTCTTCTCATATGCACAAACTTTCCCAGATAAAAATGCCACATCTCAGGCTGTATACAGTTACACTAAAAATGTTGGGAAGCAGTTTCACTGTACAACTATTACAACCTCACAATTGCAACAGAGAACCTAATGAATTGTAAAAAGTAAAAATGAAAAAAATTCAAGCATCTTAGAATTGAATTGCTAACAGCATAAACTTCATTGAATTTTGAGGGAGTTTTACTGATTTTTAGTTTAGCAGATTAGATCTACAACTGTCAAAATTCATGTCCCTCTTCTCTATATTAAATAACATGTATTCATAAGGAAGACAAGATTATATTTTTTACTTCTTACAAATAAAACAAATAATGTTTTACTTATGTATTTTCAGAATGGACATGGCAAATTTTTACATTGTTAAAAAGACAAATAGTATTTCTTAAATCAACTTCCCAATCATTTGTTTGGGGGTTTTTTCTTGTTTTTTGGGGGGGGTTTTTGCTTGTTTTTTGGGGGTTTTTTTTGAGGTTTTTTGGGTTTTTTTATTTCTTTGTCACAGTTCTGGAGAAATGAAATGCCAACTATAATTTTATATCTTCTCTGCAAAACAAACAAACAAACAAACAAATTTACAGAAATTACTTGCCTTGAGCAATTAACAATTAGAGTTTTACAAAGCTGTTTCAGGCAAAATAGAGGCTTCATGGTTCACTTTCTGAGACCAGGACCCAAATCCAGCCGTATTCAAACAAAGTAAATTGCAGAGAAGGACATTTAGAACTTCATTTTAAAGGAAAATTGAGAAAAAATAGATGATTTCTAGATGTTAGAGTGATGATGCTTATTTTGTATTTAGTACATGCCGTATTATTAAATATTAGTTAAAATATAGCACTTGTCCTTTCTTTGAAAAGGTATCTCTTCTGGTTCTTCGGGATTTAGCAGAACTGGATCATAATCTCCTATGAAACTGTAATGGTGCCTTGTCTTGCCCATACAAAATTAATAGAATTGCATCAGCAAATACACTAATTGAAATATTAGAGAATATGCAAAAACAAAAAAAAAAAAGACTATGAATATAAAAATATTGTAAATTCTATGCCATCAGCAGAGAAAATATTAGGAGACCATTTCTGATGCATTAATCATGTTTAGAGTGATGTAGAGAGGTCAGTGGAATCAACAAACATCAGCATTTGCATAAAATTGAACTTCAAGGCTACTTCAGAAGAGAGAGTGAAAAAGATAATTAGTTTAACATAAAATGCTCATTAAATACAATAAAAAAATGACCACAGGCCATTTCAGTGTGTAACATGCAAGCACAAGTTGTGATTGCCGCTGGTATCAGTGAAATGATACCAAAGGCAGTATCCAAGAGAGTACTCGCATCACTGGCATTACACCAAGTTCTGTGTTTCTTCAACCAAAGGTTTTTTGATGTGAGGATCATGTTCAGCATCCACCACTAGTTTCCTACACCATTCCCATTTCCTCAGACTAAGTGTAGTGCAAATTGACCTGAAATAAATACTGAATGCTGTTGTTTTCCATAGAGCATTGCTTATGACTATACATAATTTCTTGTAAGTATGTCTATACATTCTTTTCTCTAATATGAATTTGGGTTTGGATTTAGCTGATAATTGATCTTTTGACATATACCTCATAACTACCAGAGGCTCCTTTTCTGCAGTTACATCTGTAAACATAACAGTTGCCATTTTCAAATTGCAAGTACTGAAATCACTGAGTATGGATCAGCTCCTGAAACTGCTGCCATTACAGCACCTTCTTCACCCAAAACATAGGATGATTGCAGGAATGGTTGTTTGACCAGTGGAGGACTGAATAGAAACTGGTATGGAATTTTATTGTCCAATATTAAATGATTTCGCTGTATGCATTTTTCAAAAAACTGTAGAGAATTTCTGTGCCAGTAACTCAAAAATATTACTTATTTGATTAAAGCAAGTCCACTAGAGCCAAGTTAAATCTGATTAGGAGTGTTGAGTGCACAAAGGTTTCACCAGGCATAAAGTACTTCTGTAAGCATAGAAACAGGAGGATGATGAGTAGGGAAAATACGGGCCTATTGTTGAGTTGATCAGGGGCTCTGGTGACAGTCTGTGGAAAAGACTGAGATGCTGACAGCCTTCTTTGTCCCAAACTTCACCAGTAAGACTGTTCTTTGGACAGCCAAGACTCCAAAAACAAGGGAAATCTGGAACAAGATAAACTTAGAGACTGATCAAGATTGAATTTAATTACATGATCTAACCCAGCTGACCTAGACATAACCTTTATTTCATATCACACCTATCACAAATAGTAGAGGCATCTAAATACACTGTACAAGAAACCAACTTTAATAGTCACTGAGACTAATAAATTAGATTATTTCTGTGCAGATACCATCTTGTGACTGACATGATAAAGTTCCTAGGTTTTTAATTTAACAGAGCAACTTTCTCCTAAGAAATATGAAAGCTGTAATTAATTGACTTGCTACTATCTTTATGTCAAAACATTGAAGTAAAACATATGTCTTCACTAAAACCTTTCAAGAATAGCAGACAGCACAGATTTTTTAAATCAACCTAACCCTATATTCAAAAAAAAAGTGGCAATAATGAAATCCTTGGCTATTTAGAGCACATTTTTAAACAGAATTTAATTCCAAATTAAAAATCAACATCTACCTTGTACCTTCAATTTCTGAAGAAAGAAGTATTTCCATGGTGTCAAAAAATGCAAACACCAGAGATCAATTTGATTTTAAACTTCAATAGGTGGCTATTTATTGAAGGAATTGATTACTAACATACCCATATTTTACAAATAATTGTTACAGAATTCAAAATTTTTTCCAAGTCACGCTTTAAAACATGTTTATCCAGCATTCTAGGAATACAGATTGTACAGTAGTTACAAACCATCCCAGAATCGTCTTGACTCAGATAAGCTACAATACTGGAGCCTTCCCCCTGTTTCACATTGCCTTGGTTAGTTGTGTCCCTAGTGGCTATGAGGAGAGAAGGTCCTTGGCAATGTGGGATAACTCATCAGTGCCACTGGTGGCTCTTGCTCAGCCTGTGGTACTTTTTTTTTTTTCTTCTATTTAATGGTAGGCTCTGTTGGAAGCTTCTAATTGAGGAGAAATTGAGCTGATGGTTGCTGCAGTGAATGGTATGTTAAAGGTGATTTCAAGTGACACATGCCCATTTATCAGTTTAATATAATCTTCAGAGTGGCACCAAGCTGTGTGGAGCGGTCAATGCACTGGAGAGAAGGGATACCATCCAGAGAGACCTTGACAGGCTTGACAGGTGGGCTGATGGATCCTCATAAAGTTCAACAAGGCCAGCTGCAGGGTCCTATACATGTGTAGGGGCAATCCCAGTTCCAAGTACAGGCTGGGCAGAGAATGATTTGAGAAAAACCCTGGGGAAAAAGACTTGCAGATGTTGTTTGATGCCTAGTCAAACATGAGCCGGCAACATGTGCTCACAGCCCAGAAAGCCAGCTGTGTCCCGGTCTGCATCAAGCGCAGCATGGCCAGCAGGCCAAGGACTGTGATCCTCCCCCTCTAGTCCACTCATGTAAGACCCCACCCAAAGTCCTGCGTCCAGCTCTGGGGCCCCAAATTGAAGAAGGACATGGATGTGAAAAGGCAAATCCAGAGCATGGCCATAAAGATGAACAGAGTGCTAAAGCACCTCTCCTGTGGAGACAGATGGAGAGAGCTGGGGTGGGGGTGTTCTTCATCCTGAAGAGCAGGCTCCAAGGAATTATTCTAAAAGCTTTTCAGTACCTAAAGGGGCCTACAAAAGAGCTGGAGATGGATTTTTTACAAGGCTCACAGTGATGGGGCAAGGTGCCCCTTGTCTGAAAATGGCTTCAAACTGAAAGAAAGTAGATTTAGATTAGACATAAGGAAGAAATTCTTTACTGTGAGGGTGATGGGGCACTGGAACAGGTTTCCCACTCAAGTTGTGGATGCCTCATCCCTGGAAGTGTTCAGGGCCAGATGAGATGGGACCATGAGCAACTTGGTCAAATGGAAAGTGCTAGAACTAGATGATCTATAAGGTCTCTTCCAACCCAGTCCATTCTATAATTCTGTGGACAGTCTGAACCTAGGAAACTAATCACCCCACTTGATTTCTTGCAGGACAGAGTTATCCTTCTAACCCACATGAAATTTCATAAATGTCAACACTCATTCTAGCCACTATTCTAGGAATTCTTAATTACTTTTCTTTTGAAGATCATACAAAAATCAGAAAATCCCTTTAGTTTCTGGCTTTGCTATTTTACACACTCTCTCTCAGTTTTCCTTATTTCTGAAAGTTTATTTATCCCTGAACTTAGACATGGTGCTATTGTTATGTCTTGCTGTTGCTGAATTATATCATACTGAAATTAATGAATATATGTTTAATTTTTTCTTTTGCTTCCTCATTTCAGTAATCAGCAAACCATAAATTGAAAACCTTGTAGTGAGTTTCTCTCAGGTGTGATCTGTACTATTATTTAAAAAAAATTCCTTAATCTTTGGACATTTCTGCAAATGGTCATGACTAACGTGTCATATTGTGCAGTTTTAACAATTCTCCAAGTAAATTTCTTATCATTTTATATTGACAGCACAAAGTCTATTATTATTAGGATCATTTTAGATAAATGTATACATAGACTAAAACCAACCCAATTCTTCATTGTGTTGATTATTATTACTAATTAGCAATGTCCTTAAGAGTGAGTTTATTTTCTTAGAAGTTTTATATGTATTCTTCATCTAGGCCTTCTTCCTGAGAATAGCCCAGTGCTATAATATTGGTTAAATGGTGAATGAATATAGGTGTTCTAGTTTCATTCTTAGGAAAACTGGAAAGAAGAACTTAAAATAATGGAGTTGAGTTTTTTTGTTAAGGTTCTGAGATTTTTTAAAAGATAAAAATTAAAAGACACAGCGTTAAAAGGCTTAGAAAGAACTTGATTCCTTTTTTACGCCTAACTGTAAAAGAAGTGAGAAGAGTAGCCCAGGATGAGAAATTGCCTGGCAAGAAGGAATATTTTGTACTGGACCATACAAATGGAAGAAATAAATATTTATTTGGGACTCATTCTTTAAACTTAGGCAAGGAGATAAAAGAAAAAAAATTGCTAAATGTCTGTTTCTATGTGTTGTTGTTATGAGCAACAGCAAGTATTTTACAAGATGGATTTTACATGGACAATAACTAGATACTCTTTGCATAGCTTGTAAATCTTTGTTACCTATGCAAGCCTATAGACTTCTCAGGTTCTAATACAAAATTTAATTACGTAAACTTCAGAAGATTTATTAAACAATTAATTTATAACTTTTGCATGTGGTCAGAAAAGTAAAAATAACACCAAAAAAAAAAACCCCAAAAGAGACCACCAATCCTCTTCTATTGTTTGATTATTTATGTGGATGTGTCTTGGAGAAAAATGTAAAGTTTATTTATGGTAGCCACACCATTTGTCTTTTGAAATCTTTGGATCATAAACCCTACCTGGAAACATGAGACATAAGTGGAGAAAAAAAGCTGTTCTACAGGGCCAGTGAAGCACCCTGTGTTCTGTATGAGTGTTGGCAGCTCAAAAATAAACGTGTTTGAGCCAACAGTTATTGAACTAATGCAAGAACAGCTACTGCTTCTACAGGAAAAGCTCAGCAGAGTCATTGTGTTCTTCCTAGAAACTGTGCACTTTCTGGAAAATAGGAAGATTTGGAGCATCTCAAGAAAAAAGGAGAATTGAACACAGGACATCCACGGAGATGGAAAACCTTGGCTCCCAATGCATGTTTTAAAATCAAAACCCAGCCCCTGTTGGACTTGTCTCTTTGTGCTTGTTTATTAAAAGGCTTTATTAAAGACATCTAATTTCAGGAGAGGACTTTGAAAGCCAAATAAATAAAGATGACTCTGGACTAGACAAAGTGCAGGGAGTAAATTTTGGAGTTTGAAGGAGCCTAACGATTTGTCCAGCTCTATAGCAGATTCATTTCCAGCTACCACAATATGTATTCCTGGTTTTTTCCTGATTTGTGACCTTCAGTTGTATAAGTTTTTGGTTATACAGTTGTGGCATGAGGCTTTCTCCACATTTGGGAGATTTGCTGTGAGATAGCACAGCATATTTGAATTTTTGAGAGAACAGATTTTTTTTAATAATTTTTATTGTTTATCACTTATGCTGAAGATAATTTTGGTGCTTCCTTTCCATTATGAATAACATAAATTGCAAACATTTTTCATTACTTACTAACTATATGAACTGATGTTTGAATGCCATCAAAAATGCAATCTTCTTTTGCTTATTAATGACTCGCAAAATTTCTTCTGCATTACTATTTCAGACTTAAATATTGGTCATCCTGCCTGACCTCCCTTTGTGAATATCTATCACTCCAGCTCATATCTAAAAGAGAGCACTAAGCTTTTCCTCACAAAAACTACTTTCTGCTTCCTTTCCTGTTTTTGTGGAACCTCTTGCCTTTCACTCAAACCCAAAATCTCAAAATCTGTCCTTTAAACCCACAATCTGGATGAGCTTGTTCTTAGTATAATTTCACTGCTTTCTGGATTTTGCGGGCTACATATCTCTGTTTCTGTAGTGATATCTGCCTTCCTTATCCAACCAAGATCCCTAAATAGCCTTTTATACCACATTTTCATTTGTTTTAGCAACAGATTCCTATTTATATGTCTAGCGTTAATCTTCTTCCCAGTGATATTATTTTGGCAATGTCATCTCTTTTTGCATTCCTGTACTGCTCCTTGCTCTGTTTTGTTCATCAAGCATGAAATTTTTATTGTTTCTTTCAAAGTTCTGCTCCAGTTATCCTCACTTGATCATCATTTCCCATTTAAAAAGTCACATCTTCATGCCATTACGTCAGCCTTCCTTTCTTCTTGGTTTAATTCTCAAACACTGCCTTTCTGAATACTTGGGAGTGTATCGGGTTTTCATGGCAAGGTTTTGTAGTGGAGGAGCTACAGGGATGGCTTTTGTGAGATGTTGCCAGAAGATATTCCTGTTCTGGTGTCCTGCTTCTGGCCAGGACAGGGTTAATTTTTGTAGTAGCCAGGCGGCTAATTTTCTCTAGTCGAGTCTATTTCTCCTGCAACAGTCATTGGTGAGCACTCTCTCCCTGCTCTTATATTTATCCATGAAACTTCGGTTATATTTTCTGTTCTCTCCCCAGCTGAGGAGGTGAGTGATAGAGAAGCTTTGCTGGGCATCTAACATTCAGCCAGGGTCAACCCACAACACAGATAAACTTCATATAAATATGATCAAGATTATTTCATTAAGTGCCTTTGATCCTCTTCATCTTTGTGACGTCCATTTAAAAATCTGCTGATGAAGTTGACTAATTGCTACCCTTTTATTGTACTTCTCTGATAGCCTTTTTTTTTTTTTTTTCTTTTTTTTTTTTTTTTTTTTTTTTTGGAATTAGAGTGTTTGTGGATTAGGAAATAAAAGGTTTTCCCACCATGTGTTTCTTAGACAGCTATAACCTCAGAGTCCAAACACTCCCAGGCAAGATCTGAACTATCACCTAACTCATACCATATATCCAAAGGAAAACAAAAGTACAAACACAAATCTGTGTCTCAACTGTTTAGCGTCTGGGAGACAGAGACATTGTACTTTTCTCTAGAAATCTAGTCAAAAGCTCAGAAACCTGCTGCTACAAATGTGCAGATCTGGAATTCTGGCTGAATAAAGGATTAAAAGTATAGTTTATAGCTAAAGTCACATTGGGACCAAAAAGAGTACATTTATGCTTGAGAAACCTGCAATATTCCAGACCAGCATGGGAAGATAGAAAAATTTTTTTTAATTTGGAAATGAGACACTTTGCTTTATTGGACTCAAACTTCACAAAAATATTAAACTATTAAGTAGTTAGATTGAAAGCAACAGTACCATCCACACATGTTAAAGAAAAGATTATTGGCTGTTAAAAATATCAGTTTCCAGAAGAAACGTCTTGAATGCTCTAATTCCAGAGTCTCTTCAGTCTTACATGACCAGTAGTAAAACTGAAACAAGAGCCTTTTGCCTTGACAGCTATAGGGAAATATACAAAGTACACGTGAAGGGATATATGCTCCAACAGCTTTTTTGTCCAGAATCTTAACTGCATTAAGCATTTTAAGAGACAAGGTTTATTTTCATATAGACCAATGAGCAGTTTTTCTGGGCCATTCCTAAATTCTAATGTCACCCACTTGTCTTGCCTGTCTGTAATCCCTGTGTCCTAGCTAATCTAAAAAGTAATTCCCATGTGGCAGCTTCTAAGATAAGGATCTATGCCTTAATTTCTGTATCCTCTGAATAAATCTGCCCTCAATTATCTTGACTATTCTTATGTGAGCTCTTTGACTTTGTGTATGCTATTAAAGCACACTTATACTCCAATGAGCAATCTGTAAAAAATGTATAATTGGATTCTCTGTGTGTTGTCTCTCATTAACTCTGCCTTAAGTGTACTCTGTTGACAAGTTTTTTAAAAAACTAAAAACCTATTCTGACAGTCAACCTTGCAAATTTGTCCTTAGATCTGCAAGTCAAATTCTGACACTATTTGAATTATACAAGTGGAGCTTTGTTAATAGTGTGTTGATTATTTAAAAAAAAAAAAAAAAAAAATTAAAAAAAAAAAAAAAAAAGCCAGCAACCACCACCCTAGTTCGTATTCTCACAGGTTTATAGGCACTGGAGTATGGTTCTAAGAAGAATAAAACAGTAAGTATGCAATCAGTACAATAAGCACATCTCTACATAAATAAGTGTCAATCATACTAGCTACATGGAGGAATGTAACATTTAAAAATATAAAAGAGTTGTCATTTTCAACACTGTATTTCAGAGAGAAAATTTAGATATTTGTTCATGTTCACTAAGAAATTAACAATATTTTTGTGATTGCTTTGTAACACTACCTTGTCGAAGTGGTAAACTACCCTGTGTTGTTACATAAAATACTTATATTTTTCAGTAATTTTTTGAAAGAAGATATGTGCATGGGCAAGGAATTAATAGCAAAAAAAAATTTCATTATCATATATATTATGTAAATTATTATATGTAATATCACAAATGAAGGAGACAGAAAAAGACAGATTTTAAATCTGCCTTTGAACTTCTTTCTGTGTTTTAGAATGCCAGCTGCTCTTGGCAAAGTCTAAGCAATAATCCATCCTTCCCAAGTCTTCAGTACTGTTGGGTCTGAACCTAACTCAAGCTCAATACAAACCTGCACAAGGGCTGTGCTGCCTTGACTTTTTCCTGCAGGGATTCCTTGGGCTTCTAAGGAATGGATGGAGCTCTGCATATTCTAGTCCATCTCCCTTCCCATGTTTGATTCTGGCATGACCCTTACATGCCCCACACCAAGGAATAGAGAAACAGATTAGCTGTAAGGGCATTTGTCCAAGAGAATTTTGTGTGGCTTAAGAGGGATCCTTTTCAGCTCTTTCTATTCTGGGTTTTTTTTCAGCTCTGTGCTACATTGTTAAGCCACACTAATGTTAATGAGCATTTCAATATCTCTTTTAATTGATTTTTAAACTGAGATACATATGTGTTCACTATGTTGCCTGTCCCACTGTACATACAAGTAGACAAAGGAGCTAATGCACAACATAATCTGTTCTCACTGTCCCTGAGGTACTTGGAAACAGATTCTAATGTTATAATTTATCCATATAGTTTCCAACACCCTTTTGTTGCAATACATGATACAGTATCAAGTATGAATTAATACTTCAGTCTCTCCTATATTTTTTACCATTCTTTCCACTGGGACCAGCTGGCAGATGAGATTTTCATTAAAGCTCTTGGTTGTATCAACACTTCTAATGCAAGCAGTGATAAAATGCTTTGGGGGGAATCTTATGCATTAATCTATTTTTTCCCAATTAACATTTAAAATTATTAAGACGGATGCTTTGTTTGTTGTTCTTTATTTTTTTTGGTTTTGGTGGGGTTTTTTTTAATATTAATATGCTGTTAACTGTTTCATTGTCTATTTATTAAATGTCCTTTTATTACCTTCTATACCATGAACAAACTTTTCTGATAATTTTGATTTTTTTCTAGTGGACGTGAATTGTAATTTTTTTTACTGTGCTTTCTAATTTTTCCCTATGTTTAAATGTTAATCCTGTAAGATATAGACTGAAAATATTTTTTCTTCTACTGTCAAGAAAATAGAACTTAAATTGTAATTATTATTTCATTATTTAAACCTTATGTTTGCATAGCACCTGAATTGATTTCACAGACTGTGAAAATGCCAAAATAAAGCTAGTTTGACAGTACTTGTTGTTGACAGAAACAATAATTTATTATAAAACATCATTTTTTCAGTCTCTCCTAAAATGAAACAAAGCAAAACAAAACCTCTCTTTGGATAAAAAGCAGACTTCACTGAAATAACTCAAAAAATTGTTGCTAGTTTCAATTAAGTCAGATTTTTATCCTTATTCCTTGTCAACCCGTTTTATCTTGCTATTCCAAAAGAGCTTAATCCACAGTCATCAGATATCACTGTAAAAATTCCTGCTGATACAATGTGGCTCACAAAGTTCAATATGGTTGTGTGGGTGCCATTTAATATTTACCTCTGCTGTTAGCCAAGGAAATGCATGGAGAAGACAATGCATCTTCATGTGTATGCATTGAAGTTTGCATTCTAAATCTTGGGTTATGGGGTCATTTGAGTTTAAAATATGAACTGACTGCAAGTGAAATGCTATCACATGCATAAGAATCTGGTGGCTGTGAACACACCCTGTCTTGACTTTTTTTTGGGAAGAAGAAAATTTTACTGTACTCAATTAAAAGAACAACTGTTATTTCTTAAATAAAAGAAATATAATTACCCATGCTGGATTTGGACTAACAATTGAAAATGAAAACTTGGTCTCCTGTAAAAGTATCATGGGGCTTTTAACAACCAAAAGTTCTAACTAGATGGCTTTTTTTGTGTTCTCCAAAAATAAAGATAGTCTGGCTTTGGTAACACATTAATTCTCCATAGCACAGCTCTTAACATTGGATATTTGTTTTAAAAGAGTTTCAGCTGCAATTTTAAGAGAACTGGGATTAAGGGTGATTGTATCTCTTCTTCAGGGTTATTTGTGTACCCAGATACATCACTGAAATAAAATCTACATGGGTATTAAACCTACCTTTTAACTAGTATTACAAGATAAGTTACTCATTACTCCAGCTCTGTTACTAATTCTCCAATTGATATGCATTTGTGCACTTCAGTTCTTTCTAGGTACATTTTTTTAAAATATTCAACAGGTATAGTCATTTAATTCCAAACTCATTCAATTCTCTTGATCCTAAATACAAATGCCTGTTCTTCCCAGGAAAATAGTGCTTTTTTTAACATGGGTTTGAAGAAAAAAAAAAAAAAAACAAAAAAACCAAAAAACAAAAACAAAACAAAAAAAATAAATAAAAACAAAAAACAAAACAAAAAAAACCCCAAAAAACAAACAAACAAAAAAACCTAAAAAAAAAAAAAAAAAAAACCCCGATCTTTTTCTGTCATCAAGTCCCTTAGAGTTTTGCACACACAGGAGCTTTCCATGGGAGGCTAATATTTGCATTCAATGTGTGAAAGAGTCTTCCATCTTGCATTACTATTTTCTCAAAAATTTTCTAAATATGATCAAGTGCTGCATAACTAGCAAGAAATAGATGTGACAAGAACTCCACAACCTTTTCGAAATACTAAGTGTCAGGATGAATTCTGAGAAGTTTCTTCATTAATGGATTGATGATCATGAATTGTTAAGGCAGCAGAGAGGTTGCACAGTTAAACAATCAATAGACCAGATGACATTTCAGCTGTACAACTGTTACAGGCAGGTTGCTCACTCATATCCATTAAGTTTTGTGGATTTTTTCAGTTGCAAGAAGCAAACTGTGGTGGCATTCCACAGTGGAGAGAGAGAGTAAAATATCTTTCAACCACTAAATTTTACAAGCAGTTTATCAGCCGGTAACTCAGAAACCATAGGCAGCAGTTCAAAAAAGAAGCCTGACAAGCACAGATGCTCATGTGAAAATTCTTCACAAAGCAGAACTGAGAGCTGGAATTGCACAATGCGTTTTCTTTTGCAAAGAGGCTCTTCTCTGAGTCCTTCAGTGCTGCCTCAGCAATTCTATTCCAATGCAGGCTTTCTCAATTTCTTTTTTTTTCTTTGTTAATTTGGTCTCTTTTATTTCCTCTTGGTTTCCTGAAGGGAATATCTCCCTGGCAGTACTGCCAAAAATGTTATAACAAAAGCCCATACCTGTTGTTTTAATTTCAGAATCAAAAGGAAGTTTTAGTTTCAGAATCAAAAGGGTGAATTTGGCCCATACTACTTCATTTAGTTGAGGATTATTGAAGTGTTCATGGCAGGAGGAGAAAGTTAATTGGCTGACCCAAGTAATACTGATTAATTGAATTAGGAACCTGTGTGTGAGTTCCTTAAAATTACTGAAAGTGGCTAATATCTGCAGTATTTTTTTCCATTTGTATTAATATACACAAAATGGACACTTTCCTTGAAATTTATGCATTGGCATAAAAAATGAATAAAGGAATGTGTTTTCCTTATGATCTCTGTGTCTAATGGTTGCAATTGTGCAAGACATTGTCAAATACTTAATAGAAAAAAACACAGAATTGCTACTGAATACAAAAAGATGGGCACAGTAATGGAGAAGTCAAATAAATGGTAAGATCAAACACTGATGTAATATCCCATCCTTTTCTTTTGTATTAGAAAATAAATACAGGGTTTTAATATTATGTGCAGTAAACTGACCAATGATATTTTTGATGATAAATATTCCAGTGCAATTTTTTAAAATTTTATTTTATTTTCTGAAGAGCTGAAATTCTACACTTCCAGGGGTTTTGGATTTTTTTTTTTTCAGTTTGAACTAGCACTATAGGGTACAGAGGGATCAGAATGTTCCCTTTGAAACAAAAATTTCCAATTTGGAATGAATTTTACTTAGACAGCAGTATCTGAATTGTTGTTTTCAACTTCTTCAAACCAACTCCTAGCGGCCTCTAAGCAGATATGTCTTTTCCTACACTCATGTCTTACTACTACATTAGGATGGTATTCACAGAGATTTAAGCATGCATTTTCTCTCTGAAGCTAGCTAAAATTTTCCATTGTCTTTACTTCATTACTTTATACTGAAATATATTAAATTGTACAACTCTGTTTTTATATTTTCTAGAATATTCATTTCATACTGCACTTATAAATAATAGGCTTCGTTTCCTGGCTAGCTATCAAAAAATTTTAATGGAAAGTTGTGCTTTAATTTATAATTTTTTTAATTTATTAAGCCCATACCTTTAAGTTATTGGCTATTTTGTATGTTATTTGTAATTGTATATACTAGGGGTTTTTTTTGTTTGTTTGTTTTTTCTTACAGACAATAGGCTGTTTTCATCGAGGCTGGGGAAAGATATCAATACAGAGCTGTTAGGATGAGAAGGAAAAACATGTGTTTCACAGACTTCGGGTAAATTAAGGCAAGCAGAATGTAATTACCTACTTCAAGTTTAGCCAAGAGAACATGATGAGAAATACCATAGAGTTTGTAATGACCAGTTTGGTTCAGCACCTTTATTTTATGTTTTATCTGTAAAATGAGATCTCCAGCAATAAGGTTCCATCTAACATGATGTCTGGGCAGTACTAATACTGTGAAAAATTGTCATCTCCTGTATTACTCACTAGTAGTATCTCCTTAAGTACTTCAGAGGTCCACAGAGGTCTTCCTTCCATCTGTATACAGACTAGGCTGAACTCATTCAATACAGGGGTTCTTGTGTGATTACAATTTAGACCTGTTTTTCTGCAGCACTACAGATGATTGCATTATCTCTCACAGCCAACACTCTGAAATGGAGCAGCACCCCAGAAATACACCCTTTTGTGGACAATCTACAGTTTGATTAGCATGACAGTTTAGGGCCAATGGGAGTAACTCTGCACTAAATTCTGATAGCAGAGAAGAGGAGGGAGTAGACTCCTCATTGGTCTTTAGGCATTCCTCCATCACATCACAGGGAGAAGCTGACAGGGGTACAGTGTTGTCAGGAATGAATGGAGTTTTGTGCCCATACCCAAAATACTGGCAAGCATAAACAGTCTGGAAAACAGAATACTCTATACCATCATTAAGTCTGGTTGAATCTTTTCCAGTCTGTCTCCCTCTTGCTCAATGGACAGTATGTCTAGTTGAAGTTTTATGGTTAAGTAAGAATTTCAACAGTCTTCTTGCAGCTCTAAGTCAAAGTAGGTGAACTCAAGCAAATATGCAAAATATTTTTTTGTACAGTAGGTGCACAATTTTCAGTGGAAATTTTATAGCATTTCAGTTGAAATATATAGGAACTGTCTTTCATAGAAAATATAAATTTATTGTTATTATGTCAATTTTGATAACGTCTTCACTTAAAAACTTTTACAATGTTTTCATTGAAAACATTAAGCCAGTATTACCCAAGTAGTTATAGAAATGCTTCAACTTGCTCTTTCTTGAAATCGTCCTCTGAATTGTGTAATTTTTGTGTTATAAAACTTGCATGAAACATTTGAAGATATGATTAAATGCTGTTTTACATACTCCCCCACATAAAGGCCAAAGACTATGTAGTAAGATTTCTCCCCTGCCCTCATACTCATTCTTAGCTGTTCATTTGCTTGTATCTAGGTCTGACATTTTTCCTAGTCTTCCTGTGAATCTTAGTCTTTGTAAACCATCAGTGGGGTTATTCTTGCAATAGAAGGGTCCAGGCATTGATCTGAAAAATCCCTACTCATATTGGTAAGTTTAGTCATATAAGAATATTTTATATGACTAAATACCTCAAGCCAGTGTAATTTTTTGTGGTGATAAATTACACAGGTATTCATTATAAAATGAATATTCATTTCTAATACTTATAAACAAAATGAAAACAGATTGGCATTCTATAACAATAGTGTTTTTCTGTCACACCATTTTATTGTCCTTTCAGTCTACAAAATTTTAGAGCCATTTCCCAGGAGAAAGCCTTCAGCAAAGTAGAGACACTTCAGAGCACAGCTAGGTAGAGAATACAAGAATTATAAAACTGTCATAAATGTCAGGATGTATTGTAATCAGCAGCACAGTAGCTGTGCCTGGAAACCAGCCATTTATTCTAAGAAGTTCTTTATGGTCTGGTAAATTGCATTAAATTTAAACAAGATTGTAATGACATTTTATACAAAATAATATTTTAATAATCCAAGACATTGCCAGTTCCATCGGAATTACATTTTCTTTTTTTTTCTCCTTCCACATAATTTTTCTATCCTTTACTTTATTGTCAGACTTCAATTTATCGTACATGCCAGCACATTGCCTCTTTTTCTATCGTACATACATGCTTCCTTGAACATTTATTTATAATATCAACACTCTGAATTTAGTCTCTCAAGTGCTAGTTTTGCAGCAGTGTGTGATCAATGAAGACTGATCAGAGTGGAGTTTCCAGAAGTTCAGATGAAAGCAACCTCTACACAATGATGTAAGGAAGCAAAGTCAAAAAACAGAAGAAAATCAACATGTTGGAAAAAAAAAAAAGAAGAGTATTTCTGAAAGAGAATAATTAAACAAACGGAAGTTACAACAATATAAAGGAATTCTACATTTCTCTGTAGGGAAATAAGAGAACACACAGAAGGCAAAACTCTTCAAAAAACATTTATATTTAACCATTAATCAGTATGTAGAAAAACATACATTCTCTGTGCAGCTATAGTTAACCATGTTAACAGAGAAATTGCTGCTCTGTGGCAGACTGTTCTCTCCCTCTGTTTTCCTCTTTTCTTCTGTCACCACTACCCATCTCTTCTCCAGTGCATTTTCTGTTACATGCCATAAACTTGCATCTAACTTTTCTATTGCTTTTGACACTTTCTACAGTCAAGTAATGGTAAGCACAGGTAATATATTATTTATTTATTTATTTATTGAGCACCATGCACACTGGAAGGCAAATTAGTATTCTGTCCCTATCACTCACTACTAGACACTGCACGCACTTAGAACATATTACCATATTAGACCAGTTGTGAGGCTTTAAATTAGATTTGTGACTTGAAAGTCTGAATAAGAAAACTAATAGAACACAAAATAAAGCAGAGGGAAAATGAGATTAATTATCTACAGCATTTGGAGTGAACTGTTGCTGATGCACTGTGGTATAGAAGGCTATTTTTGTGCTACAAATGTGCCTTAATTTTGCCGACATTAAGCTACTTGAATGGTTGTGAAAACACATTTATTTACAGTTTCTAATATACTAGAATTATTTTTTTAATTAAAAATAGATATTTTAAAAGTGTTGTATAATTTTCTCCTCTGTTGTTTTGCTTTACTATTTTGAGATAGGATGAATTGTAAGCACCACAGGGACTGTAGAAAATAATAGTGAAAATAAAAATTTGATTCCTAATGCTGAATTAGAGGAAAATTAGGTAAGAGTTTTTAATGTAAACTTGTTCATTTTGTGTCATGTTAAAAGTCTAAGAGAAAATTATGTATTCAGTGAATCCATCAATGCAATTTTTGAATGGGGAACTGTACACAAAATGTAAAAAAGGTAATTTTTTCACCCTTTTCATTTTCCTTCTAACCCATATGAAAGACTGTCTCACATTCAGTATGAAAAAATAGTAAAGACTACCACAGGCAGTAGCCAAATTGCGCGTTTACAAGTCTGATTTATCATCACCTCTGCAAAGGCTGAGCTCTCGTTTCATTTCTAAAACTATTTCCCAGTGATTTAGGCAATTCAGGTAGACTGAGACAATTCACCTGCAAGTAGTATTGAGTTCAGGGACCTATATTTTTATGTCACTGAGTTTCTTTCACTTGTTCCTTCTTCTTTTCTTACTTGTTCCTTGATTCTTTTCTTATTAAGTGAGACTGCTGATATTTAATAAAGGCAAATTTTATGGTGGAACATCAAAAAATGTTCAAACACACCGAAGCCTGCCCATAATGAATCTCATCAGTTTTGCTGTATATTACTCCCTCTGCGATGTTTGTACATGTTTTTCTTTACATAAATAGCCTTCATCTACTGTAAACACTTTTTTTTTTTACAATTGAGATATAATTTATTTCTCCTAGTTTATTGGAACTGAAAAATATTTTTTTATTGTGTTCAGACTTTTGGAAGCATGGCTAAGTGAATATCTAGTTCCTGTACCTATAAAAAAATAATACATGTTAAGAAGTAGTGTATAAATCTGCTGTCTTTTTAAAATTCAGTATCTAAAACTGGAAGAGAAGTAATGGATGAAGAAAAATGAGATAAAATCTCTTTCTTTTTATATTCATATATGCACAGTTACACTGACTACACCCACACATATATATGTATAATTGAAACCTGTTTAAGATGTTTTGTTGAGTGTCCCAAACATATTTTTTCTTCACCAAATATTTACTTTACCTAAAATATCTGAGTTATAAAGAAAGTTTTTTTGCGTCTTTTGTGCCATATTTTGAAAGATCAAAGGTATATTTTAAAAAAAAAAGAGGAAGTAATGTGCTAACAGTGACAGCTAAGGAATTCAGACAGTTGATAAGGGTAGCTAAAATAACTATGTTTGATATACAGACATATAGATATAGATGATATAGATATAGGTATACATATAGATATAGATAGATATAGATATAGATATAGATATAGATATAGATATAGATATAGATATAGATATAGATATAGATATAGATATAGATATAGATATGTGTGTGTACTTCTGTTCTGATGTATGTACATCAGAATGACAACAATCAGTGACATTTGCTGATACTGATATTAAACAAAAATGGCAAAATCATGCACCATGATGCAAAAAGGCGTAATTATTTAATACATGTTTCTGTTGGGCATTAGCAAGAAAACAATAACAATGAAAACAAAATCCCCTTGGAACAAGACAGAAGAATAAATATCAGGGTTGATATTGATAATTGCATTGCAAAGACTCCTAAAATTTTTAATGAAGTAAAGATTTGTTTAAATGCAGAACTAGAGCACTTGAATCTAAGAACACCCAAGGAATTATCCAAAAATGTCTGTGAGCTGTTTAAAAAAACATTTTCGAATAGGAACAGTGAAAACTCACAGAGGGTCTCAAAACAGCTGAACTGCTGTACTGGTGTTTTAAAAGGTTATAGGAGAGGATATTAAAGGACAGCTAGGTTGATATCAATCTCGGTTATAAAAAAGCTGGAATGGATGTAATCAGTAATTAATTAAGAGTTTGGTAGCATTCAAAATTCATGTCAGCCAATGCAAATTAATGGAAAATAAGCTTTCTTATACAAACTCTTTACTGTTTTTTATGAGGTCACAAGGTCAGTTGATAAGTGGTCAATATGATGAATAAAATATTCAGGTTTCTGTAGGGTACCTGACTTCACATCACATGACTCCAAGGTTTTAAAAAAAGATCTATTATAAAAGAAAAGTATCCATATTTCATGTACATATAATTGTCTCTACTACTAAGTTGCAATAAGAAACTAGATGAGAAATTATTAGGCACTGTGGGTGAATTTTTTTTGTGATTTCATGAATATATCTTAGCTCAAGGTTATTCACTGTCTACATTGGTAGTTTAAAATAAAATATAACTGAAAAGCGAGTAAAATTAATGAAAACACCAGAACGGAAAAAGTGGCAATAAATAAATAAAGTAGTAAGCCAGGTAAACACATTAATGTGAGACATATTATTTAGTAGAATGAATTACATTTTAACACTTTGCTTTTTAAGATGAAGGGGTGAAAGATTGTGTCAGAATAAACATCAGATCACACTAGTGTGATTTGAGCTGATCTAACAACTAGATTGCTTATCCACACTAGAATGCTTATCCAAGCTGCACTCTCCCTAGACTATGAAAAACACAGAGGTCTGCTGTCTCTTTTACCTGCATACTGGAAAGTGAGGTTTATTTCTTCCTCTACTGCTTCCAAGAAGTAGAATGAAAGAAGAATATATATATAGTACAGGATACAGCTGGCACTTTGACATACAACCTTTACACTTCCATGGCATTTGCCCCTATAACCCTGCCCTCCCTCCCGTCACTGACTACAGCTAACATGATCCTCACAGGGCTTTCACTCTAATCCTTACTTCCAATTTTGCCTCTCACTTTGAATCTCCTTCCTTCATCCTCATATGTACCTACATTTCAAGTCTACATGTGTGGAACCTCATGTTAGTACTGTTCCAAAGATGATCAACAGAATACATTTACCTAGACGTGATTCAGAAACCAAGCTTCATCACCACCTACGCAAGAAGAAAAGTAGTATTTCTGCTCTGCAAGATGAGATTAATGATGCTATTACTTGACTACTATGACAAGTTCTGGTGCTTGTACTTTAGGAAAGATGTTACAATTTTGGAAGCATTTGAAAATAAAAGGAATGAGGAAGGATGAAGAAAACGGCTCATGTGAAGAAGCTGCAAAAGCTTCATGTATTGAATTTCTTCAAGGACATGACTTCATCACAATCTAAAAAAGTCTAGCAGGGAAACTTTGTGGCATCAGGCAAAATGAGATATGGTGGTTTGAAGGCAAAGTCAGCCAAATTAGACTAGGTATAAAGGTCATTTCAGAGAGATCTAAATAGAACAACTTCCCAAGGAAAACAATGGCTTATCTATTGAGTTTAGTTACAAAATTAAGTTACTTAAAAAAAAATCAAACAGAAGGTACCAACACAGTTGCTAAGTGTGCTTCTGTGGTCTGTATTACATAAATAAGATTAAGTAACTAACAGTCCTCTTGGTTTTCAAATCTTAGCAATTCTCTATATATAGCCTTTGCCCACTTTTGTATGCCTGGCACTTTTTAGTTAATGGCTAAAAACATTGAGACAATCACTTGACAGAGTATCTGAACACCTACAGTGCATTTCCAATGGAATTTGGAAAGTCATCTGAAGAAATTATCCAGAAATATGCTTCTATAATGATAGTGATACCTCCTTAAGGTGGAGAAGCCTTCTTAGTTATAAGATAGCCCTTCTCTGAGCTCAATGGTTTTGTGCTTATATCCTACATCCATATGTGCTTTATCCGGGAGATAAACCAGTCATCTTTGAGAAATGGCTGCTGGGCATCTGCCATAGCTCTGACACCCATAGTAAATCTGGACAGCTGACCACTCTAAATGACTTAATCACCCATGCTAATTTCAGAATATGAGCTTTCTTGGCTCTGGATTGGGCCATACTGCATAATTGTTTGGTGTAGTCTTGGTGATCTGTAATGCAGAATTTCATCCCAGGACCATTTTGCAGAGGAAGACACATTTGTTCCTTGACCCTCTGGCTATACACAGATGAGAGAAACATCACTATGTTACAAGGGTAGTTGAGATTATTTTCATCACTCGTAAAAAAATTTTCTTATTTTGCATGAGACTATATGGGGTTCATTTGGGATTCCTCAGAAGAGTTAAAAGTTATGCAAATCAGAGGCTATTTGACAACTCATACCCTGCAAGCACAGACTCTCACTTGTTCACTAGGAAGGTGCATTGTTGCAAATTTTATAATAAAAACCATGAGTTCCCCGGCAGATGGACTGTTGTCTCTGTTCAGCCTGACAAGTGTACAAGAGTTTGCAATGAGCACCGCACCTCCTATCAAGTGGGTTGTGACAGCCATGTGCAGTCATTTCTTAAACACTTCCAAGCATGGTGACTCTATCAGCTCCCTGAGCAGTTTGTTCCAGGGCTCAGCTCCTCTCTCCATGAAGAAATTCTTCTTGATGACCAATGTGAACCACCCCCGGTGCAGCTTGAGACTGTTTTCTTGTTCTGTTACTTCTTACCCGGAAGAAGAGGCCAGCTCCCACCTGGCTACTCTCCTTTCCAGTAGAGAGTGATAAGGTCTTTCCTGAGCCTCCTTTTCTCCAGACCCAAGCACCACAGCTCCCTCAGATGCTCCTCATAAGACTTACTTTGTATACCCTTAATCACCTTTGTTGCCCTTCTCTGGACTCACTCCAGCACCTCAATGTCACCCTAGTAGTGAGGGCCCAAGAACTGACTGCACGACTCGAGGTGTGGCTTCACCAGTGCCGAGTACAGTGGCACAATCCCTGCCCTGGTCCTGCTGGACACTGTTGCTGATACAGGCTAGGATGACATTGGCCTTCTTGGCCCCCTGGGCACACACTGGCTCATGTTCAGCTGACTGTTGACCAACACCTCCAGGTCCTTTCCATTGGGCCTCTTTCCAGCCACTCTAGTGTTGTGGTTGTCTTATTATTTCCAAAGGCAACAAAATCTTAATAGCTGTCCTGATGTTCTCTTTTTTGTGCTTGATTGGTTAGCTCAACCATCCTTGAGGCTTTGTCTGCTAAACCAGCCACAAAAGTTACTGGACAACAAAACCCACTTAGTTTTCAATTAAGATTAAAAAAAAAAAATCAGAATGATCAGATATTTCTTAGCACCAATTCAAGTGGAAAAAGAAAATAAAAATAATAGAAAACAAAGAAAGTGACAATCTTAAAATATTAAAAAATACTAAAAGATCAAGAATAAGATGTTCAAATTCTTTAGGTGAGAGCCAAAAAATAGACTTAGATCATTCTGCAACTGCATCCTCAAACTCTTTAGTTTGGGCTTGTCAAATTATTTTTGCCTGACACACACATTTTAGGTATGAGTGAGTGAAAAAGAGAGTGGTTTGATAACCTGGTGGCTAAGTAACTGTACAGACTAGGAGGAGGAATGTAGCATCCATATTCTGCTTTTATCATATTGATTTGAATCAAAAAACCTTATTTAAAAGGGAAATTAAACTTCAGTCCAGTCTATGTTGCAGAGTAGGTAAAAAAAGAGGTTTGTAGTTCTATTCTCTGAGGATAGTAAATGAATTAATGAGCCAGACAGTAAAAAAGAAGTCTTTACATCTCTGCAATAATTTTTAGGCTATCCTCTAATAAGTTTTATTCTTTGTTTTTAAATTCAGTTCATGGGTTTGGGCTTTTCTTTGTTGTTGTTCTCTGTTTTATTTTATTTAGATTTAATTATTTATTAAAAATGGGATTTTTAAGTATCCAAAAGGCATAAGACTTAGCACGTAGGCTCATCCAATTTCCCACTACTTTCTTAATCTAATTGGGCTTATGAATATCTATGATCACACACACACATATATATATATATATATATATGTGTGTGTGTGTGTGTGTGTGTGTGTCTATATTTATATATGTATATATAAATACATATGTATAGGCATCTATACTTTTCCAAAGGCCTACAAAAGTTTGCAGGTAACTAGAAATCTGTGATTAAAGAACAGCCATAAAATGGCTCCAATTATTTCAATTTTTGGTTTATTCACATTCCAAAAGTTAGACCCAACAGCACTTTTTCTCTTCTTCACATGAACAGAAAAATGGTGAGAAAGGCCTAGGAAGAACTTATGAGTATATACTACAGAAGAACATTTTGACTTTCAGATATTATGTTCAAACCACAAGAAAAAAGTCAGCTAGGAAAGCCTAAAACTGATAATAATGACAATAATGATGAAATAATAATGACAAAAGGAGGGTTCATTTTATAGAAAATGTAGTATAATATTGTGAGGAAGAAAAAGGCTATCAGTGGTATTTATATCTTCCATATGTTAGCAGAGATACTGGAAACAAAAAGTGAGAGAACTGACAATCATGGAACTGTAAATATTGAGAATAACCAGGAGAATCAGAAAAAAAAAAAACAGTGAGATAAAGTTGTTCATTAAAGGTGGGATAACCGTATACAAATTACTGCTTTGAAGGGTAGAAGAAAAGGGCATTTTTAGAGTAGTATAAAGAGTATTAAAGAAAAAGAACACAGTTCCATTTTCTGAAAACCATGCAAGAGCTTTCCAGTTACAAAGCTGTGTCAAATGTGTAATAGGGAAGCTTTTATTGTTTAAATCATTTAAAACAAGACTGAATAACATACTTTGAATAATATTGTACCAGGAGGAGAAGGAAATAGTAGACTTTACCCTTTTAAGATGTTTCTGTCACTTCAGTGCTTTATCCTAACCCAATTAATTAGTTATGAAAATATTAATCAATAGGCTCTTTTCTGCCAGTTCAAAAATAGGATCTTCTGAAACAGTTATTATAAAAATGCTATATTTATAACATCCATAACATTTTTGTTTTAATAGAAGGTACTACACTCTTATTAGGTCATTCTTCTTTTTTTTCCTTCTGAACTGAAGAAATTCATAGCACTCTTTTAAGAACAGTGACAGGTCAGTATCACAATTATGAGCGTCTACAGGTCTTTCTGTGGATTGTGACCCCTCTTTTTTTTTTCCACTTTTCATTTTTTAAAATCAATTAAAATCTTAATTTTGAAATCAGGATCGGAGATGCTGAAAAGACAACAGAAACTTGTCTTCTTCAAAGACAAGAAGTCTATTTGTATTACACTACACCATGCTTATTTTTCTTTAAGGCACTAGAAAGGATATGATAGGATATATTCCCATGGCTGAACTTGCCTGTTTATGATAATATGAGAAATGACAAAGTATCTTTGAGAACATGAAGTTGCAATGTCTGTACAGGGGTATAATTTTATATTGGAATCTATTGGCATTGGAAACTGGTTTTGGGTGAGAGAAAGGAAGATTATTAAAAAGGGGGTATAGACAGACACATACTAGTGGTGCTGAAACAACTGATGATGAAAAGAGAAAATATTGTGCAAGTCAGTTATTAAATATTACTGGGGTTTGAGAGGGATATCTGAATTCCAAAGAAACCATTATTATCTCTGATATATTATAAACAGACAACTTTAATGGCAGAGCACCATTAGTCCTATACAATCTTGATGTTAATCTTCACATTGTACACTTTTTACACAGTAATATTTTCAATTGGCTTTTCAATATTTTTAAAACACTGACACTGACAACCAGTATTAAGTACCCATTTTTTCCTCACTGAACTAATCATGAAAATAGTTTAGCAGAATACATTTATAGAGCTAGTCTACATGATCTTGATATCAACAAACACTGACAATTATGCCTAAAACTATTCTTATTTTTGTATAATAAAGGAATTCTTTAGCTGAAATGAATAGGTTAAATTTCAATAATCATATAGTTAAAAATGCTACTCTGCTAAATATAAGATATAAACATATGTCTTTTTACCCTTCATTTCTTCATTATTGTATTGCCATGCATTTCCAGCTGTATAACAATTAAGAAATATATTAAGAGAAGAATTTAAGCATTAGTGTTTGGGTGGGTTTTTTTGAGAATACATGCCAAATCAGATATTGACACTCCAAGAAGGGCCTTAGGCAGTTCTAATTGTTATTAATGACTCTCGCTAGGTTCAAAGATCTTTTGATATGTCCTGCATAGGAATTGGATATTCACCTGCTAAATTGGAGATTTGAAAACCAAGGTTTGGATCTAGAAATTGTGAAGATATTTTCCAAGTGATACTTTAATCATCTTCACTGTTATTGTTTATATAAGAAAGTTTTTATGATGTTTTGTAGATAAAGAGAAAATTTTAAAAAAATATTCCTAAGAAAAACCCGATATTTATATGAACATATATGAGAGAAAGGTTGCTCATTACTTCATAGTACTCACTATCTTTGCACTGCTTTGACTGACAGTGATAGCAATAAAAACAGTATGCTTTTCTGCAGAGAAGACTCTCCATTTTCATCAGACTTTGCCAAAGTTAGAAGCTTTGAAACGGTGTCATAGCCAGGATTAAAATCTTAGTGCTTCAGCTACAAAGAAAATACTTCATAACAGTTTCAAATTGGCTTTCTTATAAAATGGTGATGTTAGAACTGTAGTGGACCATCAGCTGTGCAAATCAGACTTTCTAGAGTCATGTGTCCATTTACTTTTCATGAATCAATTTTGATCCTGAAATAAGTAGGCCCCTTTCCAGCTGAACTTACTGGGAGTGATAGCCTTGGTCTATGATTAGGCACATTGGTCAACATTCACAGTAGCAAAAATAACTGAGATCCCTAAAACAGGTGAAATCCAGTTACTGTTCTCATATGCTAATAGCAAGAGAGATGGGGACATTCAGCAGGTATTTTGTGAGGGTGCTAGAACACTCCCTTGGCAGATAGCCAGGATAACTTAGAAATAAAAATGTTAGTGCACATGGTGTTTATGGAGATTGCACATAGTCAAAATGGTCTGGAGAGTGTTTGCACTCAAAATGGTCACATTAAGGACCTAACTGCAGCCCAGACAGGGCAGCCCAACCTCACAAAGAGGTGCTGGGGAAGGGCCTGTACCCACAGTGAGATGTCACATGTGACCAGCACTCAGTGCCACCTCACTGCTAGGTACAGGGGACCTCGTGGGGGGCTTTGTCACACAGAGCTGGAGGGCTCACATCTCTCACAGGAGGTGAGCAACTGGAAAACCTGGACTGTTGGAGAGGGATGCCACTGACCTCTGGCTGCTGCTCAGGGGAACTGTGACACAAAAATTTTTGGAAGGTTTAGTTACTGAAGGGTGTTTAGAAACTTGTAAGAGCTTATTAGCAATTTTTGAGTGTCTAGCACTGTGGTTTAACTGCTGTATTACTGATATTGATCCTGAATATATAGCTCACTGATTTCTGGATAATTACATGTCATTAGTAAATCACTAAACTGCTTTGATCTTAACTTAGTTTAAACTGTTTGAACTGAGCAATTTTTCCTGGCAACACAATTCAGGGCATCTAAATGTTGAAATACCTTCAAGAGTTTCGGTTCCTCTTCCACTAGCAATAGTTTTTGATTGTTTTATCATAAGAGCCTTATAAAAAGATGGAAGTATATCTGAGTTAATGCAACCAGCAACAGAATCTGAATAGGAATATGCACTGCAGGCAATGGAGCTGCAAGATTTCATTCATATATTAAAGAAGTTATCACAACTGGAACAACAATCCCTGGGGCAGGGACATTTAAATGAGAGAAACTGGATTTTAAAATCTTGTTCTGGAGAGTTGTACTGTTTCAAACAGTGAAAGAGAGTTGCTAAAAGCTCTTAAACTTTATTGAAGTTGCTAAGCAATGGTCATGAGAAAGAACTACATTGTCCCACCAATATTGTGTAAGTGTTCAGGTTTTCTTGTTTTGTTTTTTCTCTTCAAGGGGTGAAGAAGGAGTGGATGATCACGAAAATGTGGTAACTTCTGGCCTATTTTTTGCAAAGCAAGGACTACAGGCAAGTGTCCACACATGATGAAAGTTAGTGCTTCTATTTTACATAGATCAAAAAAAAAAAAGAAACAGAAGAATTAGGTAGGGCAGGCTATAAAGGGACCCAATGAACAAATCATTTCAATTATCTCATACAAATTAAGTAGGTCTGGTCTCAGCTGGGGCATGTAGCCAGGGGAAGAAGAGGTGCAAGGGCCTCAAGGGCCTTACACAGAGGAAAAGGTCTGTTAATTTTGAGGTCTGGCAAAGAATCTTTTCTTTTAGATCACTGCAAGTAAATAGCTCTTAGTGTTTCCCCTGCTTATTTTTATTTTACACTTTCATGGTGCTAAACAGCCATTTGAATGTAATTAAACAACAAAACTACTTTATTTAATGGTGTCTTTTTTTTTTTTTTTTTTTTTTTTCTCTTAGTCTGGCTATCAACATCTTGCACAGGAAAACAACAGGCATGCTGCCCCAAGCTCTACCTGATGTACACACAGCCAGCCCTCCTCCCCCTCTGCTGTCAGTCCTGCTGAGACTAGCAGCAACCATGTGTCATCCCAGCTCCTCTTAAACTCCTTGATTCTCCTGAGAAGATCTTCCTGTCTGCAAATCTGTTAACTGATTGCCTCCTACCATAACTAACTGACAACATTTAAGACATTCTCTTACCTGTTCCTTCTTAATATTCCTGTACACTCCATATACTGTATGCACCAAGTGCAACTGGTGTCATAGCAGATGGATAGAGCAAAAAGTGAATATATTAGAAGAGAAAAAATCACAGGGTTTTTTTTGTCCTTTTTTCCTTCTCTTCTAAGAAAGCAAAACACTATTTATATTTTGTTTCCATTCAAAGCCCCTTGGTACCTAAACAAGATAGAACAATTTTAGACATAGATTTCTTTGTATTTATTAGATTTTAAAGAAGAACAGTAGCTTTTTATTGCTCACATTTTTCAATAACTATTACATTTCTATTCTGTCACAAAGACTCACTTCTGTCTACCAATCAGTGTCAACAGGCAATCTCATCAATGTAACTGGACGTTTATTTCGCAAAATTAACTTACATTTTGGTTAACATTATTGATTATGACAAGTGATACTGTAGGATTACTAACTGGCAAACTTCAAACATATGGAAAATCTCATTTCTGATTTTTCTACAATGTGGTTATCCAGGAGAGAAAGTCATAGTAGAAAATAGTATAGAGTGTAACAGTCATTGTAATATGAAATAATAATTGCTGCTCTACTGGTACCTTGATATATAATTAAACAAAATATATTTTAAGAATTCTCATATTGCATATCCCCATGGCAGGCAACTACCTCCATGGGGAGTATTTCATAAACGGAGGAAATTAACGGGCTAAAAGCCAAATTATCACAGACACTGACAAAAGCAAGGGAAAAATCAGTGTGAAGGATAATACTCCAGGCTTGACTTGTTCCATTATACTTAGTCATTACAGAGAGGCTCTCAGGTCACTGAATGATTTGTTCTGCAATACCCGTAACTGTGCACAATAGCCTAAGTGAAAGGCAGCATCCATCATAACTTTAAATTGCCTTGCTTTTGTCAGTTTGTGCTTTACCTTTAACATTACTTAGGTGTATAAGGAATATATACTACAGGGAATATTGTTATTAAAGACAGATTGTTCCTGAATTCCTAAAAGAATCTAAAAGAGTATACCTGAAAGATAAAAAAAATACCGGGTGTGTGGTACCTAAGCTCATTATCTGAAACTGAGTGACTTATCTTGCACATATTTTGCCATGTCTATTAATTTGTTGGATAGATATCAGCTGCAATATTAAAGGAAGGAAGCTGGTCAAAGAGGCCTAGGAAAAATATTGAACAGCACAGTATATTTGTGTTTTTTGGTTTGGGTTTGGGGGTTTGTTTGGGTTTTTTTTGGGGGGGGTCGGGGGTGTTGGTAAACTGTTTTCTCCCTGTCACACTTTTGCTTTAATTAGAATAATTATTGTATCAACAACATGGTTTTCTGTTTCAGGACTTTGATGAATGATGATGCACGAACTGGTGGATACGTGCACATTATGTCAGTGTCATCTTTGGGGTGTGGGAAGTAGCTTTATGACATCAAACTCACAAAATTCTTGAACTAATATGAAGCTATCATGGAGTCAGAAATTCTAAAATTAATTGTTTAAAATAATCAGCATCTAAATCCAAGAAAAGATACGGAGCGTTGTGCTTTTCTGACAGTAGATTCGCAGTGGGTTTCATACATGGACATAGACATGGATTTGAACATAGAAGTATGGACGGTGCCTCTAAGTACAATTTTAGAGAAGCTGGGGACTTAAGGTAGAGCTTAAACATCATAAAAAAGTAGTAGATATGAGACTGCGGCCTTTGAGTTGCGTGTTCTGTTTAATGGCTTAATGTGAGTTCTATCTAATACCTTTAGCAATTATTTGGACAAAGGGATCAAATGTAGTCTCAGTTAGTTTGCAGGTGACACCAAGTTGGGTGGGAGTGCTGATCTGCTGGTGGGCAGGAAGGCTCTGAAGGAGGATCTGAACAAGCAGGATCAATGGGCTGAGGCCGATTGTGTGAAGCTCAACAAGGCCAGGTGCTGGGTCACAAGAATCCCCTGTGATGTTATGAGCTGGGGGCAGAATGGCTGGAAAGAGGGCCAGGAGAAAAGGACCAGGGGGATTGTTTAACACCCAGCTGAACATGAGCCAATGTGCACCTAGGTGGTCAAGAAGGCCAATGGCACCCTGGCCTGTATCAGCAATGGTGTGGCCAGCAGGACCAGGGCAGGGATTGTTCCCCGGTACTCGGCACTGGTGGGGCCACACCTTGAGTGCTGTGCTCAGTTCTGAGCCCCTCATTTACAGGGACATTGAGATACTTGAGCATGTCCAGAGAAGGGAGACAAAGATGATGAAGGTTCTCAGAACACAAGTCTTATGAGGAGCAGCTGCGGGATCTGGGGTTGTTTAACCCAAAGAATATTGTCACTCTCTAAAACTACCTGAAAGGAAGTTTTGGAGAGGTAGGATATTAGAATACATTTCTTTACCAGATGGGTTTTGAAGCCTTGGAACAGACTGTCTGGGGAGAGCTTGAGTTACCATCCCTGGAAGTATTTACACTTAGGTGCATGGTTTAGTGTTGTAGTGGCGGACTTGACAGTGGTAGACTTGGTAGTGACAGGTGAACACTTGCACTCTATGATCTAAAGTTGTTTTCTAACCTGAATGATTCTCTAATTCTATAACCACTGAACTACATGGCACATATAAGGTGTCTCACTTCCTTTGGCTCTAGCCCATTTCAATTCAGAGAAAATTTGGATTTGAAATCATGCCAGCATTAAGGCTCTAAGTAGGGCTGTTGAGACTGAAGGTGCTGTACAAATGAGAACAGGAAGAAGCTTTAGGTGTCTGCAGGCCTAGATGGCCAGCGTAGTAGGAATTTAGAAAAGATAATTATTATTTTAATATGCACAGAACCACAGTATGTTTTTGTTGGAAGGGACTTCTCATGGTCATCTGGTGTGACCCTCCTGCTCCAACAGGGACACCTACAGCAGACAGTCCAGGACTGTATCCAGGGAGTTTCTGGATATGTGTAGAGTTGGAGAGTCTACAACATCCCTGAGCAATTTGTGCCCATGATCAGTCAATTGCTCTGATGTTTCCTGATGTTCAAGAGGAACATTCTGTGTTACCGTTAATGCTCTGGTTCTGTCACTGTGTGTGAATGAAAAGAGCCTTTGCTTCATCTCTTTTCCACCAGCATGTACCCAAACATTGGGGTTAAACCTCCCTAGGTGCAGGACTTGCCACTTCCATTCAATGAAATTTCACTGTATGAAATTTCTGCTGGCCTTCCATATTAAATGAAAATACTGAAATGTTTCTTCCTCACACTTAACTTTGGGAAGCTAACTAATTTTAGGCAATTCAGCTAAAAGTTTAGACAAGAAGGAAAGATCCACATCTCCTCACATTATCAATGGCAGTTCCTACTTGTCTGTAGAATGCACAGAGGAATACTGTCATCTGAATAATTTGACATATAAACATGATTTACAAGTTTCCAAACCAGGGACAGTTTAGGATTTCAGTTACATGAAGCTTACATTTTTATTATACCGGAGTGCAGCAGTCTTCAGAAGGCAGAATAAAATGAGTCAGAGTAGTTAATGCTGCTGCCTCATCCTTCTGAAAGAAGAAAGATCAATCTGGACCAAAAACCTTGCTGGATTTTGTCCTGAGCCCCTGTCTTAAAAAGAAAAAAAAGGTGGATTTTTGTCTGGTACTAAGCTTTATAAGTTTAAAAACTTATTTCACACTAGTTTACACAAAACAATTATCTTGAGTACAGAAAATTGAACAAATTAAAAAATTGGGAAAGGAACTATGGTTATTGGTTTACATATTTTATTCTTCCTAAAAAGAAAGTATAGTTTCCAAACCACGTATTACAGGAATTGTTTTAAGGAATAAATTTGTACTTGTATCCTTGTTCATCAGTTCAACTCATCATCTGGAAAAATATTTAAGCCACAAATGAAAATCACATAAGTAGTTAATGTGACAGTGTTGGAGTTGAGCAACAGCAATGACTGCTGAGAATTAACAGAACAGTGTGATAGTATGTTTTGGGACTAATAGAACAAAGCATGATTATTCAATAGGACTCTGAACACTAGGAAAATGTTTGGTAGGTGGAGAGGATTCGCTCACAGATTGCATGTCTGCCTGATGCTCTGCAGCGCAGCTATGCAGCGGAGGTTCCAGAAGTGCTGTTGGTATGAGGTATGACACAATTCCAGGCCAATATACCTGTTCATCAATTATTCTGCATGAATATGGTTCTTCCTACATGACACTGGACTGTGTCATGTAAATGTATCTTTCCAGAGAAGGGTCTAGAAAAGAAGTTGTGGCAAAAAATACTTCAGCAACAGGAAGGCACCTTCAGTGTCCTGTTATATTTTATTTTTACAGAATTCAACAGCACATTTCCTCCTGATTTCAGTTGTTCATGGTCAGATTGCTGGTGTAAAGAAGATTCACAGAAAAAGTACTAATATTAGTGAAATATGTAGCTACATGAATTATAAAAATTATTTCATCCATCACAGTCAATTTTGGTTGATAAATTAATAAAGCTGAAAATTCTGTAAAAGCAGGACCCCTACGTGTAAATTTATGAAAAGCAAATTAGCTGCTTATCATTCCTGCCTCTGTGAACACTTATTATATACAGAAGTATTCCTTCAACAACTATTCTCTTTTAACTTACGCCAGGGAACATACATGAAAAATATAAACTACAAGCTTGTAGCAGTAGAAATGTAATTTTAGTTTATTTCTTTGCTGAGGTATGGAAGTGTAGATAGCTTGTTTTGATACCACAAAATCAATTCAGCCCTTTTGGCTGTGAAAAACAACCAGTTTTTGCTTAGCAAGTACTTGTGAATTTGATTTAGTATGAATTTTTTTCTACTTCACAGCAAAGAAGCTTTTTTTTTTTTTTTTTTGCTTTTTTGCCTTTTTTTTTTTAATATGCATGAAATGGCAAGTTTCCAAGTCTAAAAACTGCCTTTAATTTGTGTGAAAAATAAGAAAAACCTTGAGATGAAACCAAAAGAATGGATCTCTCTTTCCATACTAGAACAAAGCCCCTTTTTTAACGCTCGTGTCACTCACATGTCTTCATTCCCACTCTTCAAGTTTATTGGTGTTTTTCTCTTCTTAATTTCTAACATAATTTGATTCTTTCTTTTTTTTTAATGCAAGCTCTTGTAACTGTAAATTGTCTTTTAAATCATATTCCTTGAACATTTTCGTAATTATATTTCTTACAAATATGTTAATGACAGATTCTTACTCTTCATGCAGTCAGTCATTAAATATATTCATGTGTTACATGATAGGTTTAAGGGAAAGCAGAGACAGTTATATATAGGATTATAATTTATAGACAAGAACCGTAGTCCCAAGCACCTTTAATGACAGGAGGTCTGCCTAGGGAAAATACATGAAAAGACTAGTGATTTGGGCATTGCTCATATAAGGCTTGATGTCTATGGCCAACATAAACCACTGTAATAATCCTGAAATTAATGGGATGAGTCTCATTTAAGCAACATTGGCTAGTTGATTAACTGTAATGCATTAGCAATATATTGCCAGAATTGACTTAGTAGGCACAATAAGTGATAAAACTGCAAAATCTAAGAAGAATTACCCCCAGTAGCATAACTTGAACGTACTGAATAATGGCCTAAATTTATTGGAATACAGGCCATTGTATATAAGACAGTAAACAAATCACATATAAAGCATAAAAATATACATATCTAGTCATAGTAGGTATAGTTTACCTTTTGACACTGTTACCTTTCTCCAATCAGTATAAAGTGGATTGGGCACCAGACATAATAACTCAAGAAAAAAAAAAAAAAGTTCTTTTTAATGAGCTGTCTAAATATTATGTTTACCTTATCATCCGTTTCATTCTGCCATCATTTTTCATTGTCAGTTTTGGATATTTCCATTATTTCCTGGATGTCTTGCAAGCATTGATGAGTTATTATCAAGACAATACATGTGTACATTTGCTGGTTTTATAGTTTAGCAATAGTCTAGTCTATGTCATGAAAGTCCAGTTTCATGACATGGTTTCAGAAAAATGTCTGAAGTACCTGCAGTTCTTTCTGGTTAAATATTTATATGATATCTTACAACAAATAATCATTAAAAAACCTGTAATATAACCTGAAAGTAAAATTAAATTGTATTTTATGCTCAAATATATTTGTTATCAGTTGTACATTTAAGATAATGCTAATTGCTATTTTATGAGTTAGCTCTAACTATCCTGTAAGAAAACATGACTTCCAGTGCTACTAAGGTTTACATGCTTCTGTATGAAGCTAAGCAAAATCAGTAGAATCAAATTCTGATCTGGACTTAGAATTTTTTTCCTTAGAGAAGAAACAAATTACCAAATATTACAAAATTTTTCTACACCCATTGACTTTTCCAGGTCTTCCTGTCCCCTCCCATGACCTTTTCACAGAATATTGACTTTTTTTCTTTTTAACTCATGAAGAGCATTCATACAGGCATTTAAGTTACAAGTGATTTTTTTTTTTTCCTTTACTGAAAACAGACAAAGTATAAAATTATATGCAGGTTGTTTGCTGGCCTCTTTCTATACATATTTGTTTTATTTTCAATAACAAACAGATGCAAAGGTGCAAGAAGGAATAGCAAGCATATACAAGGGGCAGACTGATATGGAAGACACCTCAAAGAATGCAAAAGAGGGCAGCAGGGTTTCCACTCCAAGTGTATGACATAGATAGGGAAGCACCTTAAAGGTAACCATGGGAAGTCGATTCCCATGGGGGTTTCCCTGATGGGATTGCCTTCTAGGAAAAACATTATGGGGAAGATCTGCTCTCTTGTTTTTTGGGACAAAAAAATATCTGCGCACAGCTCTGAAGTGCCAGTACACTGCACAAAGTTACAGGGACAGAGAAGTTAGAGGTATTTTTGTTGTTGTTGTTTGGTTGGCTTGTTTTTAATTTGTGGGATTTGTGGGGGTTTTTTTGTTGTTTTTTTGTTTGTTTGTTTTGGTTTGGGGTTTTGTTTGTTTGTTTGTTTGTTTGCTTTGTGTAATCTCTATGTATTCTTTGGGAAATTTTTTTGCCCATTATTTAAACTAACTGCAGCTTTGGCAAAGGTAAAGACTGACCAGTGAGACAACTATAGTAATGACTAAATCAAATCTCGTGTGATTTTACTATCTGATTTTCAGAGACCAGGTCCTTAGGATACAGAAGAAAGGATAATACAAATAAAACACAAGGGAAGAAGGAAAATGTTTCCTTATTGCATTTAGTCTTACAACCCATGATTCTATAAGAATTTTTTTTTTCCTTTTCTGGTTAAAGGTGTTCATCTTAGCCTAATATTAACCTTAGGTTAATAGCTATCAACCTCTAATTTGTTCAGATGCACATCAGGTGCAATTAATCCTGCCTAAACATAGAAAACTAAACTGAAAATATCTTGGAAGTCTCCTTTTATTAAAAATGGGGTTTCATTTTTTTAAGCCCTGAATAATCTCACTGATCTGGTGAAATTGAATTCAGGATGAAATTAATTTCACCCTGAAAGTGCCTATTAAGTCACTTTGTCTACTACCATTAAGTGCCTCTGTTAGATAAAAAATGCACTGACCGTAAGTAACTGGTGTTAAGACATTCACAATATAAACTTTGAGAGCTAAAAAGTTGTATTCCACTCCGACTTTCAGCTGGATTAATCTTGCCCATTCAGCCAAGAATGAAATTAGGGTGCTAAATTTTTGGAGCTGAGTCAAGAAATACAGATGGCTCTCTATGCCCCGAATTAAATGTTTCAGGTTCTACATCACTTTTCAAATCCGTGTATGTTTTCCAGAGAACTTGGAGAAGGATAAGGCTTAAATAATGTTTTTCCCATCAGTAGGATTTCTTGTTTAGCCCTGAGCTTTTCTCACTTAGATTGCCAGTTTTTGATTGTTTCTAGCAAGAAGCAATGTCCTCTTTGATGCTTACTTGTACCTGCCATATTCTAAGGAAAAGGGAGGATCCTCACAAAAAAGGTTCTGTGTACAAATGCAGAACAGAGTTTTCTTTGAGTGACTATTATTTTATATAATGACAAGATAAAATCTGAGAAGTACAAGTTCTGTCTTTTTGGGTACATAAATCCTGAGAAATGTAGCTGGGAATTGCAGAGGAAAATATGGTATAGATCAAATTTCAAAGCAGAATTGATAGACCAAACCAACCAAGTAGCCTGCCTGGATTTCTGCACACCTTTTTTGGAGGGAAAAACAATCTTTTATATACTCCCAAAAATATTTTAAAACTGCAACAGATGTACATGAGATTGGCAGCATGCCTGAAGAGATGTTCCAAATAAATTTCAAGATAGAAAGATGCATTCTAGCTGTCAGAAAGCAAATTGCATGATTCTGATACAATGGAAGTTCTTAATCTTTTCTTTTTTAACTTTTATAAGAGCAAGCCACTGCTTTGAGAATGACTGAGCAAAGAGGTTTGCAAAGAGGTGAAACATTGAACGACTACAAACAATCTTTTTAATTGCAGAGAAGCATCAAGCCAGACTGTGATTTCAGGAGAAAAATAAATTATGTCTTAAAAATTGATCCAAAATGTTCTTTCTTGGCAACTTTGCAAGAGTAGTTCATGACCCAGCAACTAGAAGGGTTAAGTGTTTCCATCTTTCCAAGTGTCAGTGTACCTGTATGACAGCCTGTTCACTTGTGATTTGCTCACTGAGTGGGTAAGCTCTGAGTGCTTTGATCCACCATGCTGTTAAAATGAACCCATTTGACATTGGCTGAACTCCAGATGGCACATTCAACAGGCATTGCTTCAAAAGGCTCTGGAAACATTAGTTTTAACCTTTGTAAATCCTGTACTGATGTTTGCCTCCATTCAATACACCCTCCCTTTAAGGCTGTCTTCATTCTATGTTAATTTGCTAGCTTGTTTCATCAGTTTTTAAGATCTTAGAGCGAACAGCTTCCTAATGAAATATTTTCAATTTTGGTGTGGTATGCTTGGTCTCAAAAGCCATTGTAAGATAGCAGTATCCTGTATTTGGTATAAATGGCAAGGTTTAGGCAGTGGGAAGGGTGCTGCAGGAGTAGCCTTTATGAAACAAGGCCAGCAGATGCCTTGTGATAGATGCAGCCAGTTTCAGATGGTTCCAACCAGCTCCACGACAGACCCACCACTGGCCATAGCTGAGCTTGTCTGTAAGGCTGGTAGCAGAAAGTTGAAAAAGGGCAAAATCATGAGAATAAAAAAGGAAAAAAAAAAAAAGCCAAAGCAGTGGGTGGTGCTCTGTGGCAGAACAGATCAGACCCAGAAAGAGCCTGTGACCCAGGAGTAACCCACACTTGAGCAGATACTTCTCCAGAAGGACTGCAGCCCGTGGAGGACTCATACTAATGCATGGGAGGAAGAAGGGAAGAGCAGCAGAAGACAAAGGAATGAAGAAAAAACATGGCAGATAGAAACTCTTGTACCCTGACCCAAACATCCTGCACCACCCATCACCTCGCCTAAGGGACTGAGAACAGCCTGTGTGAAAACAAGGACAGTGGATAGCAAGAAGGGAGATGCAAAGTAACAGGAGTGAAGCTAAGCTTGTGAAGGGGAAAAGATAGGTGTTTTGCCTAAATTTTTGTTTAACCATTTTTCCTCAGTGAGGGGGAGGAGCTGTTTCCTGCTTTTTTTTTAATTAATTTGACAATAAATGTAATTCCTCCAAACTGAGTCTTTTGTACCCATAACATATCCAAACCATGATCTGTGTGTCTTCCTACACAAATCAAAACAACTATCCCCAGTTATGTAGAGTCCCATCCCATCCCCCCACCCATGCACTGTCAGGAAAATGGATAAAAACATGCCGTATCCTAGTGTGGTGGATACTGTTAACAGTGTTATCATCCATTTTAGAGTAGGGATTTTCCTGAGTGAGTTAATCTGTAAAAAAACTTTAGTGATCTTAATAGACTTACCCTGTACTGATGTTTTGTTTTTTCTGTGTTTATATTATTTTTTTTCTCAATGAAGAAAATAATGTAATTGTTAAAAGCTTGCTGAAAAAATTTTTTTTAAAAAAGGCAGACAGTAAGTTAATTACTAAATATTTCAAGTGTTAATCCAAGTCTCTAATATTTTTTGGAAATGGAAGGTATGTCAAAGTGATATGCAAGGAATCAATTCTAATTTAATTTCTGTCTCTTGAATGTCTGTTGAGAAATCTGTAACTTATCATGTAGCTACAGGAAATATTTTTATGTAGACAAAAGAATGCATTTCTTTCTTTCTTTCTTTCTTTCTTTCTTTCTTTCTTTCTTTCTTTCTTTCTTTCTTTCTTTCTTTCTTTCTTTCTTTCTCCCTTTCCTTTCCTTTCCTTTCCTTTCCTTTCCTTTCCTTTCCTTTCCTTTCCTTTCCTTTCCTTTCCTTTCCTTTCCTTTCCTTTCCTTTCCTTTCCTTTCCTTTCCTTTCCTTTCCTTTCCTTTCCTTTCCTTTCCTTTCCTTTCCTTTCCTTTCCTTTCCTTTCCTCTTTCTCTCTTTCCAAATGGTTGTTCATAAAAGGTAAAATCTCTCTGAGTAGTTTCCATAAAGGAAAGGCAATAATGTGTTTTTCAGCATTCAGTGCAGGACAAACATCTATTGCGTCTCCTCAGATTCTCTTACATCTCCTACCACTTCCACCAGATAATTTTCTCAAGAGAGATATTGGCCAAATATCAGCCAATAACATGCCAAAAAACTTCATCAGGACTTGACAATCTGAAAAACATTTTAAGGAGCTTGTGATTTACACACCACTTCGCTTTAGAGCTAAAACAGCTTTTAGCTCCCTATATGGACATCATTATTTGTGACCTATTACCAGTATAGGTGCTGTAGGATGTTCAACACGTTATGCAGCTGAAGATGATAAGGGACCTCCTACACGTGGGAGGCCAACATCATTTTGAGAGGAACTTAACCAGCATGGTGTCGTAATACCAATGTACCACAATATAATGACAAGTGAACCCCTAATAACAGCTGCATAGGAAATAGTTCTCTCCACACTGAGAGGTACTGAAAGAAGAAACAATTGGTTGTGAAAACAAGAAATAATATTTGCCTTGAGATGAAAAGTAAAAGAACAATTATAACTTTGAAGGTCAAAATGAAATGGGAAAACTTTGAACTTGTAGAGACATATAATTTTTCACTGCTCCTAAGGCCTGTAGTGACAGATATTCTTTAAGAATTATAGATAACCATTGATGTTTTGATCTGAGTTACAAATTACTAAAGTACTGAAGTGGAACACCGGTATTGCATTCAGAATAGAGCTTGTATCCCATATTTGAGCAATTTTATAGAACATGAATGATAAAATCAAACTGGGAGATACATCCACCTATCATACTCTTCAGTTCATGGGAACAAACTAGAGCTACTTTGAAGAAAATCTCCTGAAACTAATACAATATGGATGCTGATAGCTAGACACACATGCTTCCACTGTACAGAAAGCTTCAACTGAGCCAAAATAATTGCTGATGTAGATGTAACCATAGGAAATGTAGACTGTATTTCTTCTGTTTCTTCCTGTGTGTTTTTCAGTTAGGTGCATTCCTCTTTGGTTTGAATGAAAAGCAAAATACCAAAAGAGCTATGAAGAGGCAGACTCAAATTTCAGAGGTTTCTGCTGGTCTTACTCCCTAAATCTTCCTGAAGGAATGTGTGTATCTGTGTGTGTGTGCTTTTGCTCAAAAAAAAAAAAAAAAAAAAAAAAAAAAAAAAAAAAAAAAGTAATTAATAAAAATCCTTCAAAGTTTTCAATTCCTGAGTTGTTGAATTTTTTTTGACTGAGTTTATGTTAGATGGGAGAGCTCGTTCAGGGGTTAAAAGGCCTAGGGCCAAGCTTACCATTATCACTCTGCCTGGGGACCTCTTCTCTCCCTTTGGAATGAGTCATCAATGAAAGATTACATTGTCACAGACCACAAGCTAACAATATGCTGACACTTTCTTGAATTCCTCAGCACTATCATATTTGGATTCCACATCTCCTTATATTTCCTTTTGGGAGGGTCCAGGTCATAGCATCACTTTTGTTGAAAAGCAGTGTTTAGTCAGTAGTCCTTTGAAACCTATAGTTTCTAGGTTCACTTTAATCTCCTTTGCATGCCTGAGTTTAGGCTGGCCTCTGTGGATCTGCAGACAACAGCTTTTCAGGGAGGTGGCAGCCATTGCAAAGCACAAATGCCTTTATTTAAAACTTAAGAGTGACAGAAGGCAGCGTATTTTAAAAATTAAACAGCATAAACTCATTACTACTACTTAATATCCATCTAAAAGAGGCATCTAGCAGAATCTGAAAGTATGTGACTCCAATCAAGATTAGGACAGTATATTCCTGTTTCTGTCATATTTTATTGTCAGGCTTCCTATGACAGCAAAGCTGTTCCCTTCAGGAAAAAAAAAATAAAATTAAAAGCTCAGAATTTATACAAAGAGTATTGAGAATTGGCTTGTGATTTTTGTTCCTGAAGCCCCAGGAATACTACAGTATTCGGCAATCATTAGAAACACTGTAGAAAAGACAAATCATGTAAAAATACTGAAATTTCTGCTGTCAGATGCCCTGTACTGTGCATTTACAGTGTTAAAATTGAAACATCTATTGTAGATCCTTAAATCAAGAATGCAGGTTTTTTCACAGTGCTATTCACACAACATAAAAAGTCTGCATCTCCCTATTGACTACATAAGAACTTAGAAACCAATTTAAGAGCCTTAATATGAGACATTGCAAACAATTCCCGTCCCCCCTGTCAATGCCATTTATTTGAAATCTAAATCTGAAAGTTTTCTTGTTTCCAAAGGAGCAAATTTGTGTCATGTGATGTCATGAGGAGTTATTTAATGTCACACAGCATTATCAACAGCAAGGTTTTATATAGAAAATTGCTCTCATACTTTGCTCAGCTTTTTCCCCTTAAAAGAAAAGAAAATAGATTGCTTAATGAAGAAGAGAAAAAAAAAAGAACACAATGAAACTGTTTACTATTGATCCTGTCAGTGATCAGTGAAGAGGTGGTGTTCACCCCAAATGTGATTGTGAAATAGAAAAGGAGAAAGGAGAAGCAGTTACAAAGGTGATACAAATTTATTCATGGGATCCTAAAATAATGACCTCCACTGAAAATGTCGTGCCCCATTACATCTCCTTACTTCTTTCTTTTAAGGAATGGGTGACCTTTTGAATTATGAATCAGAGAATCAATAAGTTTGGAAAATATCTCCAAAATCAACGAGTCCAACCTTTTACCAAACACCATCATGTCAACAACAGCACTAAGTGCCAGCCAATTTCTGAATGCTCCCAGGGATGGTGACTCCATCAACTCCCTCATCCTGATCTTCAATAAAAATGTGAAACAGGACTGAGACCAGCTCTGAGCTCTGGGGAACACCACTAGTGACCAGCTGCCAGCTGGATGCAGCACCATTCATTGCCATTTTCTGGGCACACCATTCAGCCAGTTCTTAACCCAGAGAGGAATGCACTTGTCCAAACCCTGAGCTGTCAGCATCTTCAGGAGAATGTTTTGGGAGAGAATGCTTTACTGAAGTCCACAGGCTTCCCTCATCCACTAGGCAGGTCACTCGGTCATTAAAAGAGATCAGGTTGGTCAAGTAGGACTTGCCTTTCCTAAACCCATGCTGGCTGGACCTGATCCTCTGGTTGTCCTGTACATGATATGTGCACTCAAGATAATCTGTTCCATAGCCTTCCCCAACAACAAGGTCAGGCTGATAGGCCTGTAGTTCCCCAGATCCTCCTTCTGACCCTTCTGGTAGACGGGTGTCGCACTGCACAACCTGCATTTAGCTGGGACTTTCCCAGTTAACCAGGACTGATGATAAATGGTGGGGTGGCTTGGCAAGCTCTTATAGTATCTCCTTTAGTACTCCTGGGTGAATCCTATCCAGGCCCCACAGAATTTTGTGTGTAAGTACAGAGCAGGTCACTAACTACTCCCTCCTGGATTGCAGGGGGCTTATTCTGCTGCCCATCTCTGTCTACCAGCTCACAGGGCTGGTTGCCCTGAAGTTATCTTGTCTTTGTATTAAAGACTGAGGCAAAGAAGGCATTAGGTACCTCAGTCTTTTCCTTGTCCTTGGTGACAATGTTCCCCCCTTCCTCACATCCAATAAAGGATGGAGATTTTCCTTGACCCTCCTTTAGTTGTTAATGTACTTATAAAAGCACTTTTAAAAATCTTTCACAGCTGTGTGAACTCACAGGATGAGTTCTATCTGAGCTTTCATCTTTCTAATATTTTCTTCTAACTTAATGACATTCTTGTGCCCTTCCTGAATTGCCTGCCTCTTCTTCCAAAGTTCATAAAATCCCTCTTTTTACCCTGAATTCAATCAAGAACTCCCTGTTTAGCCAGGCCAGTCTTCTCTTCCAGCTTGCCTTTTGGCACGCAGGGATGGCCTGCTCTTGTGCCTTAGAGATTTCGTTCTTAAAGTATGTCTAGCATTCCTTGACCCCTTTGTTATTTAGGTCTCTTTCCCAAGGGACTCTCTGCATCAATGTCCTGGCCCAATAAACTGGCCAAAATCCACCCTCCAGAAGTCCAAACTCGATGTTTTGTTGACCCACTTCCGTACTTCACCAATCATTTCAAGGTCATTGTGCCCACGATGGCCTCTGACCACCATATCTCCCACCAGCTGCCCTTCTCTACTTGTAAACAACAGCACCCCTGGTAGGCTCACTTACCAGCTTTCAAGTAGTTCTCTTCCACACTCTGAAGGGACCTCCTACACTGCCTCTTCTCTGCTGTATTGGGTTTCCAGTAGACATCTCTCAAGCCTTCCACAAGAACAAGGTCTAGTGACTGTGAAATATCAGGTAGATCCTTGTAGAATATTCCATCCATATTTTGTGTCACAATGCTGCTTCTAGCAGAGCCTTTTGACTGTGTGGGAACCTATGTTGCCCAGAGGGGTGGCTGTGCTCTCCTACACAAACTGCCGCACAAAGTGTCCTTCTGCACATCCTGTTTGCCTGTGGTTGCTCGTGAGAGCTTCCAGGTCCTGACAGATTTCTCTGCTCTTTTTGGGGGTTCCTGACTCCAGTAACCCCCTCCTTATCTCCTTCAGGTGTTTTGCTGCAGAGCTTGCCATAGTTGCCGCTGTTAATGCTGCATGCCTTGCTGACTGAATTCCTGTAATGACCAATATCTGTCAACCTGTTCAGGTTGATCTATTTGAAGAAATTAAATGTGCCAAGTATTAGTGTTGTTATTACTGCAAGAAAAATAATAAATATATGCTCTTAGAAAGGATAGCATGAAATACTCCTGTTTATCCTGAAAAGTGTTGGGGAGATTTTTGCTTGCTTGGTTGGTTTGGTTTCATTTTTTCAAATTTCCTTCAAGTTTGATCCCTTTACGTTAGAATTTAGTGGGGTTTGCAGCACCAAAGTTTTATTACATTGTATTTGTCAATATTACATTTATTTCCCCCTGTGACAACCTATTTACAAATCAAACCTAACTTCCTTTTAAGTTTAGTTGTCTGTATGGCCTTCCTTCATCATCTTTCTATTTTTGTCCTAAAAAAATGCTACCGTATTGCAGTTGTTCTTTGTGTTTGTAAATCATCTTTCCAAATTAAAGCACATGACACGCAGCACTAGCCCCTGTGGACCTGAAAAAAACACTTTCTCTGGTTCGACATAGCTTCATTCACAGGAACTATCTCTAATCACTGCTTTGCTGTTTTTCAACCTGTTCTGCATCTCTGCCCATGCCCTGCCCTGAATCCCTGCATCATCCTGGAGCTTAAGCAGGAGCATGTCATGTGGAATGTTACAAAAGGCTTTCTGAAAATCTAGATTCTGAAAATATTGTGTCATCTGCTGGGCCCGTAGCAGCCCTGTCAGTACCTCTTGTGTAAATTCTTCTTCCCAAAAATGCAACCAGCAAAAACACTGAAAAAATTATTAAGGACATAATTAATAGCTCTTTATTTACAGACAAGTGATTTAATAGGACACTCACTCTGCCAGAAAGATACCTTGCAAATACTCCGCTATGCATTTACCCTGACTTCCCCACTAATAGTAGTGATCAGAGTAATAATAATAACAATAATAATAGTTCAGTAATTCTTATCTACTGCCTTAAAGTGTCTAAGCTGCTTGAAAACTCCAGAAAAGCTCTATTTGCAAGGTAGTCCAATTAAATACATAAAAATAAATTGAAATGTTTAATTGGCTGGCAACTCAGTAAGTGTCTGTAAAACATGGCTGCTCCTTAATCAGAAGACACAAATGAACTGTCATATATTGTTATCCACTTGTTGTTTGAAAACCAGAGCTCTGAGGCAAGGAGGATGCCTTTCTTTTCTTACTACGCTCCAACTCAGAATGAACAAAAAGAAGAGGTAGAGCAGATAATGGACCCCATTCATAAATGCAAAAGGCTATTTCTGAGCAGTTATTGCATTGTTTATGCCAGAAAAAATTGCATAACTCTCATTCTCTACACAAATTACATGTTTTCTATGCTTCATTGGACTTTTTACATAGAACATAAATGAAGCTTTTGCAATAGATGGTACAAAGACTGCTATTGGAACCAGTCTAAGCCTCATTATTAGGGCTGGGTGAAGAATTTGGCTTTCTTAACGTTTTCTGCAAAGTCAACAGAGTCCAAAATTCCCTTTATGTTTTTTTCTTTTTATTTCCTTCCAGCTCCCAGTTTCTTGAGTATTTTTTAAGGAAAATGAAAATTGAGATTTTTCCAACCAAAGTTGTGCTAATTGCTTTAAGACACAAATCAGAGTTTAATGTGATCCATTAAATGTTGCCAGCCCAGGACAGGCAAAGGGCTTTATGTGTTGACTGAACAGCAGGACTGCCTGGCCAAGGAAAAGGTCAAGCTGTTGCACAGAGCCAAAACACAGCACAACAAAAATTTTCAACTGTATTGCTGCTGTTAACATGGGGAGCTCATGTGAAAAGAACTTCCATGCCTCAATCCAGCAACTGCTAAAGTGGTATCCATTCACCTCCATATGATGCTATAGATTAACCTTTCAGAAACAGCTTTTGATTGTTTTTTTTGGTGCCTGATTTGAGCCTGAAGTTCAGCCTGGCCACCCTATAGTTCCACAACTGAATTTGAAAATAGTAGTGAGTTCTGCTCTTGGTAATCATGTTCAATGTGTGTACTAGCTCAGCTGAGGCTATAAATTTTGGGTGCCTCAATGCAAGAAAGACATCAAGGTGCTGGGGCATGTCCAGAGAAGGGCAACAAAGCTGATCTGGAGGGTCTGGAGCACAAATCTTATGAGGTGGAGTGGGAATGTTCAATCTGGAGAACAGAAGGTTCAGGATGGAGTTTATGGGTCTCCACAACTACAATAAAGGAGGCTGTAGTGATGTAGGGATTGGCCTCTTCTCCCAGATAGAAAGCAGCATGAAACGATGTCAGGTTTGGTGAGAGGCAATTTAGATTCAATATTGAGAGAAATTTCTTCAACATAAGACTGTAAAGAACTGGAACAGCCCGTCTAGGAAGTGGTTGAGACACCATCTTTAGAATTATTTAAAAGTTGTGTAGATATGGATCTGAGTGACACGGTTTAGTGTTGAACTAAACTTAGTGCACTTAGGAGTGCAGTGTTCAGTCAGTGGTTGGACATGATGATCTTAAAGGTTGGATCTTTTCCAGCTTAAATGAATATATGGTTATATGAAAGCACATATAAGTTGTACACATTATTATGGCAGTAGAGTTGGATTTACCCTGACTCTGCTGCTTCTGTTAAGAGAGGGATTTACAACACTATTGCTACCTGTTATTATAATTACTGCATAGAAGTAATATTTATGTATAGAGAATCTTTTAAATAGAGAAACATTTCTACCTGTGAGGTTGCCCATACATAAACAGATTAATTTTGCTGTATTGAATTCTCTGCTCCTCTTGCGAGAAGACTACAAAACATTTATGCCAAACCTTTTTTCCAGCATTTGATTCAGAGTGGATGCATATTTGTCAGTTTGATGAGCCTCTCTTTTTTCCCTTGCTGACAGTTAGTCATGAAAATATTGCTGTTAGGTCCCATGGCTCTTTTTATAATTATTCCCTGAATAACTAATACCTAAAAACTCTTACAACTGAAGCAGTTTGTAAACAAGGAGATTTACTGAAGTAGCATCAGAAATCAAGATGGATGCCAAAAACTGTGTCTATCACATCTAAATCCTTATTTTCCCCTACTAATCAGAGACAGTACTGCTCAACCAAGAGCAGGACTTTATTTCTGTCTGAAGTCAAAAAACATGTCTTCACTCTCCTTCTACTATTCATCTGTATTCTGAAGCACAGAAATTACCCATTAAAGTTATTTTTATGATTAGCTTTTGCTTGCTTGGGTGGGGTGTGTGCTGTCTTATTAGCTACCGTGAATCAGCCTCAGCCCCCTTGGTGCCTTCTCCAGAAATATTACTTTAGAATCACTACATTTCATTCGCTGATGAGGTAAAAAGAACCTAATTATTCTGACAATTTTATCTAAGGCTTGCAGATTTTATGTACTGAGTGTATAAAAAAATAACTTCATGATGAATAATCCTCCAGGAGTACATTTTTGTAACCATCATCTGAAATGGTCCTTTTTATACACAGATATGCAATTCTTCCACTGGTTGATAAATAAATTTGCTTTACTTCAGGAATCACTGTCCCAATATACACATATATAGATAAATATACATACATGTATATATAAACTTTAATTGAGTTATAGCAACTTCTCTGCAGAACTGTGAATGACACTGAGACAACGACCAAAGCTTTTATAATTTTCTCACATCATCCCTGTGGTTTCTGTCTCACATAATCCATGTGGTTTCTGTCATATGATTTTCTGTCCTTTAGTTGAAATTATGAGTAGCTTTTACTTTTGACATGTAAGAACCGAGAACTATAGCAATATAAAAGCCAGATACAGCCTATTAATATAAAATATCCATTCAAAAATGCATAAAAATAACTTTAACAATGATATGCTTACAAAATCAAACTTCCAAAGGGTGAAAGTGTTAGCGAATATGATTAGTCTTAATGACCATAAATTTCTTCTCCAACCTAAATGATTCTATGATAATACTGTTAAGGTTTTGCTGATTCCGGTAGCACAATCAAGGGAAAGGCTCTACAGCTCTCTGTTCCTGAGCACAGCCAGTGGCAAGGATGAGCATACATTCCCCAAAAGGCACCCACAGGAACACAGGCAATACACATGGAAAGCCATACAGAACAGGACAGATAGAAAGATGCAAACACAGCAAAAAGAGCTGCCTAATTTTGTAACCCTTTCTGCCTGTCCAGGGTAAAGGTCTGTCAATGGAAAATAGCGCAGATATACAAAGCTGATAGTCCCAGCAGCATGGGTTTGTGCACTAAGGCAGGAAATTGCCCTAGAACCTTGTTTTCCCAGTTTTCTCCCAAAGCCAGCAATGCCCTTTCAATTCTTTCCAGTTCAGAACCTCTCACATGTACATTTGTGTGCACACATATTTTTGTGCACACACACAGATTCACGAGCCCACACACACTGTTGATCCAATCTCTCTAGTAAGTGACCTTAAATACTCAATTTAACCCATAGATTCTTGGGATCCTCTTGTCTCTGATATAGCCATATACAGGTTAAAATGTAAGTAAGGCAACCCTCAGACCTCATGGTTACTCTATTAGATGATTCGGACACCTTTAGTCTCCCCAGCTGTCAAGTTTCAGACATTCTGGTCTCTCTAGTATCTGGCTCATGCTTCTATCTGCGTGGATACCTGACTTCCAAGCCTCTTATCCTGCTCGCGGGCTGCTCTGCCATGATATTTGCGAGCAATTCCAGTGACACATATAGTCACACAATATGCAGGCACCCCAGGTTCTGAAACTTAGACATATTGTCCCTTATGACCTATGGTCCCACACCAGTTGCTGACATTCCGATATGCATACATGCACATACACAAAAAAATAGGCAGGTCCTCACCCAGAAAAATAGTTAGATGTTCAGTTTGGTTAGCAGACAGGACAGACTGCACTGATCACTCCCAGAGCATGGCCAAACAACATAACAATCTGTCTCTTACTGCACCTTTGGTTCTTCCCCTAAACGACCTGTAATTATATAATCCCAAGGTAATCTTCCCCAGAATCCCATACCTAATAAGTCCCATATGCCTGGGCAGTGACACCTGTTGTGAGGTAAGGCAAAGAGCATTTCCCATTGACTGATGGTGATATATTTAACCTGGTGCCCTTCAGGCTGCTGCTCTCCCATGCAGCTCTGGGAGGAGTGGGGCCAGGGCCTCTCTCTCTGATCAGTTTATTGGGGTTCTGCTGACAGATATTGCTTCTCTGTGCTCCAGTGTGTTCATAGCTATGATCCTTTAACCATGTAGATATATGTAGAGATAACCATATTCTTCTTTTCTTTCAAAAGATTGAAAACAAGGATAAAATCTGTTTTAAATGTAAAAGGTTTTAGTTCTTTGAATTCACAGGGCCCCTGTGGAGGAGATCCACATATTTTAGCTGAGCTTTGTCACTCTTCTTAAGATTCCTCACTTTCCTGTGTGTTAAGTGGAGTTATAGATTCCCTCAAAGGATGAAGATAGCATAACTGAGATCCCCTACTTGGAATTATTCTCTGAATTTTAGTCTCCAAGTCTAAGATTAGTCTCTTCACTGGTCTTTACTATGTCCACAATATCCTCTATATTTTCTTATTGCCTTCTGCCTAATTAGTTGTATGTCCTGTATTACTGACACAGAGTCTGTTTCAAGTGTGAAACAAAAGACAGCCCTGCACTTCTGTTCCACTTCATTGCTACTCAGCTCAGGGCTTCTTTCTGGCCCCTTCTGTTTACACCAGGCCAAGACAATAATGCTCTAGAAGAATGTAGCCCCAAACCGATGTTGTCAGTGGTCTTACTACAAGAGCTTTGTTCTTGGATTCCTTTTATTTCTCAGCCTAGATTACAGCTAATGAACAAGAGGTATGTGACTATGTCATGGTGGGTAGTATCTGTTTATTCCTAATATGTTGTGGTGGTTTAAGAAAACGTATTACTAAGTTATGTGAAAATTTCTAACGATGGAACTGCTCCTTCTTTTTAGGACTGCTGAGAGTGCTTGGAAGGGAATAGCTTCAATGATGGCAGGAGGGTTTTGTGTGGGAAAAATGAGAAGCAAGTCTAGAGCACAGCAGTGAGACTCAGACAACACTGAAAGGAGCTGGAAGCTGACAGAAAAGTCTCTGCTGTAACAAGAAGTCTTCCTAACAATGGATGGCCTGTACTGAGCTTGCTGCAACTCCTGTAAGACCAATTGAAACCAAGGGTAAAAACAGGTTACCATCTTCTAAATATGCATATGAAGAGAGAGGAGGTGTCATAAACATTTATCGTTTCTCTGCTGTCATTCTGTATTTGAAAGGTAACTGTTATGATTCATATTCTAAAAAAAATTGGCTTTCTATTGTGAAGGTACTTACAGTCTTTTTTTTCTCCTTTTTAGGAAAATGTCCCATAAGGAAAATGCATGAACAATTCCATACTTAGTTGCAAACACAGAATATAAGACTGAACTCCTTGCCAAGACCCAAAGTGAGGATGTGCAAAAAAAAACCATCAACATGGGTATCCATGTGACTGTTAAAGAGAGAACAGAGCAAAGCTGCAAAAGAAAGGAGCATAAATTAAACATTAAGCTGGTATAAAATCATCAGAGATAAAGAGGATACAATGGGAAGCTGAACTCACCAGACGGTCTGAAGATCAAATATGCTTTTAGAGTTTTGTTTTCATCTTTAATATTCATGGAAGCAGAGAAAAAGAGATATACCCTGAGTGCACTCTGAAGAATTCACTAATGGTAGAAAATTTCACTGAGAAGTGGTTTTTAATGCTGAAGATGATAAAACAAAATTCACAAAACCTGAACTCTATTTTACTGATATTATATTTTTGGAGGATTTGAAAATTATTATTAGAAACTGTTTAAATAGTGTTCTAATAGTTTTATGTTTTACTTTAGTTTATATATGCTCTAAAAAAGACATACTCTGTTTTGAATTCAAAAAGTATTCACAAAGATGGAGGACAGGCTATTTTGCATTTTATATGTCATATCAACTTAATAAGAAAGACATGAAATTATCTTTGTACAAACTTCTATAAATGGAAAATATTGCTCCATTTCTTTGTAGTCATCATCTATTTTATTAAAATTTGTAAATAAAGGGGGTTAAAGCAGAAATGGTGACATGAGAGAAGAATAGGAATAAACAGAAATAGATCCTGATTTGACCTACTGCCACCAGAAATAGTAGTAAGTTCACTTCAACACTCATTTAAATACAACTAAATAAAAGTGGGTTAAAAGAAAGAAGAAAAAAAAAGGAAATATGAAAAAAAAATCTTGGCATGATCATGTTGCTGTCTTCAAACTATTACTAAGAAGTAGAAGAGCAAATGAGTAAAGTTTTCCCCTCATTACGTTCATGTGAACTAGATGTCTGCACTTCTATTATAATTAATAGAGACTTAGGGCAGGATTCAGCTACATAAACATAGGTATATTCTGCCACCTCAGATGCTAATACACCTAAATGGAGTTGGCAGGTTAGAGACAGAACTTGTGGAAGATATGCAGCCTTTTGGAGATCAGCCACTACAGTTTGGGCATGATGCCTTGTCTGTCTTACGTTCTGGTACCTGAAGCCTGCCAAAATGACTGCTGCAGTTACAGCTGCAGAGATATGCAGCAAATTCTGATCCCAGAAACTGGCATGCTACTTGCCAAAAACCAGGAGTCTATTGTGATTTTAGGTGTTCTAGTGTATTAAAAACATCTGGTTTAGCATCCAAGTCATAGGACCTACAGGAGACTTATTCCCTTGGCAAGTGACAGATAGAGGCCAGGCAGGCATCTCAAATAGCTAAATATATTTAGGAAAGCTTAGTATGGCCAAAATATCTCTCTTTTTTTTTTTTTTTTTTTTTGGTGTCATTTTTAAGAAATACTCAGTTAAAAGTAACTGAAATGTATTTAAGGATAATATTTTTCATATAATGGTGTACATGTACATGTGAGCATATGGTTGTGCCTATTGTGTGTGCATTAAGTTATATGATGATTTTTTTCAGTAGATAATTATTTTACTACAACCTTCATTCTTAGCTATTTCTGGGCTACTTCCTTTACTGAGCACTCACCGAGAAATTAATCTCTCATCAGTGTGGGTATAAGGTGTTCTGTCAATCTAGTGCACTTAGCTGTGGTACCCTGAAGTCGGGGTATTCATGTGTCCTTTTCCTGGTAGGTCTACAACCCAGGTTTAATATTATCTTTCCTCTTTCTTTCTACTAGGTTTATGAATTTTACTAGGTTTATGAATTTTCTACTAGGTAAATTAAATGTATTTCATTTGCAAAATATATTAGCATTTTGACACAAGAAACTCAGGGTTCTGTAATTACCTGGGAAAAAATTAATAGAACGTGAACATTTGTAAATGAGATTCAGAATCTCTAAATTCCCAGCTCAGATTTGTGGCAATTTGGGATCTTTCTTTCAAACAAAGATTAAGTTGTCTGGTCCCTAGGCTCTGGATTATTGCTGTAGAAGCCCAAAATTGATTTATACTGCCATTCTGGATCACAGAGTTCTTTCTATCCTAAACAGAAACACTCAGATGTCTTTAGATCAATCTTTAGCTAAGCAGTTAGATGCATGATGTTTTATCTAAGCTCAATCGTGATTCAAATAGAGACTGAAGAAGCACACAAATTGTAATTCTCTGATGAGAATCTTGCTATTGACAACTTTTGAATCACCTTTGTGAACATATTCCTTCATTTCAGCTGTTTCAGTGTGCCAAGTCTGAACCTAAAAATAGCCTGAATGATTTGAATGCTCAAATAAGGTTTTAATAAATCCTACAAATCTCCTGTCAAAAGCTGATCTCACTTCTTCCTCTCATATTAGGAAGAGTCTTCAAAGTACAAGTGTCTTCCTCATCCTCACTGAAGATAGTTTGGTAAGAAAAGCTTTGGACTATGTTGCCTCTTTTTTTTTCCTTTTTCCTTTTCCTTTTTACTGATCCTCACCCATATCACACTTTCAGAATTGTGAGTTTTAAGGACAACAGTCTTTTCTATATTTATATTTTAAAGGCAAGTCAGGATACTCAGTACCAGAAGCAACTCACAAAAGCGGAGCTAATTTGCACTTGTCGAAAACATGCATATCTGCACATAAATACAATAACCCTCAAATAGCTGTTACCAAACAAGAAGGTAAACTAAAGAGGACTTTTTAAACAAAATTACCTAATCTCCTATAAGCTTCTGTCAGACTCTTTTGTCAAAAAAGAAATTTCATCCATTTCTTTCTTATCAAAATTTGAATTTGTTCACAGAAACATGAATTCCATGTTTCTGCGTTTTTGTGGATATAATTTTGTACCCATTGTTAGAAAATAGTCCTGAAAATACATCCATTTAGTTTTAATGGCAATTATCTTCACCTCTACATACTTATTTCCTGTCAAAATAATGCATTAATATTTGAATTGTGTGGAATAGGATATTTTTCACCAGCTGGACATCTCTCTTACAAAGAGAATATGTCTGCGTATATAATATACACATTGCAAGATGAAACTAAAATCTCATCACTCTGAGAATAGGATAAATTCATACACATTTTAATTTTTATTAAATCATTGTGATAGAGATAGAGAAATGCTATGCTATTTCTGTTTTCTAGGTTTTGGGTTTAGTTGCTGGCTTGTTGGTATTTTTCCCCCCTTACATTCTTGTGCACTTAAAAAATAATTCAGGCTATTTCCATACAAATTATACTTTTCCTAGATTCATTATATGCTCTTTGCTGAGACCATAACTGGACTGTCTTCTCTTAAATTGCCTATGCAGAATATTGAAAGGGTCAAAATAGTGCAGCATGCTACGGTATTTCACAGAGTAGAAAAACATGCAGATTGCTCTTGTTTCTCATTTTTGTAATAAGGGATAGTAACAAGAAAAGAAAATGGCTGAAAATGGTTTTGTTCCCATGTGTCAAATACCATAATTAGAATAAGAAATGCTACAAATTAACCCATTCTCATTACAGTCACTATATTATAATTTCATGGTCCTCTTCTGATGATGTACTCTTGCTAAGCACATTTACATCTCATCAGTGAACACAAGCAGCAGATCCGCTGGCGGTGAATGCTTGATTCACTCCAATTTATGTCTTCTTTTCAGCTGGGGAATCCATTGTGTGAGCTAATAGCAGGTTTCCCATTTGAAATGACTGCAGATCTCTTCACATTTGGATACAGTGCAAGCATTGTCATAATTTTTTTTTTTAATGTGTCACATAATTGTCGCATTATACTATGTGCAAGCAAAAGAAAGGAAATTTTCAGCATTAAATGAAACACAAAAGGCAATACTATGCTTTGCTCTCAGAGATGTGTGAGGGAAAGACAAGAACACTTTTCTCTTAAGCCAAGAGGCAGGTATAGCTGCAATCTTTGTGTTCACCTGTACCAAAGACTCAACAACAATTTCACCATTAACTACACTCTTTCTGCAAGGACAGTTGTCGCTAAAGAGGATTTTACTAAAACAGTTAATGGGATGAATGTATCCTTTTTCAGAGTGTTTGAATTTCCATGTCCCTGTTATCTGACTGTTTTGAAACATAATTTCCATTAAATTATCACAAAAATAATTTGTAGTATTTCTATTGCTAATTTAGTGATGCACAAGTAAAAAGTGTACGTGAGCAACCTGCTTATCTGACAGCATTAGTTTTGATTTTGTTAGTGGTTTTTTTGGTTTTGTTTTGGTTTTGTTTTGGGGTGGTTTTTTTGGGGTTTTTTTTTGTTTGTTTGTTTGTTTGTTTTTCCTTTCCCCCAAAACAAGGTGTGTGGAGAGGAAAAGCTATATTTGAGGTGTTTTGTTTGTTCTCTTGTGGCTGGTCTGACAACTAAAGGAAGCATAACCTACTAAAAGCTAAGGGAGTTTTCGTGTTGATATTAATGGGACAGGATTTCGTTGAAAAGATTTTGTCCTACTAGACAGGAGTGCTACATGCATTATCTTTCTAAAACCCTGGAGATTGACATAAGAGATGCATGATCAGTGACTCAAAACATGGGACTATTTCACCTGTCCTTAATCATTAGTGCTTGTATTCACTTAATCTAAATTTAGACATTTCCAATATGAATGTTGACATCCTGGGCAAGATTCAGTTGCCTAACCACAGGAACTTAGAGCCACTGGAGGTCTCTAAGGATATTGAAGGCATACACAGGCCACACAGGTAGGGCACAGAAGTTACAGAGACACATGTACTCTGGTAGCAGAGCTGAGCATCAGGTCTGGTATAGGACGTTACAGATAAATGCCACTATATGCCTACATTAAGTTGTCTGACTATCCCTCCTAACCCTCCTATTTGGATGTTCTAAGGTCAATTCAGTTGTCCATACATTGGTGTATTTGTTTGTTGTGTCTACATCACTCATGCCAAAGGTTATGAATATTCCACATGTATTGTATCGTGTGTGTTTACCTGAATGAAAATTAAGGTTTGAATGAAAATTTTTATATTAATGAAAATCGCAAATCTCCCAGCTGAACTATTTCTGGCTTTTCTAGTTAAATCAAGCTAATAATTATAATTAATGAGAAAACAATTTTCTTTCTGGTCATGATTCCTCCCATTGGTTTAACATGTTGATTTTGGATGAGATGAGCAATGCCCTGTAACCTTTTCTTGGGGTTATTTTTAGTTTGTTTGGTTCTTTAAGTTTTTCTTTTTATCTTTTTCTTCTTGTACAGAGAGTTTTATAACATACAAGTTTCTCAGCTATAAAAACTGACATGTATCCTTGTCTTGAATTTCTTTTCTTCAGATTTTCTTGCCTTAGCTTTTCATATAACTGAGAGTTTAGTAATTCAGTAATTCCATAGTGATGTGGAAGTCAGGTTAACTACTGGCATGAAAGGAAGATTAGAGGTGAGAATATGCGCTCACTTGTGCCAGCATAGCAAGACTTAATGAGTCACAAACCTGAAATTTATTCTATACAATGACCCCATATTTCAAAAGACTAGTAGCAGAGATCTGAAGAATACTTCTGCAACTTCTGACATTCAGCTGTTTTGGATATCCTGAAACTGTAGTTGGGTTTAGATTACTAATTACTAGATGAAATAATTCAATTTTGCATGCTTCCATGTGAATCTTTGTGCTTTACATCTGCTTTATATTCAAGTTCCACGGAGTAAACAACAATTCACTGGAAAAAGAACACTAATTTACTTTATGATTTATAGAGCTCTTCCATACCCATTTTGGTTGCACTTTCTGATGGTGAAAACTAATTTTTTAAAGCCTTCTCATAGAAAAAAAGTCTCATACTTCTTATAATAATTTTCACCTTTCTTGACGCTTGACGGACACAAAAAACCCACACTAACTGATCAGGTTGTGGAAATGAGAAAGAAGGAAGTTTATTTTGGGATCTCGACATATATAGTCTTTGGAATTTGATCAGCTATTGTGGGACAAGGTTAACACCTCTCTGACCCCACTGGTCAACCTAGAAGTCCATCAGTTTGCCTTTCCCCCTGCAAAGGAATGTATTATTTACAAAACATCATTCTTTGTTTATATTACAAGTGTGAGAAAGCTCTAGTAGGAAATGCAAAACATCAGAAGTCTGAAAAATCAGGGTGACACTATATTCTTTCTCTCATTTGACAGTTTTTTGGGTTCTTTTGTTTTGTTTTGTTATTTTGTTTTTGTTTTTGTTTTTTTTTTTTTTTTGTCTTGTGGGGGTTTCTTTTTTGGGTTTTTTTTTGTTTGTTTGTTGGTTTGGTTTGTTTTTTTTGTTTTTTTTTTTGGTTTGGTTTGGTTTGGTTCGGATTGGTTTGGGGTTTTTTTTGGTTGTTGTTTTTTTGGGTTTTTTAAACACAAGAAAACCATGATAGAAAGTAGTGTAGCAACCACAATAAACATGGTGAAAGTTGTGAAATTTCACCAGAATGCTTGAGAAGTTCACTGAACCTGTGACTATGTTTGCACTTATCCGGTGACGACAGCAAATCAGTTTCAACCTTAGAAGTATTTGTCCAGCTACAATATGAAATTTTGAAACCTGAAGTAAGGACCTAATTCTGTAATCATTGAAGGAATTTTCAGAATTTCCATGAACTTCTGTGCATCAGACATGATTTTTTGAGACACTAAGCCTCTTTTATGATCATCACTGAACAGAATTTTTCAGCTACTTCTGACCCAAGTTAGATTTCAATAAGTAGCCTCCAAATGAATGGTCTCTGCTGCATTTAAATACCATGAGTGACCCAGACCCTTCTTGGCTTTATTTGAATGTTCATAATAAAAAAAAATAACAAACAACAAAACCCCCCAAAAAAACCAAAAAAACAAACCCAATCTGTCATAGATGTGTATCAGAATTGACATAATAGGCCCTAACGGCTACTTTGGAGGATAATGGGCCGTGACAGATCCATTGGAGCTTACTCAAAGATTGAGATATTTTAATGTAATTTAATTATAAAATAAAACCTAGACAAAATTATCATTCATTTTTATACAATATTATTATTAATTTAAATATTAAACAGCTAATCGCATATGTATATACACACAATCAGTACCTTAAAACACATGGTAAGAAAAGACTTACTAGAAAGCCTTCTCAGAGTTTACCTGACCAGAATGAAGAGTACTTGATGGTCTTCTCACATGTCTAACCTGTCTAGGTGAATGAGATTTGCATTGTGGTAATTACAAGTTCAAGTTTTTGTGCGTGGTAGTCATAGAAATATGGAATTCAAAGAATGAAGAACTTGCAAAGTTTATCTTAGCACTTTAGTGACCTGACCAAACTGGTAGCAGAACTTGGTTGTCCAGAGTAATGGAGAGAAGTGAAGCTAAGAGTAAATCAAGCAGAAAGGAGGTCATTTTCCAAAGGTTCTAAAAGCTGCTTATCTGGGCACACACTGGCTCATGTTCAGATGCCTGTCATCCAGCACTCCCAGATCCTTTTGTGACAATGTCATGCTTTGCATGCTAATGCCACAAAATTCAGAAAGAAAAACAAGAATTCCATATAAAAACATCCATACCTTGAATATTTTCTTATATTCTAAATCAATTTTTTTTACTATTTTGAGGGTTCTATGTCACTATTCAGAGTTCCTAGAAATGGCATACAGTGAGGAAACATGGTTGAAAGAAAGAAGGAGTACAAGGGAGAAAATTTGATCATCAGATCTTTGTTTATCAGCAGTGTTTTCTATCCGACATTTGACTTAAGCCATGAGGATTGCAACCATGTTTCATTACTCACCAAGAGCCCATGGACTTGACCTAAGTACCCAGGTGCATTAACCTCAGTGAAACAGTGTTTGGGTCCTGGTTTTGTAATGGAGATGGCTAAGTCAGAGTATGGTTAGTGATTATACAGGTGCAGAAACCATATTTTAAGAAATCAAAAGCTTCAAGTCTAGGATATGGAGATTTTGCTACCAGGCATATTTTGTATCAGAATGATGTATTCTTCCTCCAAGTTAGCAAAGAAGGGTTTAGTTTTCAACCTCAGTACTTTGGAATTTCTCTGGAGTAAAAAGAAAATGATCAGAACCTCAAGAGACACGCCAATTATTTCAACCTTTCCTCTGGCTTTGGGATGAAGTTTTTCTCCATCAAGGAGAGAAGAACTCTCAGTTAGCATCTTCCACATTGTGATTGGGATTTATCTCCTCACTGACTAAAGAGGAAGCATGGTTGACAAGATTAAACAAACTGAAGAGCTCTTAGGAAACTTCAGAGAGATTATTTCCTTTATGGAGACAGACATTCTGAATTGCATTCCCAGGACTCCTGACAGTTTTTGATCTAGCCTATAGGAAGTTAATTCAGCAAGAAATATCTTGCCTACATGGTGTATGAAGAAAACACAGCTTCAAACAGAAGGGCTCATATTCTGGCTGCGAAACACCAGGCTGCATGTTAGCCATCACTGAGCTGCAGAATGGGATTGAAGTTCAGATGTATCTCCCTGATTAATTCCCTTTTTGTTTGTTCTATAAACAATTTAGGTGTTTAAAGTCAGCAGTGTTTACAGTATTTGTACTAATTGTAACATTTGTAATACACTCTGTGTGCTGTAAGAAAGGGCACTATATTTAGGGACTGGCCTAAACTCAGTTGACATCATTCCCTTGACTTAAAAAACCTCTGAATAGGACCTGACAGAGAAAAAACTGCAAATCGTCCCAATATTTGTTGAATTAAGGCCAAAGAGTAGGACTAATCAAACAACAGGATGGAATGCTCCTATGTATCCTGAACAAAATTCACTTTGATGTGTAAACTATGCACTTCAGCTAAGAATGCCTAATATAGACTTTGTTAAATTGTTAATTACACCAGGTTGTTAAGGTTTGTTTTGTTTTTTTGTTTTACTGGGGGTTTTTTCCACTTATGTTATAAATCTAAATAATTTAGGAAAAAAATGTAGTGTAGTGATATCATAAATGTTTTACTTGCTCATTTGAAGGGCATAGTGTTATTGAAATACATATGGCAGTACATGCAAATGTAGGCTTTGGACCTATCACTGTATGTTCATGAAGTTGTCTTGGAAGATATATAATTTAGGATAATGGACTAATACTATAATATTTCATCATGGTACTAACATTTTTAAGTGTGATAAACTCTGAATAATGCTTTCAGAACATCTAAATAAAATAAAAATATTTTTATTTCTATACCTTTTTTTAGAACCAGGCTCTCTCCTGTTTTTGGCCAATGCTAGGGAGCACAGTAACATGCTAACTAACTTGAGGGGATTGTCAGTCAAACACCAAAATGTTTGTGTCTAAGTTTAGTTCTGGTCAGAGCTTTGCGACGCTCTGGTGAAAATAGGAAATGAATCAGTCTTTTCTCAGAGACAGGGTTAGTCTGTGCTAATGGGAAAGGTCTCTTATCAGGGGTTGATGGAGACAACTAATTAAATACTTGTGAAGGAGAACTTAAGCAAGAATGTTCTGAACCGGTTTATGGTTGCTTAGATCTTTCACAGTGCAGTGACTTCATTTTGTATCTTGCTCTTCTTTTGGGACTGTGCAGAATAGCTTGTGCTTGTAATGACATTTCTGAGAGATTTTCTGAGACACTGTGTTCTTTGATGTCTATAAGTAAAAGTAATCTAATTTACCACTTGTCGTTTGAAAGACTGTAAAAAATGTAGAATATATCAACATTCAAGTTTCTCCTTTTCATATTCATTTCTGTGAATAGCTTCAATATCACACAAAGTATGTTTTTATTATTCAGAATAGTCACTTTTAATAAAGAGACTCAAAGATTGATTTGAAAAAGTTCTCTATTTCTATTGTGATCGTCATCAGATTTGGTTTGAAAAGTGCTGTTAAGACTTATTCTTATTTTAACACAAGAAATGGATATAAAATAAGCCACAATCACTAAAATTTTGTACCAAGAATTAAAGCTGTCTGAAACAGATTGTTTTCCAGTTTTCTTTTAAAAGATATATTTATTTTTTTCCCCATATATATATATATTTAGATATTCTGGTACCCTGATCTATGCCTGTTTGAGTTTTTGTGAAGACAAAATAAAAGGAACACCTTACGCCCAAGCATCCATTTGTTACAAGTTCTTTCCTGTCATCAGTTTTTGACACGCTTGCTGCTACATCAGAATGTGACTACTGTTTTAAGTTGCAACTGAGACTTCTATAAATCAGCACCTGAGCCATCTATAGGTCCCTCTGGCCATGCAACTTGAACGTGTAGCTTGCATTTCAATGAAACAGGACCATACAAGAGCATAGTTGCAGCAGATTTAACAAAGCCACAACTCTTACAGAGTATAATGTCCAGGTCTACCTGCGCTTTTTTTCCCACTCATTTTGCTACTGCATTTTCAGTGCTGTCAAAGAGTCATTAGGCTTTTCATAAATTATTTAGTGCAAATTTATGCTGGTTTGCTCTCTGTTCTGAATCAGTAGTTGTATCTGCTGGGAAGAAATCCTGAGGAGAATAAGACTGTGCTTCCACAAATGCTTCTGCTACATACACCTGTAATGTCACCAGAAGAACTACCAGATGGAGGTCCGTGCTTATTAAGAGCTGAGGTTTGTGTTTTTATCACCTCCTGTTTAGATTTATGAATGTCATTTGATTTCTGTGGGCCTCATGGACATTTATCAAATAAATAGCAATTCTCAGAGTGCAGCAGTGTGAATATACCCAGCTTTCGGTTGGCACCATGTGTCATGACCTGAATTAATTACCTAAAATTTTTCATAGGGCAGAAATATCCTGTCACAAGCATGTCCTGACTCCCCAGTGTTCCCACTCAGTGGTTATTTATTTGCCACTGTGCAAGTTGCAGGGTTTTCAAAAGATGCACATTCTGTGCTCACCCTGCTTTTGAATGTTGTCATAACTCTGTATATGCAAAGGCTAAAAAAAAGAAGACTGCCACTGGTATCACTGAGGTTTAAATTTTGAGTCCATTGGCAAGTTGGATGAAGGAACAAGCACCGGACAGGAGACATTTCACTCATGCTACATTTGTCAGACTCTCTCCATTTGACTAAATAAGAGATCCAAACAGCTATTTTCATCTCCTCATCTCAAAAATAGCAGTAAAGTGATTCATTTTAGCAATAGTTCTTCCTTAATTCGCTGTGGTTTTTTGCTACGTGACAAAACCCAGATACATTCTTTAAAAAGAACACCAAAAATGGTCCTCCCTTAGGCTGTTCTAACTGTGCTTCAGCTGCCCCTGCATCAGCGTCACTCTACAGATCACAAATTTTCTTTTTTTTTTTAGATCTCAAAATTATTAGAACTGTGATAATAACTGTATTTTAATAAAAGATATTCTACCATTTCCTTTGGACTTCAGGCTGCTGAAAGAGGAGATCCAGTCATAGATTAGAGTACAGATGGGAAGTTCTATTTCTTGTGATAAATTAAATGCAACACTGCCCTCTTCCTTAGGAATCAGAAAGGGAGGATCAGCTCTGATTTTCTCATTGATAAAAAATGTGTTTTAATCCATTTTCAGGGTGTGATAGCGCATGATGTTTTAATTTTAATACCTTAGACTGATGAGTTCACAGCTCCACCATTAGTATTAATTAGTTATATACCAGCATGGTGAAGTGACAGATCTAAACACCCCCCTCTCAGGGGTTAATACCAATTAATGTGAAAAAGAGACTGGAGAAGGAAAAAAAATTTACTTGGATATTCTTTCCTCCCTTCTTCTCTTTTTATTGTATTTTACGGCAGAAATTGTATACAATTGTATAGTATGACCTAGTGGCTGCAACAACAACAACAACAACAATAATCATCATCATCATCATCTCTCATAGAAAGTATCAATTAAGAGAAATGGGAATGTACTTGAATTGCACTTTTACCTAATAAGTGGATTTGGTGTCTTCAATGAATGTGTGGTGACCACTAGCTATGAGAATCTATATATCTTGTAATAATATTTTCCCTTATTTTCTGTTCATTCTCATTAAAAAAAAATCAAAACAAAGTATAAGTACTAATAAAGTAAAATGTAATTTTAATATTGTAAAATATTCCTTTTATACCTGGTATTTCCTTTTCTGCTGCCATCCCAAACTGGCTGTACATTGGAGACAAACTAAAATTAATTTTTGATATTCCCTGAGTATCTGAACAGAAGCCAAAAAACAGGGTCTCATCCCAACTACTAGAAACTTCTGTAATGCAAATATTTAAACTGCATGTATAGGCTTTTTTTTTTAGAATCCTTGCTAAGAAACTGAAAGTACTGTTTGATTCATGCTGCAGAAGTTTCCTAAAATGAGTCCATCGGATTGGACTTTAAGTGTATTAACCATGGCTAAATGATTCAAATATACTGCAGCAAAAGTGTAAGCAAACCTATGGGTGAACAGTGAACAGAGAAATCACAGTTCAAGTCACAACTCAAATCAAATCTTACTGTCCATCATAAACCAATAAACTAATCTTATTCCTAGTCTATTTGAATAGTTCATCAAACTGTTGAGTATATAAGGTTGCTGTATTACTCAGTACAGGGCTAGGAATGTCTCTTTTGAGATTATTTTCCTGAAATTTCTTGCTTAAAAGCTTGGTCAAGATTAACCCACCATCTACTTAGAGCTGATCATGTTTTTTGGAAATGACCATTAAAAAAAAAAGTTTCAGCAAGAGTAAGGGCCAGATTATGCACTTGGGACAGGATAATCCTGGTTATACATGCAGACTGGGGGATGAGGTGTTGGAGTGCAGCACCATGGAAAGAGATCTGAGGATTTGGGTTGATAGGAGGTTGAACATCCATCACCAGTGTTTCCTGGCATCCAAAAGGGCCAACAAGTAATGCCCTGTAAGGTTCAAGGCATGGAGTGGCAGCCAGTTGAGAGCAGTGATTGTTCCACTCTACACGGGACTGCTGCAGCCTCACCTCCAGTACTGCGTGGAGTTTTGGACACACAAAGTATAAGGAAGACATCAGACTATTAAAGTGTATCCAGAGAAGGGTGGAAGGTCTTGAAGGCAAGAGGAGAAGCTGAGGTTGTTTGGTTTGCCCAGCTTAGAGAAGAGAAGGCTGTCAACAGCTTCCTCAAGGAGAACAGAGGAGGCAGAGGGGCTGGTTTCCTCCCTCTGGTGACCAGTAGTAGGACATGAGGAAATGGAATGAGGCTGTGCCATGGAGGGTTCAGGCTTGTCATTAAGAAAAGGTTTTTCACTGAGAGGATGGGTGATCACTGGAAAAGTGTCCCCAGGAATGTGGATATGGCAGCAAGACTGACAGAGTTAAAGGAGCATCTAATTATTACCCTTAGTCATATGGTTTTGTTCTATGTTTCTGTGATCCCTTTTAATTGTCTGAACATATTTTAAATATTCAGGAACGATAACTGAAATATGTGTTCAACAAATTTGTTTACCATTATTCTACTATCTTTAGAAACTGGCAAAGTGTCACTTTGGCTTCATAGACAGTTTTGTTATTAGTTCTTAAGTAAAGAATGTCTTACACTATATTGCAGCTAGTTCTAGTTCTTGTTCAGCTACCTCACCTCAAATGCATCATTCCAAGAATGTGTGCACATTTCTATGAATTCTTGTAAGATTCAACTTTTATATCTACTTTTACTTAACCTCTAGATGCACATATGAATAATGAGCTCTATAGGATTCAGAGATGTCATTTTAGATATTACTTGCATATCATGTAGGTGATAGGTTTCTGCAATATGTTTTTATTATTTCTTGTGCATTTAGTTTAAGCACAAGCAAAAGATGCAATTTACCAGCTGGGTGCAAGCACAGGTCTGTAGAACAGTATGTTTTTAGTTTTTATAGATGTTGCAATATTGATACTAATTCTATAACTAAGAAATTGATTGTACTATGCCTATTCATACCGATTAGGATGCTCCTACATGTGTTTGCTCAACAATTCTGATCAGTTAAATTGTGTAGTACTGCTCATCATTTGTAAATCACAGTGAGATTGAATATACATGCACATTCATAAGTCATCTACACTCTACAATCTTTATTTCATGAATTTAGTAAAAAATATTTTTAATGCCCATGCTAAGATGGTATTTTGATTTCCTGATGTACATATTTTAGAAGCTGTTTGCTTAGCTTGTGTGTCTTACTAGATTAGATGCAATGTTTCAAATGAGCAAACATTTTAAAGTCTTCAAAAACAGAATTTGGAAGTGTAAATTCAAGCTCCTCTTTAAAAAGACTTTATCAAACAGAATAAGACTTTTTAAAGAGCTTAGTTGTCATTGAAAAGACACTGATGCAAACTAGTTGAATAACTAGGACATTTTTGCCAATCAACTTTTTAACAATATTTTTTATTTTTAATCTCCTGACTGCAAAATGTAGCTGATGGGCTTTTGTCATGTTTTATGTATAAAGTTGATACACATCAATTATTTCAGAAGCAAATGTATTATATGCTAAGCTGATTGCAAAATATTTCTTGCCTTGCCAGAAGAAAAGAAAAAAGGACCAAAAAGAAAGACCCCTAAACACAGGGAAAAAACCCTCAGCTTTCAAGTTGGCAAGCCTTTAAGAAACTATTAAGATCATACAAGGGAAAACATCCATTCAAAAATATGGGAATTAGTTTAGTTTCATTTTAGGAAGGAGACAAAAATTGACTCCATAATCCAGAAATCCAAACTCCAATATTGGATGGTAAAAATGGATTAGTAAACAAGAGAATTGTGTGTGTGTTATGCCCACAACCGTCTAACAGTGCAAACCATATAGCTGAGCACTTTAGAGAGACGAACTAATGTGTATCACAGGCCTGTTTGCATTTCCACTGTTAGAGTCATGATTTAGAATTGAACTTATGGCATAATGGGGAGGAAGTGACAGGTGGTTGAACCTGTTGAAGATGGAAGTCAGCATAGTGCTGTGATGGAAAGTTATTAGCTGTTATTGATATCCAAAGCTTCACCCAGTGCAATTTCCACTGGAACATGATGTTTAGAAGAAACTGAAGATTTATAGACCCCCCTGCCATCAGATGGCATGAGAACTACCCATGAGCATGGCCCAGGGAAGGACAGCAGACTTCTGGAAATGGTTACTTAAGTCTACTGCTTCAGAAAAAACCTAAATATGAGCTGGAGGAAAGAGGGCTTTGGGGCTACAATTCTTCCTCTCTGATTAGAATCTTGTGGAGGAACAGATTCACTCTGCCAATGGGATGCCAAACACAAAAGGAAAGAGAAAAACAAGTAAAAATATGAGGTTAATTTCCATGAGATTGTTCCTCTAAACACCTATCTTACTCTGGGAAGCTTGAAAGGATTTAGGGACCTGAGCGCACAGGCTGTAAGTTCAGGTTGCAATGACAAAGAAGGGGGAGTTTGATTTGAGTGACACATTTCCTCAACTTTAGGGTTTGATACTGTCACAGATTACACAATGTTAAGGTAATGCTGAAACTATTAATGCAATGGAGAACTTAAGAAGTAGGAAATAGTAACCTGAAATGGCATATTTCTGCCTAAAATTTATTGTCAGTGAATATTCAAACAAAACCTGGGGGCTTACGTCTAATAAACACAGATTGATACAACATGCCGCGAGAAACTGGACCAGCTCTCTAAATGACCCAGGAAACACAAATAAAAAGAGGTGTGTAAACCCAGTTATTTTTACCCAGTTTGTAGTGAAAAAACCCACAATTCAAACCACTTACCTAGAGATGCCTGTGCAAAGAGGTTAGTCCCCTAAAAGTGTTGTTTAGAGACAATGGAGAAAGGCAGACCCTCACAGACAAGAATCCAGACTCCAGGTGTGCTGAACTGGACTCTGGTGTCTCTTCTTTCTCTGTGTTTTCTATATATGCAATACCAATTCGACTGATTATGCACATGCCAGCACAAATCTTAGTCTATATTAAATATACAGTTGCTGTAGGTAAGTATGTAACACAATTGCTACTTTGGCAACATTCATCAACAGCGTGGCTGCAAGCCCTGCCACACCAGCCAGATTCAATACTATTTCCAATTGCTGAAATGCAGGAAGAAATAAAAGTGTTTTATTATTTTATAGCATCTTTAGCTCTTCTGTGCTGACAGTAAAGAGCTCAATTGTTTTTCTAAGATGAAATCTGTTCTGGAATAGTGCTGTGTTTTCTTTAGTTTGTATATAGTGAAACTATCAAAGGAAGGACAGTTGATGTCAGAAAGGTTCATATTTATTCATGTTTAAATTGAGGTTGGCTGTGTTTGCTCTCATTACTGCTGTCATAAATGGTCAAGGACATCTAGGTATGTGTTTTCATAAATGATGTGATCATTCCAATTCAACAATTGTGAATACCGAGTCCTATAGCTACATTATAGTTTCTAAAGTGCTCCTGTTGCAGTGCTATTTAGGAATCTGAAACCTACTTATCTCTTTTAGAAATGCAATTTCTATGACAACTCAAAGCAGCTTTATATCACTTCTTGAAACTCAGATTTCAAAATCAGAATTGTGTGGTCATTCAATCCATTGTGATAGTGGACAGTGTAGTGGAGGTGAATGAGAACTGCTTATGCCTTGGGGAACACATTAATTTACTGATACTGAAATAGCTTCATTTTAAACAGCAAGGACAGGGAGATGCAAAGGTGAAAAAACCTCTATCTAATATTTATAAATTTCAGACACGCATCTAAGACCACATACAATTCGGTTCATTCATTACAGCAATCTTTTTCTTTGCTGCATGCAGTATCTCTACATTTTATTTCAATTAAAATATAAAGGCACACATCAAATAATTTCTGCTTACAAAGACAAGACCACCTAGTGGTTTTTGTATGTTTAATTCACTGTCTCCTGCCACAAATGCTTGAGGCTTTGATTAGCTTTATCTTACTTGAAAGAGGCACCCCGTGTAGAAGGAGACAGGGTGATAAGCTTTCCTGTTGTCTCTGCAATTCTGAGGGAAGGTTGCTTCATTCTGATCCCTGAGCTACCTGGAAAATACACTTTAGAAATCAAACAGTCTCTTCTTCTTCTTAAACACTTAGCATATTTCAAACACCAAAACTTGATTAATTTTCTGATGACTGACATGTTGAACTAAGCATATTTCCTAAAGCAAGGACTGCAATGTACTGCTTTTAATCTGTTAAATAAAGATTAATTTTATTTCCTACATATTTTTCTACTTCTCTTTGTGTTATTCACATGTATGTGACAATATTTGTGTCTGCTTAATTATTTGTTGTTTATTTTGAAGATTTTCATAAACTTGATAAGCTCATATTTTTCTTTTTTCCACAGACATTTGAAGATGGAAGAAAAAAGACTGAGCCTGAAAAAGAGAAGGAATGATGAAGGAAAAATAAATTTGTAATTTTGAGAGGCCTTGGATTGAGTGTAATATTTAGACAGAACTGTATGAATACACATTGCCAGGGCTAGGTTTCAGCTGTGCTACAATTTATAGTTATGTCAAGCTTGCCTGCAGCATGTAGATCAACACTTATTTTTTTCAAGTGTGTTCATACATTTAAAGAAAAAGGGTTCCTTTACAATTACAGATTCAGGGTGGGTTTAAGTAAAATACTGATGATTGTTAGCCACTTACAAAGCACCTTTAACTCAGGAATGAAGCCTGAGTTAAAATACAAAATACAAAATGATTCGGTGTTCACAAAATATTAGAGAAAATGAGAAATGGTGTATTATGAGTACTCATTTTTCTTGCTTTTTCTTGGTTCTTAGGTATTTAAGTATGGGTATTATCTGCAGGGATAAAAATTTTATATTTGTCATACATAGATATACACATGGCACTGGATATGATGGCAATAAATAACCTTAAATTTTATGCTTAAAAATAATGTCTTAAAAAGATATCAAATTGACTAAAGGATCTCTACCCATAGCTTGTAATTTTTCTTCTGTTTGTGGATTTCTTGTCTTGCAAAGAAAGCTCTTTTTTTTTCTCTTGTATTTTTAATTACATTTTAAATTTGACCCTCTTTTTTTTAACATTTTTTTGTCTCTAGCATAACAATTAGCTATACACCATTATTACTGATTAAATTATTAAAACAATGGAGCATTAAAACAGAAATAATTTGCCATGTGCATTCTATATTGGCCTTATTTAGTTCCAAAACTCTTAAAGAAACAACATTACCTCTTTTGTATTTGGTTACACCATGAAATCAGGAAATATGTTAAAGGTCACAGATCAGAAAAAAATAATTCCAGCAAACTGAAACAGAAGTCATCAGAACTAAAATATAAGAAATTTCCAAAATCTTCATATGCAAAATATTATATTCCAGAACACTGAACAGTGAAACTGTCCAAACACCTGCTGTATTATCAAATGGAAAATCTTAACCTTCTCTAAAGGACATTCAAGGAATGGAAACAGAGCATATATAGACAAACTTCCCTGGACCATGGGAATCTGAAAGTTCAAAACAGCTCCAGATTTTAATTTGCAATGTGTCTAACTCCTAATTAACCTAAGTTTGGAACTCAGATCGAAAGTGCATTGGGCAAAAAACCCAAAAAAAACCCCAAGAAACAACACAAAATGAAGCAAAAAAGCAAGCAAGCATGTTTCCAGTATAGCAGATAAATAGGTAGCTATTACCTAGATATTGTTTCTAGATAGTTTACCTCCTCAGAGATCTTAAAATGGGATTGTTTACTCGTAATGACTTCTTCTCTAGGTGAGAAATTGTTTTTGCAGACATATAGTATGTTGAAAGGCCCTATTTGCTTGTGGCCTATATATACCTTTAATTTGACTGTAAACTATATAGAGTGTTTGTAGGAAAAAGTGAAAAAATGTACTTAGTTTGGAAAGATATTATTCTGGTTCTGGCTTTTCCATATGTGTTGCTTTCTTTAAGTATTTGGGTTAACATTAAAGTTCATTAAGGTTCTTAAGCTTAGTTGCATAAGGGGCATAACAGAGTGGGCCAGATAGCTTACTAAAATTGCAGCTCAGCTGGAGATTTTATTTTAGTACATTTCAGAAAAAATAATGTCCATCTTGCAAGTTTAAACAAAACAAGGCACTTTTTTTTTTTTAAAGCCTTTTGTACTCTAAGGATAAAACAGTCATCAAAGCTTTCCACCTCTCCAGATGTCATGCCCCATTTCATTTAACAACAAGAAGCGCTGGGGAAAGGTGCTGCACTGTTTCATCAGGACTTTTTTTTTTGGGATGGCTCCACAACACTGCACCAAACATTAAAGAGAAGAAGCGTAAAGAGGAGATACTGTGGTTCTTTGTCTCTGAATAGCATGGCCAGAACTATCCTTTCCACGGGTACCAAGTTTTCTGCAATATCAGTGAAAAATTTGAGGAGAGGGGGACAGGAGTCGAGTTCTGTAACATTAGATCTGTTTGAGGAGACACAGCATGAATATCTGTGTAAGGGATGGAATGCAGTAGAAATAAAATTATAGTTAGTAAATAAATAGGACATTGAATTTTACTATCAAAATGCCATTCACAAAGCAATAGCTAAGGTTAAGTTTTTCATTTAAAAAGAGTTTCTATTTTTTTCATAACTTACAGAGGTCCCAAATAAATTAAGAGTACTTCCTATTTGTGTATGGCAGTTTTACTGGTGAATGAAAATGTGAAGAGAAAACTAGATTTAAAAAAAAGCAAACCTTAAAACCAATCACCATCAGAAAATTAATTTGTCCTCTCAGGTCTTGATAATGTACTCACTTTTCAGAGAATAAAATTGAAAACTAGTGAAATTCTCATCTGAATATATTCTGAGAGGTTAAGACACTTTTTCCCATTCTACAGAAATACAAGTTGTCTTCGACTCAAGGAACTATAGTTACTTGGAAAAAGAGTGTAGTTAAGTTAAGAGAAAGAAGGTAAAAAATATATAACCAAATGGTTTTAAAATCTATTGTTATAAATTTCATTTCAGCAGGTTTGGAATTTTACTTTATACTCAAGATTGGACACAATCTATTAATGTGAGTGTTATGTCAGCCCTTTTGAACATTTGATTTTTTTTGGTTGCATAATTTAAAACATTAATATTCATATATTATAGGATGCATGGTTCTGAAAGACTATTTAAATACTGCTGTATTTTAAATGTATATTTAAATCTTAAAATAATGTTGGTGTCTAGGCTCAAAGCTGTCAGCCCTCAACACAGACTACCTTTGTCCTGATAGAAGAAAGCCATTAAACTTTGTCTCATTAAAGTTTATTGACTTAAGCATAGGCCTGAAGGCAATCATGTACTTAAATTCTGCTCCTCAAATAGATCTGATTTCCTGAATACTGCATTAAATTCTAAGACCTATTGTGTTGAACAGATCATTGGCTATTAATGCAATCATGCTCTGCGTCAGAAAAAGTTTAAGACACTTTGTTCTTGAACTGGAAAGAACTCCCTGGATCCTGGGGATCCAGTGGTGGATTCAAATAGATAGAAGGGATGCTGTGAGGCAGAATGTCCAAACAAAAGATAATCTTTAGCTTGCTTTCTCTCTTTTTTTTCCAAAATATGGGAAAAAAAATCTTTCTCTTGATGGGGTGGACATTATTCTTTCCCAAAACTGATTAAACTCTAACAAAGGTGCCATATATCCTCTCTTCTTCTCTGCATTAACACCTATTGCCAATCTTATACCGATAAAGGTTTTCTGGAGAAACTTAAACTGCCCAGCCTGCTTGTGTGGCCCTTAAAAACAATCTTGCATGTAAAGAGGTGCATATCTTTATACTGTGAATGGCTACATCACACTCCTCCTCACCCCTGCTCTGTGCCCTGGTGACAGCACTAAAATGTTGGTGGGATGAGAGCTGCCCTGTTCTCTGTCTTTGGTGCCTGGATTAAACTGGATCCACACCCCTGCTCGGGTCACGCCTCATCATAGCATCTACTCAGATGATGCATTGCAGCAGAACATCAGCACAGCATCGTCAGTCAGAAGATGGCACAAGCTTGGATAAACAGATCCAAGAGCAGGTTCAGTTTAATTACAGGACAGAAGGTGCCCTGATGTTCCTTGGAGACAAACCACTTGTGCCAAGAATTAATATGCTCCAAATTCCTGTGTAGTGGTCTGAAAAATATGTTGAAGCATCTGAAGAGAGCTCACACAGACTTTGTCAAAAGAGTGATTCTAAAACAAAGATGAAAAGTGAAAATCCTTATACCTTCTACATACCCCTCAAGAACCCCCGGATGCTAACTATAGTCTGTATTTCAGTACTTCAGAGAAGGTTTACAGGGACACTGTCAGATTAGATTTGGCTTATAATGTAAGCTATATAAAAATAAGTTGCTACTGGAGGAAACAGTTTTGTTATCTTTCTTAAGGACAAACATTCTTTTTGTGCAGTTACACCAAATAGCTAAACAAGGAGGTCCCTGCTACCTGAGAGAATCAAGTCACCATAAGAAACCAGTGTACACCAATCCTATTTCATTCTCTTTATGACCCACTATCATGTTCATGTGTTTATTTATTTTTTAATTTGTCTTAAAATTGAACAGATGAGGTCATGTTCAGAATTTAGTCCTACATAGTTGATGGTCAAATTAGTATTTTATTACAGGGTATTGTGTTTCTATTGTTGTTTTTCTGAGCTCAGCTATTGCAACCTGAACTGAGCATCTTACAGTGGCATAAGAGCATTACGTTTTCCAACAAGGGTAATAACTTCCTTTGCAAAATAAAGTCCAATTTTATGGCAAGTTTAAGCAGCAAGTTTATAAAGTCAAATATAAAACCGTGCAGAGCATCTATACATATGTATAACTTCATTAAGCATATGTACACATATGTTTATATATATATATATATATATATGTCTATGTATCTGAACTTTAGCACTTTATTCTGCAAATGCTTTTTTGGTCTATTTATATATGCAGAAATATATGCTTTTGTATGTGTTAACATATATGTGATAGCTAAAATATAAACACAGTTTTCCACATGCTGTTATCTTTCTGTGAAGTTAAACTTAGTTTATGCCATTCCCAGATTGTCTGAAGTTAGATATTTGTACTGACAGCACATCAGTGCATTGTGAAGCTGTTAGGGAGAAGCCAGAACTTTAGGCTTCTGGGTTACATGCAGGTTTTGGAGGTAAAAATTTGGCTGTTTATTACAACATTCAACTGCTATATTTGCAAATGTGGAGCTGAAACTGAAATAGGTTTGTTTGTTTGTTTGTTTGTTTGTTTGTTGGGAGGGAGGGAGGGAGGGAGGGTTATGCATTAAAAAAAATGCATAAAAGGCTAAATTGTTGGGATTATCAAATCAGAGTAATATTCTTTATCAGAGGATTATTACTGAAGGAGTTTTATATGTTCCTATTTTTTCATCCTAACTATCAAATTTCTTAGGAATCAAACAAAACCTATAGCTCTGTTCTTGTGCAAGCAGAATAAAAGGTCTGGTGCATTTATAATCCAGACAAGGAAGCTAAAAAAAAAAAAGAAAAAAATCAGGGAAAGAGGAAAGCACAGAACCAGCAAGATCAGCTCTACTGTGTTCTCTTGTGAAGCTTTGGAGCTTTTTTGTTTTGCTTTGTTTTGTTCTCTGTCTGGTGTGTTTTTTTCCTGGCTTGTCATTTTCAATTTCTTAGTGGGGATCATGTTAGTAGGAAGATAATGGGATGAAAAATAATAAAGCCAGAGAAGTTTGAGATTTGGGGTCATGTCCGAACGCTCTGGGGCTGCGGGGAACGAACCACACAACCAGTTACTTCAGGGACAGGATATTCTCTATATAATCTGCAAGAAATAAAATAGAACTTAGATCAATCCCCACAAAAAAGAAAAATCATTTGAGAGATGAAGTCTGTTCTTTGCCCCTTAAAATCTTCCTACAACAGCTGTCCCGGTTTAAGTTTTTTCCTGGCTTATCCCTATAATTCTTTTCTTGAGCATTTTGGGGCTTAAGAAGTGCTGAAGTACAGGGGACGAGGAATTGCTCTAGAGATCCAAGTTGCTCCTGGAGCTTCCTTAGTTAATGAAACAATGTACACAACACAAAAGAATGATTTTTTCCCCCCTACAAAAACAATGATTTGTTGGTGTATATCAGCATAATTATGCCTATAACTGTTTCTGTTACTGTATAATGCATACTAAGCCCCTTTGCCTGTGCAAATAAGCTGAATGTATCTGCTTAAAACCACAATCCAAATTATACTGAAAATATTGCCCTGCATTGTGCAAAGTTATTATGAAGAGAGAAATGCTGTTTTATTAAATTTTAAAGTCCATTGCTCATGGGAACAAGGGACATAAGATGAGTTTAAGAGTTTGTCTTTGAGAAGTCCTACAGGTGCATTCTCTGCAGCCTTGTCATGGAGTCATGGAAATCACACTTCTTCTTGGAGCACACCACAGATCTCATCTGACTTGTACGCCTGGGTCACAGTTCGTAGAGAACAGAGCAGGAAGGCAAGAGGAAAGGGACTTGGGCACACCTTGCAATGGGTTGAAAACATATCTGGCATTTCCCCCAGACTTGTTTGTTTGGAGGTGCCCTTGGGCCATTCAGCTCAGACATAGCAGGAGTTAACCAGGGCGAGATCATCTACTGGACTAGGGGCTTTTTTGGAGTTACTGTTTCAAGCTGTCAGCAGTAGACGAAAGTCATCACTGTCTTGGTTTATACTCAGTTGATGGTTATCTTCGTTTCCATCTGTATTATGAATATTGGTTTTTAATGAAAGCTTAATATTTCCATTATCTAAATAGAAAAGAATAGAATTGCTAAAAACAAAACAACAAAAAAGGAGAAAAAAGGAGAAAAAATAAATTGAAAATCGCCTCAGTTTCAGAATGATCTAACGAGGGATCCTTAAACATATTTTTCCTCCATTTTTTTTCTACTTCCCTCCATCTTTGATAAAGTAACCAATATAGTGATGCTCCTACCACTTTATGTTTGTGGGTTTTTTTCTCTCTGGGTATTTTTTCACTGTTTGACTGTAAGGATTTCTGGCACACTGTTGCTTGTATTGTATGGTTTGCTTTAACTAATAGAGACATTTTGTGTGCCAAAACTCTGCCGCTGCACTGCTGTCTGCTAGTCTAAAGCTCAAAGAAACCTACCACAGGAGGAGAAAACACGTTATAATTGTATAACTTTCTGGGGTCGGCTTCTTTTTGTTATATATGTTTTGTTTTACTGAGGGCTGGAGGAGGAGGGAATGGGCGCAGAAATAGGAATACTGGCATGGTTCCTGATTTGTTTGTATTCAGGTCAGTAGACAGTGGCAGGACTGCTTCTGAGTGTTTCTCTCCTACTGTTGTACCCTATCCAGCCCTGTGACAGGAACATCAAAAAAATTTGGCTTGTATTTCTGTTTTATAATATCTGCCAGAGTGCTGCTCTATTTTCATCCTGAAGCATTGAGAAGCTAGAAAAACAACTGGATTATGTAAGAAACCTTTTCCAAAAACAAAGATTCTGCACTATTTGAAGAATAATTGCCAGCAGCCATTTAGTTACCAATATATGCAGAGAAAGGTAACATTCAAATTCCATTAAATATTGCATATCAGGCTATGGTGTATCTGGATACACAAGCACACACAGCACAATCATTTTTTACTACCGCTCTCCGTGCTTCATATGGCCTTGGGCTGACTTCAAAATATCTGATCTGAGTTCTGCGTCAGAAATGCAAAACCAACTCAGCTGCCTTTCTTTTTTTCCCAGAAAAAGTGAAGCACACAAACCAGAAAAAATTAAGATCTGCTAGTAGGACTGAGAATTTCTCAGTAAAATACTTTGGCACATACTAAGCCTCTGAGAGATGCCTGGCACAGTCTATATATTTTACTTGCTGTTTATTTTTCTTGCTTGTTTTTCTTCATTTGAGAGACACTATAGTAAAAGCAGTGTATTAACAGGTTGTCAAGATTAAAAGTCCCAGCCTTGTGAACAGCCCATTTGCATCATATCAGACATGTTATCCTGTCTCATACATTACTCAGTTGAAGGGAAGAGACCAGAAACTAGAAAAATCGAAAAGCGTAGAGTAGAAATTATCAGTAAACAGATTAAATACATTGCATTAATGGAGTCTATGGAGTTACTCTGACAGCTTTTCCCTAAAATGTTATGAACCACCTGGAACTTGGGGGAATTCAGAGAAAGAATAATAACAATACTTTGTAGTTTTTAGTGCCTTTCAAATATGGGTCTCAAAACACTTCACAAACACTAATCAAATGTCATAACAGTGCTGTGAAATAGTAATCTATTATTATTCAAAACCAATAAAAGATCCTTTAAAAATAAAAGCAAGCTAATGTTTCAGTGTATTTGAGTGCAATGCAATTAAAGACTCTTCCTTTCTGTAGTTTTAGCAGTAACTTTCCCTAATTGCAGTGAATAAGGTATTGCGTCAGCACTGTGCCAGGAAAAACTACCAGCCCTTACACATTGTACACTTTCCTGGGATGTAATCTAATACTTTCTTGTAATACTTATAAGTCATCTATGACTGTATCATAGAATTTTATCCTGCTAGTCTCATTTGATAAACGGAGTGTAGTACCTTTGTATTCAACCAAGTCTTTGAAAATGTTTCTCTCAATTTCCCCAGTTAGGAGCTAGATCAGAGATCCACATGGAGAGACAAGGAACAGGACTAGTTATGCATGTAAAACTGTTTGACCAGGAAAGAAAAAAAGACTGGGACAAGAAGATTTATTTTAAAAAAGTATCTAATGTGATGGTTAAGCAACTGCCTAGAGGGGGCTAATGACTATGCACTGTTTTACTGCATAACTATCCATGTTTTATCACATAGCTGGTGAATCTAAAAATCTTTTTATGAATAAGTATTTGTTAACTGTCCAATGCTAATAATTACTCAGCTCTGGATGATTTATGCACTAGAGCTCCTATAGTTAATATATGTAGATTTGATTACATATCAGAGGATGGACTCAAGTGAAAAATTAATTATAACCATAAAAGTTCCATGAAATGCCTGACTGCTTTATTTGTACCTAATGTGAGGTTTAGGTTGCTTTTATTATTATATCTTGCTTCATCTTGTAACAGAGTTACTGGGTTAAAACATTCATAAATATGTCTTGGAATGTTAGTTCATTATTAGAAACAGTTTCAAGAAAGCTTAGAAGTCATATCATGTAAACATCTATCTTATAATTAAAACTCAATTAATATGTTTGCAACAAACATTTGCTGCTTAGGATGTCTACAAAAATTGCTTAATGGAATCCAAATTTAATCCCTATTAGGAACACTTTAAATTTGATCACAAATCTTTATCTCCACTTCACATTTTAAACATTAAAAGGGGCTCAAGAAGCTACATCATTTTAATCACAAAATATCTATATCCTGTCTAGATCAATCTTGAATAAATTATGTTATTCTGGCAGTTGGCATACGAGGGCAAAAAGAGAAAAAATCAACCAAACATATCCACATACCCAAAAGATGTGTAATTGCTGTGTTTTTAAAATGCAGTCACTTGTTTCCCTCCCTTGTGTGGGGAAGCAACAAATACACCTAGATACATAGATCCCTTCATTCACTGAAAGCCTCAGAAAATCCAGGCAGTAGTACATGTGAAACCAGGATTAGCTGAAAAAAACCAGCAGGATTGGGCCCAGGACTAATATGTGGTGCTGTCAGTCTGAACCATATCCCTGGTGGACTTATACATTAGGAAGTTGATGGTGATGGTGACATTACTGAAAGGCAAAAGAAAGTATAAAACATCTGCTGGCAAAGAGAGCAAAACAAAACTGATATGTGCCCGGAAGGGCTGGAAAGAGAAATGGGGTTAACACCTATAGAAAAGCAGGAGGAAATAATTGTCTTAAAAACTAAACAAGGTGAAAGCCTGATTCCAGCACTCTACATTAACATTAGGGATCAGAAAACACATCAGAAAACAGATTTTGTTGACAGGGAGAGGGAAAAAGGACGGAAGCAAAAAAGCCCACAACCACCACACAAACCCCTAAATTAAAGGAGGGAAGCAGACTTAAATGTCCAGAGCTGCTTTTCAAGAGCTAGATTCCTTCCAGGCAGAAGGAGAGGCTGGACTCCATCACCTTCCCCCTTGTCCACTCTGACATCATTGGTATGGGCAGTAACCAAATAATACTAGGCCCGTAGAGTGGTTCACCTGTACTTCCTAAGTTCATAGGTACATTGAAACAGTAGCTACATGCCCTATATGCACTGCGTGAAGAATCTGAAGGATCTGGCAGTCAGGACTGTCCAAACCTGTGCAGCTAAACTGAGCACACTCAACGTGTTCCTATGTCACACCTTCAGAGAGTAAATTCAAGATTGTGGTTGAAATAAACTTTATTAGACTTGCTACATGGATTCATATTGTGTTGAATAGCACCTGAGAGCAGTCACTTTGCTGACTTTTCGGAATATGACAGGAAAATCTACAACATGACATTCGATCTGGTAATTAGGTGAGAACGCCTGAGCTACAGGCAATGCCTGGAAATTACAATTCTGGTTAATGGCCTTAAAGTTCTCTTTCAAATTGAAACAGTGTTAAGTGTCATGTCAAGGGCCACTAACATGTTTGAACAAGCAGATGATGAATGATGGTCCAGGATTGTTGCCTTATTTTCCTGCAGTCTCACTTGTCTTGAGTGTATGACTGCCCTCTTTCTGTCTCCAGGCTCCCAAAATTTTGGAAACATAGTTAAAATTGTGAAGATGGAAGAACAGTAGACCTAAAATTTCTAATGCAACCACCCTTAGTTTAAACCTTATGTTTTCTCAGGTGTCTGAGAGAGGCTAGAAGCACCTGGCAACTAGAAAATAGACAAATGTTTAAGTGCTCCCACTAAAACCATGCTGCTACTCACTTTCCCTCCCCCTCCAACTGAAAGCACAAAAGGTAAAGATCAGAGGTTGAGATAAGAATAATTTAATGGAAACAGCAATGAGGTAAGAAAAAGAACAGTAACAGAAACAGCATGAAAAACAAAAGGTATAAGACAAAGAAAAGATTTATGCAGAAAGTTCACTACAATACCAACTGTTTTGCCTGCTGCACTTTCTTGTCCCAGAAGGCACATTCTTCTTCTTGAAAACCAGTGAGACAGCCCCTTTCCCCCACCCCTGACAACCACATGACATGGTATTGAATAAAATTTTGGTCTTGGCCATTCCCATACAGATAAAAACTCCACCCCCTCACACCAACTGAAAAAAAATTAACCCTGTCTTTCCCTGAAACCAGGACAAAACATGCAGATCTTTCCTCTCATTGTTGAGTGGCTTCAGGTACAAAGTGGGACTTCTGTCATGCTAAAGTATTTGAAAATTTGTGTCCTGTCATGAATTGTATCTTTTTCAATGTTTATGTTAGTTTTTTGCCTTAATTAATATGATGCTCAAGTTTATTTACAGAAAATATGAGCTAGCTTTCATTCTAAAAAATTCTAACAAAAAAAGCTAAAAGAAGGACTTATCTGTCTTGAAATCAGGTGTGAAATCTAAACCAGTTGTGTAGCTCCTTTTATATTTGCTGAAGAGAGATAAGCACTGCCATAGAGGTATATATCTCATCTGTCTTAAACACCTATCTTAGGATACAGGAATTGCTCTCCAGAGGTTGTCTGCATGTCTCCTTCTTACAGAGGAAAATTTCAAGGCTTGTTAAAAACAAACAAACAAACAAACAAAACCAAAAAAAAAGAAAAAAAACCCCTACCACTTGAATGTCAGAAAGTCAAGGTGAGTCTCTTTCTATGTGTTGGCTTACCTTAGTGAAGATCTGTTCACCTCAGTAAAAGGACCTATCCAGAAACCTCATCCAAGTCATTTTTATTCCTTAACACAATCAATGCACATGTCCAAAATGCAGTGTGGGATTTTCCAATCTGTTCAGTGCTCAAGCCTGAAAAACTAAGTACCAAGATAGTGAAACCTTCAAAACTTCATCCTTCCTCCACACAAGCTGTTCAATTAATCATTTCCTTATTGAACCTTGTCTTTTCCTAGATGCTACTAAACAGATTACAGAGTACCCTATGGAGAAGTAAGTTCTCATAATGGTATCCTCTACTCGGGAATGAATTTCTCTCTGCCTTTTTTACTGTACCACTTTTATCTGCATTTTCAGTCTCTTATCTGCTGTTCTTTGCCACTACCATGGTATAAATATTTGGGCAGTAGACAATAAGACCAATTTATATGAATACTCTTCCTGGTTATTAGATCTATTAATTGCACAAGTTGCATAAACAAGTTGCTAAAGAGCTCTTTGATTTGCTACTTTTCATATTTATACACTTGTTACAGTCCTTTGCCTCCCTTACTCCCTTAATGGAGCCTCATAAAGGTGCTGTGGGTAGAAGGAGCAGCTGTGAGGAGGAAGAGGAGGCAGTGTCAGCACCATTAGCTGTTTTACTTCCATGCATATCCTTGCTGCCTGGCCCTGAATGCATCATGTTGATGTGTAATCACAAATGGCTGTGAAAATCGTTGACAGTCATCTTTGAAGAGAGACAGCACAGGAACTGCAGAGCTGAGTAAGTGGCCTTGTCTGGACACATTGTGTGTGTGAAGGGTACATCCTCACTCATTTCAATAGACCTATTAATATCCTCCTTGCTGAGTTGAGAAACAGAGTAATGAGGTGCAGTAGTTCTGGTTTTGAATAACCACCTTCAGAAGACCTTACATCATAGGTCCTATTGGGTTTAAAACTCAGGAAGCTGTGAGATATAACACTGGAACAAATCACACCACTGCCATGAACAAAGTCAAGGCTGTCACAGATAGAAGGATTCACTTCCCCTGTAAGAGAGAAGTAGCAGTTTATCAATATAGAACTATGATCTAAGTTTTTAAGTAAATGCAACAGTAATTTAACTGAATTCAGCTGCAAGGTTGGTCTTCATTGCTTGTTGCATAGAGGACAGGGTCAGACAAAACTGTCAGGGAAACATTCCTGTTGAGACATGAGGCTCAGAAAGGACCTCCTTCTGTTCTAAGCTTTCTTAGGGGAATCCATGGCATGGATCCATACATACTTGGTCAACGGTTTATGCCTAAAAGACTGTACATGCACAATCTATCCTTTATACCACTTAGCTGAGATTTCAAAGTTTCATTGTGTGTATTCCATTTTACTTACTCAGCCTGAGATGCAATAAGGACTCTCTCAGCCTTAAGGAGTAACCTTGAGACATGTCCTTACACAAGGGGAGATCATGGTGTGCAGCCCAGTGCTATACAGGATTGTACAATGGGCCCTGGACTGCCCAATATTTATGGAGTAAAATGATTGACTTATATTTGCAAACCAGTTGTGTTTTGCGTTGGCATTCACTCAAGAAGACTTCAGCTGCTGTACGAGATTTATTTCATTTTACCTATTGTGTTGTTATGTTTCTCCCCAGAGTACAACTTAAGCCAGATGTAGCCATCAAAACCACCACTGGTGGCCATTGCTCAAGCAGAAAAGAAAGAGGGGAGAGCACACAAGTCTGTGACTAAACAAATAAATACTAATGTTAAATAATTTATATAGAGATAAATGTGAACATAGAGACATATACTGGTATGAACTCATGAATGTAAGCCAGGAAATTTTAACTCCCCTTGGATTACTGAATGGTTTTATCATCATAAATTTTTCATTTATGGTTGATTTTCCTCTTAATACTTCATAATTTTTCTGACTGCAACAGTTAATTTACACATTTAAACCAAATATTTAGTACATATCTGCTTGGTATCCTTGCATGTACTTCTTCTGAAAGAGATTCCAAATTTTTGTAATGAGTATATCATGGAGACTTATATTTAATTTACGTAATATATTCTTGTTAACAGGTAGAGAAATGAAAATGTAGTAATAACAAATCTAAATGTAACATTCAAAACTACTGGATCCTTCTCACTTTTACCAGAAGAAAAGACAGTCTGCATCTGAAAATCCAATCACTTTAACACAATCTTCCAACTGTATTATGCAGCCAAGAGGACGACTCCCTTATTATTGGTTCTGTAATAAAATTATGTGCATGCTTGCATAAGACAATAGAAGGATGTTATATCATATTAGCTGTAGGTGTCTGTCTATTTCCTTTTGTTTCAACTTGACTAGGATGAAATACACACACCCCTCTAAAAACAAGTCAAATCAGTCATTTCAAGAAATAAAAATAATCAGAAAAAAATGAGGTAGTTACATGAAAAGCAGAGCTAAGGAAGCCTAATTTCTCATGGCTCTGTTTGTCTTTGTGGCACACCATAATGTGCTCCCATTTCTTCCATTGCTCTCTTTTTCCTTTTTTATTTCTTTTTTTTTTTTTTTAATCAAACATCAGATTCTGTAACTCAAGATGAATTACAATTATGAATAAACAATGTGCATGAACCTCTGACTTCTGCTTCCTGTAATGCTAACTGAACAAGCTTTTCCTTATTGTTGGTAGTGCAAACTGTTTACAAATCCTGTCGGTAGCCTGTACACTGTATTATACAGGGCTATTATAGAAACTTTACACCTTTGATAGCTTTGTCACCTTGTCAAAATTGAACTTGCACAGAGGGTTTCAAAGGACCAATATACTTCTTTTGGTATCGTTTTGGTGGTTTTTTTTTAATAGTGTGAGATCCAGATATGCACTCCTAATGCCTCCACATCCAGAATTTTCATCAGCTCTCTGACTAAACTATATGCACTTTTTTTAATTGGTGTTTAACAATTTTGATTTCAGTTAAAGGACTATTTTTCAATATTCACCTAAACAAAGATTTTTCCCAGGCCCTTATAAACATGGCTTCTCAGATACTGTGTTTTGCCATCAGAATTTCTTGTGCATTATCCAGATATTTCACTATATTTTTAGACTGCAAGTAGACATTCCCTTTACAGTTACCTTACAATACCAGATTTTGCAAAGAAAAAATATTAAACATTCTCTGGCAATGAAATAAGAAGTGAAAAAGTGTAAAGAAATGCAGCAATGGCACAGTAAGCTTTTTTTTTTTTTTTTAGATTAAACATAATCTTGGCTTGACCTTAAAATTACATGAGTACTACACGTGAGGACAAAAGAAGACGAAGTTTAATTATGGATAGTGACAATTAACAAGCATTTCTGTAAAAGTTTAAACCTTCTCTGTTATTAAGAATAGTGGAGAAGAAAGATGATATGTGCTAATTGGCTGCAAGATTATTATATTTCTCTAATATAATGTCACTATGAAAAAGAAATTACAATCAGAAGAGGCGCTTTTAGCAAAGAATAAGAAATTTGGGTAGTGTTGTTCAGAGCACTGATGTAACCTTATCTGAAATTCTGGACACCGTGCTGCTCATCCACATACAAGATGACCAGACTAATCAGGTGTGGAAAAGAAGCATTAAAGTGATAGAGAAACAGACATTTAATCATAATCAAGAAATGTTTTTAAGAAATTTGAAGACTGGTATAACTCCTTACAGAAACGGAAATCAAGTAAAATATAAAGCTACAAGAAGCAGATAAGTAAAGCACTATTGCCAAAAGAAACAAATGTGTATAAACTAGATCTAAATAAATTCAATCTGAAATAGAAGGTTCATATAATTAAAGAAAACGAGGGGGAGTTAGAAAGAGTTATCCTAGCAAGCATTAATGAGGCTATTGATACTTACATTAAGAAGTCACTTTCTAGGCAACTGGAGTGTATGTTCTAATATTCCTCTGCAGTTGTGTTTTCCAGCTACATTTTGTGAGTATGACATCTCTGTTTACATTTTTTCTCAATATGAACTGTCAAAAAGTACCCAGATTCTTGTCATATATTGTTTAAAAAGTAGTTGAAAACACAGTTCAAATTTTTTCATATTTTTTTGAGTTGTACAAGGACTGAGCTCCAGAGGTACTTGAATGCTGAATGCAAGAATACTATGCCATATAGAATTAACACCAGACTTAAGCAAATCTGCCAGCTGAGAGTAGAAGTTATACTGGAAACAATATCTAGAAAAGTGCTTATGACTTTATTTTCTTTTTTTTTTTTTTTTCTTATTATTTTGTCTTCAAGAAAGAATACCTGCTGTCCAGAGGTATTGCTTTCCCTTGAGTTTAATTAAAATTATTTATGATTAATTAAGCACAGGGAAAAACTAACAAACAAAAAGTAAAACACTTCTTGTACCCTTCCCTTGCAAAAATAATGCTTTGTGGAAAAATATTTTGCAACAGCATTATACTGAAACAACTATTACAGAAAGATAAGAAGATAAGTGGGAAAACATATAAAAGAGAAACATCAAATTCTTTGCTGGTGTGTATGTGCTTGCTTCTTTCTTTGTCAGCATAAATATGGCCCCCAGATCAAGCTAAAATTTTTAAGCATCAGCAGCATCTTCCCTTCTGCAAAAGCCTGAAAAAAGGAGACAATTCATGGCGTCCCTGGTAGTAAGAACTTTGCTAAAGGGCAACTTGGGCCCAAATTCTTCATAAAGGTTCACCTGGGTCTGTCACATTTGCACCCTTGGATTTTACTAAAATCAAAGGTGTATCAAGCACATTTCAAAGCACCTGCCTTACTTGTTCATTCTGCTGTGTGGGAGGCATTGGTCAAAAGTGAGACTAACAATAGTTCAGTGAGTGGTCACCTTATACTTCCCATGCCTTTTTAAAAGAAAAAAATAAACTGTCCCTTACCACTAAGCAATGTTTGTTCAACTGATTTTGAAATAAAAATGAATGATTTATGATAAATAATGCATAACTTCTGACCAGACATTCATCCAGTCAAGTGGGTAACAAATCTACTGGAAGATTCAAATGTTTGGCAGTTAGGGAAGTAAGACCACTGTGGAGGCAATTAAGGGAACTTCTGCTCCATCAGTTACGGAACTATTCTATGATTTCTCAGAATGCAAAGATGCAAGGATGCAGAAGCACTGCTTCACAGTTAAAACCTATAGTCAAATTGTAGCAACTACTGTTGATTTTAATATTTCAATAGTCATCATATTCGCTTCTCAATATCTGTCATGTGGAGAAGTCTTTAAAATAAAATAAAAATAGCCACCTTTTAGAGCAGCCTTGAAATAACTGTTTGGTGGCAGCTGTTTCATGGTGTTTCTACATTTTTAAAAATTCTACAGAGTATTGGTTAGTGGGATACAGGACAAGACAGGAAGGTTGTGAAAGAGATTCAAACCTTGTCTGACAAGAATACACAGGTCTGCTTACACATTGTCACATAATTCGCAACCGATAGAGACTGATTTTGTTGCCATTTATAGTTATCCGTATTATATCCAGATAATTTAGCAGAACTCATTGGAATTTTATCTCTTATATTTAAGAATAAATTCAATTACAGTCCAGCCCTAAATTTTGAGAATGACAATAACAAATGCAATTAGGTTACATAGATATATACTTAAGCTATTTTCTTCCTCCTCCTAGGGAGTCTATCTGCTGTCTGATTCAATATGGAAGTCAACTCCTGACTCATTTTCTACAGCAAATTCATTTTAAAAAAGTAAATCCAGAGGTATTTCCTCACATAGAAAGCTGAGACCAACAGCTCTTTATCTTTCAATCTTTCAAGATTCTGAAGTTAAAAAAAATTACAGAGCAATGAACCTTGCTCAGAGGTTTTGCTGACAAGTCCTAACATGACATTTAGAGAGGTTTCACTGTGTGTGTAAAAGACAGTACACCAAATTTAAACACCCAGGGCACATTACCCAGGTGCAAAGATGAGTATCTCTACAGAAAGATGATAAGTATGATTCTTTTACCTTTCCCCTGTTCCTGAGGAAGGTTGAAGGTTGTACTAGTTCCTCAGACACACTCGAGCTTGTGTCCCAGACCTACGCTAAATCGATCCAAGGGATTGCATTAATTATGTATAAGCAGTGGATTTAGAGACATTATTACAATTATTCATCACACCCTATTAAATATGTCAAGGTACCTGGAGTGAGTTGAGCTCTGTGGGTTGCTTTTTCTTTAGTCTAGGCCTTCCAGTTTGGAGATGCAAGTTAGATGAGACAAAACTGGCCTTTAAAGGCTGTTTAACATTCCTTAATGTCAGCATAAGATGCTAATACGGTACTACCCTCCCTCAGCCCAGAAGGCTTCTCCTCACCTTGACCATAAAGAGTACCTTCTGCATCTGTAGAATAAGGAGGGTGTGGCATAAATCATCTTTTACATTGCTTTAAGGAACTCTAGTGAATCCTGGAGAACCTCTCTGCCTGTGAGTGATTATCATGGGGCAGTACTGGTTGGTGTGTTAAGAGCAGAGAAGAGTTCACTGTATCAAAACTCCAGGGGACCTCTTGTAATTTCAGTCGCTGCTGTGCTGAGCCTAAGATAATATGCTCTAATTTAGTCCAGTGGTATTGAGAGTTGTTTGACTGGTAGATTTTCAGTCCTGCTCTTTTTCTGAGCTCTGGCAGAGCAAACTCAATGGTCGGATGTCTCTACATACGTATTCCATATACTATTCAGTATTGACTTCTGTTTTGTTTCGTTTTCCTTTTGAAACACAAATTTTCTCTTCAAAGAATGGCATCCATCTGCGTGTTGTACAATCACATGGGAACATTTATATCTTGGCTGCATGTTTCCTACAAATTATCTGTTCAATCGCTGTAAAACAGGGTAACTTGAACATTTTCTGAGCACCATTTTAATACACATGCTCCCTGTGAAGATGATGATTGGTGAACTGCATAGTTAGGCAATGGATCTGTAGTCTTTAAACCTACTAATTAATGTAATTGAAGCAGATTCCAATTACTTTCTGGATAGGGCTTATTTTAATTTATGTCCGTGCAGTTAATTTTCCCATGCAAATCCAAATTTTTGGCTATGAAATCAAATAACATATAGCTCCCAGACAGAGATTTTAGACCTTCTCATTTCAAAAATTAATTAAACTGAAGCACACAGTTTTACTTGCCAGTATTAGAAGGGAGGTCAGCAAAAAACAAAGAGTACCATACATATCAAGGTTTTAATCCTGCCACTCTTAACCATCTTTAGCATCAGATAAAGTTCAGTGACACTCTTCACTGCCCTGGATATTAGAATTAGAACATCAGAATTAAAAACAGTGAAACAGTCTTGAGGAAAACCCTGGCAAAACACCCTGCAGCAGCAATTACCTCTAAATATACTAGAAAAACAGGTTTTTAAAGTGAAAAAATGGTATCTGCTGTGGTCAGAGGATGTTACTTCAACAAGTATACCAATGCCAAGATTTCAACCTGCATATGCTTTTCCAAGACTTACCAACTATCATTAAGAATGTGTGGGAGGTAGGAAAGATTTTGTTATTTATTCATTGTATTTATTGTTCCAAACCACAGTGCTCCATAAATCCTGCTGTGCGCAAAAAATCAGTGCCATTGATAATGGATACACCATTTTCAAAAGCAGTATTATAATTTTCCACATCTTCCTACTCTCATAAGACTTTTCTTAAGTAGCTGCATGGGAGAAGAGTGAAATATAGTTTTGGAAGCATACTTTATTACTCTATGTCTACAAACATGCATTACAAAAGACACAAAAGACATTCTACTGGAGCATATGGTTATTGTTTAACACAATACACAAGTCATTAAGTACAGTAAATAATTTACACATCAGAAAATTGATTGCTAGTCATAAATGATTTCAATTCCTCTTTATTAAATTTTCAAGCATTTTCCACTTTCAGTAGTCAAATATGTTCAGTTTGAAAAGCCTTGAAGGCATCTAGAAAAGAAGCTCACTGTACATAAAATTGTTAGTACCCTTCTTTATCCAATATTATTTTCCAATATTATTATTATCCAATACAGTACCTAGGGTGATGGCAGAGACATGGGCTCTTCAGATAACTGCTTTCAGTTTCATCCCAGTAGGAATTTTGTTAGTAAGAAATGTGAGAGGAATATGGGCTAAAAAAAGCACAAACCTCTCCCCCACTTTCTGCTTCCTTTTCTACCTTAAAGTCATAGTGATCTATATCAGTCAACTTATGTGAGACCAGACTTCAGTATGAGAAAAGCAAACAGGTTAAAATAAAAGGTTTTATACCCCATCATGAGCTGGATTAAATTATTAATCTTGCAGATGGCATCTTAAGTAGATTGGGAATAAAAGGATGGATGAATAACATTGATGCTTTCACTGCTTTTTTCTCAATTTACTGCCTTTCAAACTTATTTAACTTTTATATGTTATTGACTCTTTTGACCCAAATGCTTAGTTAAATTCAGGATGTTGAAGTTGTTTCTGTTAGGAAAATAAGTTAATAATGAAGTCAAGTGGATTTTTTTTGCCATAGTTAAAAAAATGAATCAAAATGCTTTTACTCAAATATCTTTTCACATTGGAGTTGTCATGGATTATTCTCAGCCATTTTTTTCAGATTCTACAACTCTCTTTCTCTGCTGAATTGACCACAAAAAAGTAAAATAAAAAAAATATCTTCATTAAAATTGTCTGTCTACTTGTTGAACATGTATACTTCACAAGGTTCTAGGTGCAACTTTTCTGTGATGTAACTATCTAGTTCACTTAAAGAGTCTAAAATTTTTGGTTGAATTATACTGCAAGTAAGGAATGAGTCATTATGTATTTCCAATATTTTGAGAATTTTGACAGACTCAAAAAAGTATCAAAATTGTATCATTTTCTATTTATTTGAATGAAAGCAATAATAAATAATAATTATTTATTAAAAAGTATTCTAAAGGTTTTATATTTCAGGATAAGCATGACAGTGGTCTCATTTGGGAAGTTTCACCTTCAGGAATCAAACAAGGTATTGATTGTTCCAACCAATTACGTCACCATCTGAAAATGTAATTAAAAAGAGCTTTAGCATGACTTAGTGTGTGACTAACCATGAACAAAGAAGTGCACACAGGGGAACATATTTTGCAGTCCTTAATGAAATGAAATCCTGTTGTTTTCAGTGGTGGTTCCACTCAATTAAGGACCACCAATTTCGGCCCATGCATTATAATGCACAAGGACATTGTGCATAGTGGCATCAGATGATTTTAGCATGAATATATGTATGAAGTAAATACAGGAAAAAAAAGGAGTGCTTCATTCTACATGAAGTGTTACATATTCTTTATCAGGTTTACATATTCTTCATTTATTTCCCCTGCTGTGATGATTTATACAATACTGAAAAATAAGAGAATAAAAGTTTCTTTCCTTTTTGCTTACTTCAACAATTTGTAAACTTTCCTTCAGTTATTGCTCTGAATTGAGTTTTTAATGTTGCATAACATGAAACATCTCCCCAAACCAATAAACTAAATGCCTGTATTTAGCTCTCTAAACTCCATTCATTACTTTTACTAGAGGATGAACTGAATTGCTTGACTAGACAACTACTGCCATATCTTGTAAAAAAAAAATCATGTGCATGTGCTGGTAGATATGACAGCAGGATCCATGGGAGCCTATTCTGGAGCAGCAGACTGGGAAGTTTTTCCTAGAGTATGGATCCTCCTTTTCCTTTCTGCAACAGAACTGACCTCTAGGTATTCCACTTATTCTCACATTCCAGGAATCAATATTTCTGCAGGCTTGATATATTTGAAGGTATAAGAGTACATCCAATTGGTTGTTTTATTTAGTGGAAATACTTGAGTACATTTTAAGGGATCTTCTTTCAGGGGCCTCTATCAGCAGCAGCTGTATGTGTCAAGAAGCTGTAGCAGGGATCAGGGAATCCATCACACATATCTCTACCAGCCAGCGGCATGTTCTGACTCTTCTCTGAATGAAGTAAACAACAGAGCTTGAAAGTCACTATCCTTCAAAACTGGCTGTGACTTTTCCCATTCCCTTGCACAGTTTCAATATTTGTTGTGTCATGGCAACAGTATTGCTTTGATACAATGCTTAAGGCATCTACTGAGTGAAAAGGACAACACAACTTTACTGGAACTTAGAGAAAAAACAAAACACTGTATAAATGAATAAATAAAATTTATAAGAACTAGTAACTCATTATATGGGGACTATGTTTTATTCTTGGCACCTGAACCTATACTACTTGTGAGTAGTATCAGAAGTTTAGTTGTATAAGAAATAGTGAGGCCAGCAGGACTAAGGAAGAGATTTGACCTCTGCATTTAGTGAGGCTGCAGTTCAAATCCTGTGTGCAGTTCTGGGCTCCTTAGTACAGAAAAGGCATTGAGGTGCCGGAGCACATCCAGAGAAGGGCAATGGAACTGGTGAAAGGTCTTCAGTACAAATCTGATGAGGAGCTACTGAATGAGCTGGGATTGTTTAGTCTGAAGAGAAGGAGGCTTGGGGGAAACCTTGTGTCTCTCTGTACCTACCTGAAAGGAGACTGTGGTGAGATGAGGGACAATCTTTTCTCCCACACAAATGGAAATGGCCTCGAGTTGTGCCAGGGGAGGTTTAAATTGGATATTAGGAAACATTTCTTACCTGTAAGGGTTATGAAGCACTGGAACAGGAAGTGCTTGAGTCACCGTCCCCTGAGATATTTTAAGTACGTGAGGATATGGTGTTTAGAGACATGGTTTAGTGGTGGATTTGTCAGCGCTCGGATAATAGCTGAACTCAATGATCTTAATGGTGTTTTCCTACCTAAATGAATCTATGATTCTACCAAAAAAAGGGAGAATAATTAATTGCTGTTTGAAAAAGGAATTCATTCAGACTCACTTGTGCATCACTGCAGGACAGAATCCGTTGTGGTGACAGAGAAATGCTTTGAAGGAAGAAGCTATAAAGAACAATTTCAATTCATGGTCCTGAACAAAGTAAAAAAATGAGTCAAGCAAAACTTTCCCCAAATGTAAATCATAATGTGAATCTTATTTGTACCAGTAAATAAAAAAAAAAAAAAAAAACAAAACCAAAAACAAACAAAACCCCAAACAAACAAAATGCAAACAAAAACAAACAAACAAAAAACCCAAAGAAAAATGCCCCCCAAAAACAAGAAAAAAAATCCCAAACATACCACAACCAACCAAAAAACCTCCTCACAGCAGATCATTTCAGAGTATAAGCAAATGAGTCTGCAGGGTAATCATCTAAAAGTAATCTCTTGTGTCTGGGATGATTTTATCACTCCCTGAGCTACTTGTTCACTGCATTTCACTTGGGAGATAAAGTAGCATTACAGACAGCTGCCACAGTGGAATAAGCCCATGGAACAAAATTTCTTATTAAAAATCCTGAAAATCTTGAAAGGTGTATCTTAATTAGTTTTGATATGTAATTAAGTTGTTTTCTTGTCAAGTGTCTTCCCTCTTCAGGTTTACAGACTCTTGTGTAATTTTCAAATGTATTAATTGTATTTCAGAAAGAAAAATCTTTTTCAGGAGTTACGTGCCTGATATGAACTTGTCAATACTCATGTAAATACCATTGAAAAAGTATATGTTCCAAAATCTGTAGAAGATTGAAATTTAGTCATTCCAGGAGTACATTTAATTTTCTATTCAAACCTATATTTGATTTAAATATTTTGATAAGAGATTGGCCTTCCATTTTATAAATTAACCAAATATATAAACCAAGGACTCTCAAGACCAGTAGAACATTGGGATTGCACACAGGAAATCACAGAAATAGCACTACATAGTGGAAGATAATATTTATGGGAAGAAGGGCTTAATTGCATTGATAGAATTAGATTAGTTAGCAAGAGAAGATGAGGTTTTATCTCTAGGGCCTCATAGAGAGATCGTAGTGAAGGAAAGTGTAATGTAAGGGACAAAATCATTCTGGGAATAGGTTATTTGGATTGCCATCCTCCAACAACCTGACTTTCAAGGAGTGTATTTTGTTGTGATCTATTGTATGGATAATAAGAAGGCAGACAACAGGATCCTTCTATCCTTGTTAGGTCCAGTCCATGACAGCAATTTTAACTTGAAGATTGGAAAACATAATTGGAATTTACTGAAATATTTTCGTTTTGCTTTTCTGGCTGATCTAAACCAGAAGATTTATTACAGGCCTTCCACTTCATATTTTTCATGTAAAACTTTTGAATACTTAGCTATCAAACTTAAAAGATTCCTTTATATATATATATATATATATATATATATATATATATATATAAAACGCAGTGGGATGTTTACACTGAGACAGAAACCCAGCTTCAAGCTGCTGCCCTGAATCATGCACAGAGCAACCTAAAAAAGTCTCCAGGTATTATAGGCCATGTAAGCTCATCTGCTTAGCAGCAGAGGTCATGATGAGCACATCACCCCAGTGGTCCATTATCTCCTCATGAAATTCAGAGACCAAATCAAGGATTCTCCTCTAGTATTAAGCCTCTCTACAGGATTGGCACTAACTGGCAGAAAAATTGTCTTTCTCTGCATGATTCTGACCTCCGAAGGCATAGCATTCGAGTGAGGCTCTGAAACTCTTGACCAATGGAATAAAGATCATGTGAAATATCTGACAGTATCTGGACATCTAACTGTGAAGAAGAGTTACTGTCATGCATGCAAGTATTTGTATAAGTAATGCAGAAGTAATTGCTGCTCTGTAGCTTTCCTTTAGGCTTTGTATATATACATTTAAATTTCATATAGCCACAAAAAGGCAAGTAGCCTCCAGCCTCCTTCACTAACCCAAGAAAAGAAAATAAAACAAAAAAACAAGCAAACAATGAAACCCACCAAATCAATACAAGGAACCTATAGGCTAGATAAAGAATTAGAGAAAAGAGAGATTATTCTTCACATTTTTCACTTTATACACATGGGATGAGGATCAGGAAAGTATTTGAGACAAAAGGCTCAAATGTTGGATTTTGATATAACTGTTTAACAATTAAAGCTTTCCATTTTTATTTTGAAAAATAAGTAAAAATGGTGAAGTATGGAGATTGTGGGTGCTGAACAAGTCTTGATTGAGTCATGTTGATTCAGACTTGGTCGAGGAGGGGAAAGAAATTAATATTTTCTACCTTGATGTCAGTAAAACTTTGGACACTGTGTCACAAAAGTTCTTGATATAGGCTGTTGATGTATAGGCTGGAGGAGAAGACAGTAAGGTAGGTTGAAAACAGACTGAATGATACAGTTCAGTGGGCAGTGGTACAAAGAGACCAGTCACTAATTGTGTTGCCCCAGGATCAGTAGCAGGTTCAAAGCTGCTTAACATCTTTATTAATGATCTGAATCATGGTGCAGGGCACACCTCAACAAGTTTTCTAAGCAAACAATGCCCAGAGGAGTGGTTGATATGCCAGAAGTCTGTGCTGCCATCCAGAGGAACCTCAACAGGCTGAAGAAATGATATGAGAGGAACCTCATGGAGCACAAGGAGAGAAATGCTAAGTCTTAGGTGATAGAAGATTTCTTTTGCTGAAATGCAGAATTTTCAAGATGATTTTGCAGGCTTTCTAGTTTTGAATGTAGATTTCAAGAAATTAGATACGAGGAAAATCAATGTCTAGCACTCCTTTATCAAAGACACATTACCAGCTTTCAACAAGCTGTAAAAATATTTATGTTCATATGGGTATACAAACACAGAAACATACATGGATTTACCAATATGTATAACCATGCACAAGTGCATACCGACATCAGTACATATATTCAGAGACAGATTTTTTTAGGAAGATGTTTATGTGTACATTTGTATATACAGAGGCTTATTGAAAGTTAAAAGATCAGGCACTACAATGAAGTAATTTAAACAAATAGGATTTGAATACAAATGGAAAAATAAAACAACTGTTTTCACTTCTGTCTTACCTCTTGTGAATTTTATGGATAAAACATCTTTTCTACGGCTGGGAATTGAATTTCTGCTGAAGTAGGCTAGTTTAAGCTCTTTGTGTTTCTTGTGAATACTCATTAAAAGAAAGTAAAATCAATAAAGATATTCCTTCTAGAACTTGAGAAATATTTGCAAAAGCTGTAGCAAGTATTTTTTGCTGGAACAGAGATAAATAAGTACATATATCTTAGAAATAATGGAATTCATTGTAGAGTTCTGGGATCAGAGCTTAGGACTGTATAGGAAACAGTTCCAAAAGCATTACCATAAGTCAGAGAATCTGAAGATTTCACAGCTTAGTATTCACATGGGAGAGTTCTTTAGGTAGGGTGATGGGAAGGAACAGTAGATATGAAACACTAACAGAACAGTGGGAAGTATTTCAATGCTGTTCTGGACAGAGCTGAGCAAACACCTTTTTCCTGAACTTGGCACCCAAACTGTAATTTCTAAAATATACTTGATACCTTGTTTTGATTATGCTACCATAACCTACAAGTATTACATCTTAATTGAAAATTCTAAATAATGCAGGCAACAGAACAGACCTTTGGTGGTTCTGAAGGTTCACTCAGAATGCTACAAAATGCACAAACCAACTTTGCTGACAGTACCCCTGAAGTCAGATTGCCCTCTGTCTCCTCTACAGCTAGAAGTTGTCTTTGAGAAGTGACTTATTCCAAGAGACTGACAACCTTATATTCAGTTCCACTATGAAATGCATGTGAAAAGGTTTTGGTCAATATTTTGGTTTCAGCTTCCTGTGTGTTAAACAACCAAGGATGTCAGTCGGAAGAAGCAACCAATTAAAGGGACTCTGGAGATTCAAATAACTTGTGTTATCCTTTCACTGCTCATTGACTTTTAGAATACATTTGAAATCACAGACAAAATCAATGAAAGTTTTCCACAGAGAGTGTCAAAATACCTTACTAATTTGTGGAAGTAATGTAATTTAATATAAGTGTATGTAATGCATACATTTTCATCTGCAATACAAGAAGGATAAAATTTTATCAAATTCAAATGATGCTGAATTAGCATATTGCAATGATGGACTGGGCAAAAACCAGCACAGATTTTTCATTTGTTAATACAAGTAAATTTGGTTCAGTATAATATAATTTTAATATTACTGATAATATATAATCATCAAACAATAACATTTGGCCAGAGTGCTGAGACATTCAGACATATGTTATGGTAGATATCCTTAATATTCCACTCTGAGTAACTATAGCTTTTAGTGTTTGGATTTTTTTTTTCTTCCTGCATATTACCCAGAAGAAAAAAACTTGCTATGTCAGAACCAAAATGGAATTTTATTTTGGAGCTGGTCTAGGAAGAAATGTCTTTTGAGACACCAGAATAGTTTCTAATACACTCGGTTTTCTCTTGGAATTTACTTCACAAGAACTGATCTGGTCCAGCCATCCTCGATGAGTTATAGGACTGACTGGAACACAGTTCAGAAGGCTATACTTTTGCTGACTGTAAAGGCTTTATTATGGTATGCACAGCACTAGTAGGTATCTAACTGCATTCTGACAACCTTCCACTCATTTTTGAGGGGAAGTGGCTCATTTCACAGTAACTACACAGCACTGGGAAATGAGGTTTTGTGGAGAAGTGTCCTGCATGATAGTATTTGAAGTGACTAGGAAATGAGGCACAGGGAGATTGATGTGCAATAGGATGGTTACTGTGAATACTTCAAATGTTTATCATTATACACTACATTGGCAAGCTTTTTACCCAGTTTGATGTCTTGCCATTTAACAAGCATAGCTCTACTAACACTGAATAAAAAAATATTTTTATTACATCTAAGCTGAATAGAAAATAATAGGAGAATGGTTGTTTTTCTGTGTCTTGTTGGTTTGAAGATACTGCTTAAGACAAGGTTTTTGGCAAGTTTTTATACGAAACAAAAGTCACAGAATGGTTTAGTTCAGAAGGGACCTTAAGGATCGTGTATTTCTAAAGCTCCTGCCTCCTGCAGGGACACCACCTGCTAGACCAGGTTACTCAAAGCCCCATCCAGCGTAGTCTTGAACACCTGTAGGAACGGGGAAGACACAACCTTTCTGGCCAACATTCCAGTGGGTCACCACTGTAAGAGTTAAGAATTTCTTCATAATACCTGATCTAAACCTACCCTGTTTAACTTAAGGTCATTCCCCTTGTCATATCATTACATGCTCTCCAGCCTCCTTATAGCCGCCTTTAAGGACTGCTAAAAGATGTCTCCAAAGCCTTTTTTTGAGCAGCCCCAACTCTCTCAGCCCCTCATCATAGGAGAGAAAAGTCCTTTTGACAGTCTTTTGTGCATCACACAGAGCTGGATGCAGATTTCAGAGAAGTTATATTATCCTAATACAAATAAAATTGATCATTGTATTAAGAAGTAAAATTATCTAAGTTATCTTCATGATAATCCATATTCCCAACTGGATATGTACAGAGCCATTTCTCCCAGAGAATCAAATGCACCCACATACTGGCAGACAGCTGGGCAGGCATGTGGCAGACAGCAAATCAGCAAGGCACAAAAATTGCACTTCCTTACTTATAAACATAAGTAAGATTTAGATATGGTTTTATATTTGCAATAATTTTCTCAGAGCCACAAGTCAAGATCAAATTTATTTGCTATTTTGAAGTTTGTAAGGAATATAGTTCTCATGGAGATAATAAAAGGTAGTATTTTAGACCACTAGGCTGTTTGTAGAAGATTTCATCTTTGAAATTCTGATAATGGCAAAACTCCCATTGGCATCAAAGAGAATTTTGCCTGCCAAAAGACTGCAAGATCAAACAGAAAGTCTTTACAATAAATTTACATTACATTTAAGGGCTTTTATGACTTCAAAAATCGTTTTTGGGAGCTCCCACATAATAGGTCTATAGACTTTTGATGAACTAATTTGCAGGTTCTTCTTCATGGATATTAGTTTACACATTTCAGATATAGGTACAAATTAGAATATTTTGGAGTATTGAATTTTGCCCTATCTTAAACTTCAGGGAGATAGCATCATTTTGTTTGGTTTTGGTCCAACTCTCCACATAACCAACGAGACTCATGATTCATCAAAAAGATACTTTGTCCTGGAGAGACAGCATTAAATTTTCTCCGATTATGTCATGGTAATCAGAGGTACTTAACTCTTTTATTTGCATGAAGAATACATTTGTGTCTTGTGAAGTATTTTACTCTAATTAGTGTGATTAATCTAAACATACACTTTCTAATTTTGCCTTAAAATTGGAATAGTAATATTATGCTACTCTAAGAGTAATTTAGAAGTCCTCTTGGTGCTTTATATTACCTAGGGAGGAACTGGGAGAGGGGCAGAGGAAGAAATAAAGAAAAATGAGTAAGTACAAAGAGAAAGAGAGAAGGAGAAACAGAATGTAGGAAGAAGGGAGAAACTCTTCTGAAGATTGGTCCAGATTAGAAACCCTATTGAAGGTTACTGGTTCTGATTAGAAATTCCCCTGTCAGTTGCGTATGTTTAAAATGCTACTAATAACTCTCAAGATGTCATGAAGAAATAAAATAATTAAGTCATTTTTACTATACATTGCATACTGGTGTTTTTATTCTGATTGCAACATATGGATTTAGACATCATGGCAGATCTTTTATGATACAGTAACATAAGGTGGCTTCTCGTCACTTGTTAATTTTGTTCCTTTGCCCTCCTAGAAAAGTTAAATCTGAATATATGAGCTTACAATTATTATCACTGTTTCATTAAACTGTTACAACCCATTTTTCATATATAAGAAGTCTAGAACTGGATAATTACAGCATGATTGCAGTACTGATTTTATCCTTTTGTCAATGACTTTGTACTACAATTCCATTGCTCATAACCTTTGAATACCAGACAGGTAATTTTGTTCTGATTTATTATACCTTAAGTAATATTTGATTGGTATGAGTTACATGATGGTATCACTTACTCTGGGCATCATAAATGCATCTGGGTGTTTACCACACTGAGAAATTCATCACAGCAGTCTGAAAAAATGTTACGGACACTAAATAAAATTACTTATTTCATAAAGTGGCTTTTTTAATAGATTTCAAAATCTCACATCACCAGAAAAGTCAGGTTTAGTAACATTATTTTCTTAAGAGAAAAAATAAAGCTCAGTTTTCTCTCACTAAATATACACATATAGATTACAGATGTGTTACTAAATTGTCTGCTTCTGAAAATTGCACACAGATCCATCAACAAAATAGTACAGTTTAGTTTTATGATTCCACTATTCAGTGTGATCTCAGTATACTTTTTATGAGATTACATAGCAAAAAATTACCCTGCTGCACTTTTCTTTTTGGTTTTGTTTTGGTTTTTTTGAATGGGGAATAGAAATGTGGACTGTATGAAGGAAACTGTCCAAAGCCATACAGAAGCAACTATCATTTTTTCTCTTCCAGTTACTTCTTCTGATTAGTTCATAGGAAGGTCAACTATGGGAAAACAGAGCAATGGCCCAACAGGAGATAGAAATAAGAAATGGAGAGAAAGAGACCTGTTCTCTTCTCAGCACTGAGATGTCAGTACTTTGTAAGTACAAAAGATCCCTCGTTCACCTCCAGTTTGAGCTACAAGAGTCATCTGGTATTTGTATGAGACTTTAGTATTTGTATTTGTATGTTATGGTATTTGTATGTTCCTTTAGTTTTGAAGTGGTCTTCTACCAAAGTAAAGTGGCTGAGAAATAATGTTTAAATCTCAAAACAGGGCTTTCACAAAACCACTGAAGTTCTCACAGGGGGTTTTGTGGAAGAAGAATCTTTATTAGATAATTATTTATTTTTTTAATAATAAAAGGAATAAAACATAAAAAAAGAAAATTTATTTTCTCTATATTTTCAGAGCCTGATAGTCTATATCCAAGTGGCCTAATGGTCCACAGGGAAAGGCATTTTCACCAGTTGTCTATAGACACAAAGACACCTGTGTAGATACACACAGAAACATTTGCATGGAATTTTGTGTAATCTTAGAAATACGCTACTTCCCTGGCTACTGGTATAACTCTTACCAAATCTTTGAGTTTAAATTAAGTTTTAAGGAAAAGTATTATGCTGTAAAGCTTATAATTTTATCTTCATCTGGGAAAGAAATCAGTAAACAAAAGAGTTGTTTTAATGTTTTCACTCATTTTTTGGAATGGGTTTTCTGTTTTTTAAAAATATCACATACGTATATGATATTCAGCAGCAGAAGAACTTAATTATGAAGTAAAAGGTATAAATTACAGATATCTCATTTAAATGCAGCCCTACAGACAGTTAAGAAAGGGAGGCAAACATCAGAGTTTAAACTTCAGGAAATTAGTCATCATAGCACTTAGCACTTAAAGCTAACACAATGTATCTTACACAGAAAGTGAAGAGGAACTTTTGGGAAAAGGAAATAATTAAAAATAAATAATGTACAGCAATATGTCTGTTAAATGACAGTGAACTGGACTTTTAAATATCTCATATTTATTCTTCTTTAATTATCATTCTCCACAGATATAGGGTTTAGGCTGAACTGAAGTGTGTGCTACAGAACTAGCACAGCAACTAACAACTTGCATTATATTGCCTGTTAGTCATTTTATTAAGTATCTACTACCTTGAGTTTTATCACAGCAGACAGCAAATGAATAAGAGAATCTTAGGAAAATTGAAAACATTATTTTAGTCACTTTTATACTACAGATTTGCATATCAACTAAACAGTTTGCTTTAAAGAAATTTAAAATATATAAACTGCATATGCTACTCTCACTATCAATTGCAAATAAGATAAGCGTTCCTGCTAGAAAAGTCTTTTAGATGTATCATAAGAAAACTCAGTAACAGTTATTCAAAGTCGCAGGGGAAACCCTGAAAAATTAAAAGGAGTCGGCAGAGCAAACACAGGTCCAACCAATATGATTACTACTACGTTTCTCCTTTATTCTATGTAAGATGACAGGTTTTATTCACTCTGTATTGTTTACACTTTTAGATACATTCTCACTGGTACATGGCACAGGAAAGAATGCAAACACCTATTGTTTTATAAACTGTTTAAGGTAGCTACTATGTCCACGCCAATTACTATACTTGTTAACTACCACGAAACCCTTTGACCCTTGCAACACCTTAAGTGAATATATCTACTGCGACACACACTTGGCACTAATTTCTCTCTGCGCCACAACCTCACAGGCCTCAGTGCCATGGCCTAGAGGCCTAGCATATTGCTCAGTCTGGATGATTCAAATACAGCTCATCTCCTACAGTTATTTGAACAAAGTCTAGTTAACCAAGAAACCACTGTTAACCACTATTCATTAAAAAATAAATAATTGTCTCATCCTCAAGGTACATAGATTTTTGCAGCAGCCATCAGAGGAGCAAGATCTAAAGGAAACAGGGATTCACTATTTTGCTCAGCTCACCAAAATAATGTTCAGTGCATCATAGCAGTGTTTTAACAGCTGTACTAAGCCCTGCTCATAAGTGACAGGTTCTTCACTATACAGAACTTTGGAAATTACTTCCAATTTGAGGAGCTTATAGATGAAAAAAAATACTTTTAAAAGCATGAGCAAAGGTAGAGGATACAAGTTTCGAAGGTCTAGCTACCTAAAAATCACAGGAAAGTTAATGCAGTTTTCTGTTCACTGCTTTTTGCCCTGAGAAAAAAGCGTTGAAATTATTTAGACTTCAAGAACTGGCCACACATGATCAAATATAGACATCTACAACACTGAAATCATCAGATCCTCAAAGTACAACATAACAGTTTGACCCATATAAACTAATGAATGGCAGTAAGCAGTCATTCTCAGGGAAAATAAAATAACCTCATCTAGACATAAACTTGTAGAACAAGTCAAATGAATTGAGTCTTGGAAGTGATTTTTTTTTTTTTTTTTAGTATAAAGACAGACTTAGATGATTAATTCTTCTGTGGTTTCCTGAACTGCATATGTTTAAGATAATTGCATCCAAGACAATCAAACTATGTAGTCTTATCAGAAAATGTGATCTATTTTGAAATGGTTATGGAATCCTGGCTAGTCCTCTGTAATAAAGGAACCTACCAGAAGTTACTGAAAAACTGCTGAAATTTATAGTGATACCCATTGCTCAAAATAAAAAAATAAAATAAAATTTAAATACCCCAACAAAAATAAATAACAAAACCAAAACCAAAAGGAAAAAAAAAAACAAAAACAAAACAAAAAATCCCACAAACAAACAAAAATACCCCCAAACTTAATCCCACTTTTATACTACACTATTAACAAATTATAAACCCCCAAAGACCTCATAAAAAAAACCTAAAAATCAATCAATCAGTTTTTTTCCACAATCTAATTTTCAGGGAAACAAGATATGTGAAAGACCTTCCATGAAGACACAAATTTTCATATAACATCCCATGTACTATATCTAAACAGGACAGATTCCAGTCACATATATATTGAATCCTATGATTTATCACACCCAAGGCATCCTTAATACATGCATATACTATATGTCTCCATTTTTTAACTTATAGGAATGACCTTCATGAAAAAGTTATGTTATAGGATTTCACTCTTAAAAAAAAAAAAAAAAAGATGACATAATATTCCTCCAAGCTTGCTGTCTGATTGAATAGGCAATGTAACTCAAAATGTGAGAATGTCATAGGGCATCAGAGGAAAGAAGGTAGAAATACACAGAAGGACACATACAATTACAACTTTGCAAATAATAGATTTTATTTTTATTTTTTTTTTTTATACTCAATTCCATCATCCTTTCCCTTTTCTAATTAGCTTTCCTCCATAGCTTCTCTCATAGATATTTAGCTTCTGGCTGGGATGACATGTGAAAAAATTCCTCTGAGGCCAATAGTACTGTGGGTCTCTGGATTGCCCAGTAATAATCACAAAGCATTGTTGATAAAATTTCTCAAGCACAACACCTCCAGGATAACAGCTAGTGGCCAATAAAGTAGGAATGACCTGAAGTTCCTTTCCCTTTTTGTGTGAAAAGAGAATGATCCTTCTGATTCTCCTCTGCTGTTCTACATTTCAAGGGCAACTCAACATATTATATTTTAATTTACAATACTTTATGACACATGATTACTCAGTAGATACACAGTACTCTTGTATTTTCTATCCTTCATTGTCTATGATTAAAGATTGAAATGGAAAATAAATACCTCATGTGCAAGTGGAAAATCAGTGTGCTAGAGACCAAACACCAACCAACCAGTTGTGGCTGATTGTGGAATCTGATGCATATTTTAAAAATCAATATCTCTGCAGGTTCCTGTGTTCATAAACAGGGTTTATGAGAGACAAGAGCTAGATCTCTGATCCTAATCCTGAGAATCTGGGATTCAGAATACTCAATTTTGTCCCTCACAAAGTGTCAGTGTCCAAAGCAATGTTAAACGTGTAATTTTTTGTTTATTTTCTGGGCAACTGCTTCATTTTATATTGTCCTATTGTGAAAACCATATGTAGATCCTGCTGTAATATGCACAACAAAGTTACTCTCTTGTTAGAATTCTTTTGATTCATCAGTAATGATGTAGATTTATACAGGGTTGTACAACATATAGAAGAGTTTTCCCTTGTTTCTCAAATGTCAATTATTTTAAAGCCTTGTTTCAAAAATTACCCCAGACATGAAATCTCCTTTTTTTTTGAAGTTCTCTATGGAATGGATCTGGAATCAGACATGAAGATGAAAGTTATTTTCAGATGGAATACAAGGAATTGTTCATCTCAGAAATTCCTGATGAACTCTTAGTGCATACAGCATGCCTTCAGTACATAGGACTAGTGAATAGCAGCATAAGAAAAAAAAATCAAGCAACCATTATCATTGTTATCATCATCATCAGTCATCAGCTCCATCACACAGGTTTGTGCGTATGCTGTAATGAAAAGAAAGGAAGGAAAGAAAAGAAAAAAGAATGAAAAAAGATAAAAGGCTCCTGCTAATTCTAGACTGTTGAATAATTTTAGCTAAGCAGTACACGACCCCCCTGAATGACCTCCTAAAGGAGATTGCAACTCATCAGCTCTGTCATTAGCCTAATCAATATAATCCCAGCATATTTGCTTTTTTTTTTTTTTTTTTTTTTTTTTTTTTTTTTAATAGAGATACTCCTAGGAAAGGTTATCAGCAACTCCTCTGTAAGAATTCTTCTGTCCCCATGGATGCACAATATGTCATCCACTTTCAGTTAGATCATCACCGATGTGGACAAGAAGCAGTGGCTCTGTGATTGGCCTATGCAACATACTATATTCTTCCAGAAGAATGAACCTGAGTCCTAAGGGACCATCGTTGATGTTGTCAAGCACAGAGATTTGGTGCAAATTCCCTGCTAAGTCAGTCAGACCAAATTATTTTTTATGATGTATTCCTAAGGAGGCCCTTGGTAAAGATAGTGGATTTTCTAATATTGTTTTCTACTAGTCTTTTTTCTACTTATCAGTATGCTCAAAAGCATCTTTTTTATAAATTTTCCATAACGTTTACAGGAGTAAAAATGGGAGTTTTGTGTCACTGAAATTTTGCTGGAAATGTGCTGGGTTGAGCATCAGCATTGCAATTTTCAGCATAAAATGATAATAAATACAGAACTTTCTTTTCCTGTAATGACTGTTTTTTAACCTTCCTCACCAACTACAGTAAGCAGCAGGAGTAAAAATGTCATTGTAGATGGCCTAAAATTTGATTAAAGACCACTTGAATTTTAGGGTAAAATATAGGTAAGAAAATTCACACCTAAATTTGGGAAGTGCTATTTAGATGCTATTTAGATAGAGAAGTTTGTGTTTTTACTGTTTTGGTTTTTTTTTTTAGTATTGTTAAAAATTAAAACATTTCTGGTTTACTGAGAAGGAGAATAATTTTGCAAAATTAGGCTATTTTAGAATTCCATGACCAGGGCCATATAAAGTTTATAAGATATCCACATAAATCTTTGGATATGATAACTTATCTAGGGAACCTTCGAGTTCCCTAGATAAGCTAGGAACAAAATTTTATTAATGATGTCTAAACTTTCAAACTTGCACCAAGAATGAGATAGGAAGAAATCGCTTTCTAACATCTAAATAAAGACATTAAAAAATCTTATCTATCATTGCCACTGCACTATAATCCATTATATTAGACAACTGTATGTACTTCAGAATTAGACACCAATATTTGTTGATGACTTTACGGTCATGTCATCAGTTAAAGATGATCAATACCTTTTTCTGACTTGCGTAAAGTATTTAAAATATAATTCAATGCAAACTGCTCTGGTATGAAAATGAAAAGCAAAGTGTATCAGTTTATGTTTTGCACTTTCTCAAGCCTCAGCTGTCAAAACAGCTCTTCAGGGTTTGATGGATTTCTGCTTTTGTTTTGTTTTCAACCTAGGTATGATAAGCCACTCTGTAATTTTTGCTCTAAAAGCTTTTTTTGTGGTTGGTTAGCCTTGCTTGGATACTAGGTGCCATCAGAGCCTCTCTATTACTCCCCTCCTAAGCAGGGCAAGGGTGGGAGGGCAGAGAAAATAAGAGAGAAAAATCCCCATGGATCAAACTAAAAGCAAAAACAATGGTAGCTTGAGGAAGCAAAGTAAAACAGAAGCAGATAAGGTCCAGCTCAGGAGGCAGGGTTTCAGTGTTAGTAGTGGTTGCTAAGAAAAACACCATAATAACAAATGCCACAACTCCTCATTTCACTTTGTGTTGAAGAGTAGGCATCATATGGAATATTTTTCTGGTCAGTTTGGGTCAGCTATCCTGTCTATGTCCCCTCCCAAGATTTTGCCAACCCCCAGCCTACAGGTGAGGGCAGAATGTTGGGGGGACAGTGCTGATGCTGCGCAGCCCTGACCAGCAGGAGCCAGAGCACTGGAGTGTTATCAACACCTTTTCAGCTACCAATACAGAGCACCAAACTATTAGGACAACTTTGAGGAAAATAACTCCATTTCAGACAAAACACTTTTCTATTGATTTAAAACAAAAAAATCACAATTATTATAAGATTTTCAAAATGCCAAATTACTTGAGGTATATGTGTAATGGCTTATATAGATATATTTGACTTCGTATTTATTTGTTCTCAGAAAAGAACTCATCACAAAGAGTTCTGGTTCTGGGTTTTCTCATTTCAGTGAGAGGAAATAACTGCCATAAATATAGAGCCAGGCTCCTCTTATGGATAAAACATACTGTAAATACTGAAAAAAAACAGAGATAGAAAACTGGATGATGACTGACTTCTCCAAGTCAGTCCAGACTATGTATGATGAAGAACTTAGATGAAAGTTCCATTTTAAAATGGTGCCAGATGCATTTTCTAAAGTGTGTTAGACAACAATATTCATATCTCGGACAGGTTTTGCTATAGATTCATCACTTCAATGTACCAAATAAGATGATCTATCATAAACTAATATTAAAAGTATTGAATCCAGAAAATTATTTCTTATTATCAGTTCAAAAATTTCCTGTGACCACTTTGAGTCAACTTCTCAGAAAAAAGAGAATAAACAGAGAAATTTAGGGCAAAATATGTTTTAAATGCCAATTACTTATACAGTTTTCTCAAGAAAAAATCAAGAAACTAATTCAACCTTTATGAAAAGGAATAGATTTCTTTCCTATGTGCCAGTAAGAATTGAGTCTTCATAATTTCCTCAGTTAATTAAGTCAATGGTAGCAATGGGTCAAAACACAACTCTCTGACAAACATTCATCTTTCGAACATTAGAGCAAAATTACTATGTCAGTAGTATTTTATCAAAATTTATGTATTATTTGACAGTGATTTAAAACGTTTCTTAGGCCTTCCTTTTAAAAGTATAAACTTTTTTTTCAAATCTTGGAGAAAAAATATAAGTTTTATTTAAATTATGCTTTCAAAGATGCACTGACAGATTTATAATCACCTATTACATTCTTAAAAGTTTTTCTCAATTAGTAGACAACAACACCACAGTTAAAAAAAAAAAAAAAAAAGAACACAAAAGCCAAAACCAAACTGGAACAATACAAAACATTTTAAGGCAATCTTTCATTTTCTTTAGATTCCCTGAATTATGCCCTATACTCTTCGCAGACTAATCAAATGAAGATTCACACATATCATTTAAACCCTTTACTCCTCTGTGCAATCACCCACAAATACTCAGAGGCAACCACAAAGAAACACCCAGACTTATCATGGCATCTTCTTATAGACAAACATGGAAAAAATTTTCTTTGTGGACCAAATCCCTTTTCAGTATACCACAGACTCTGGCTTGACCTTGGTTTATATACTATGTTTATGACAACATGAATTATCAAGACTCAGTATAATAAAGCCAGATAAAAACTGAGTAGAGAGTAGAGCTATTATTATCTTTTCATATGCTCATATAGAAAATAGACCTTTTTCCTCTCTTTCATTGTATCAGCTTAAAACACACTCCTGAGAACTTCCAAATGAATTAGTAGTATACTCGACCCATGGAAGATATTTACCTAATTTTCATTAGCAAGGGAAAAGAACATAGAAAAACATTATCTCTCTAAAGTAAAATTTCCCACGTTTGCATTAACTATTTCCAGAAAAGTGAAACTTATGCGTGTTCCTAAAATTGGAGCAATCTCTGAAAGTTTGCATGCATACACTGGGGACTACGACATCAGCTGTTTCCAATATATTCAGCTAATGTTCGATTTCATTACTCAGAACAGGGAATTAACTTTTCCTAGGCCTGAGGAATGTATAAATTTTTCAGTACTGGTGAAAGTGTGTGCTTAATAAGCCCAAATTGCATTCACACCAACTGGCATTTTCCACCTGACTTAGGCATTCTTTTCCCACATTGTTTCTCTTCTGTAACGTATGCTTTTCAAACTCAGAGGAGATGGTATTTATACTCACTTAATATCACAGAGGAAACAAGGTAAGTGTAAGCAGAAGTGAGTCAATTTTAGCAATCCAGTCTTCAAAAGAAGCCTGTAATAGAGTTTGAGAAAGATCACTTAGTCTAGACCTCCAATAGTGCTAGTAGGCAATTTTTCCTGGGCCTAAATAATGCTCTTTGGAGCTTAATAGCTGCAAACATAACATTATCAGAATCACATTGTTAGCCAAAATAAGGAATGCAATTAAAAACATTTTAAAGTCCATTTAATGAAAGCAGTAAAATTCTCATTGACAACTAGGAAATCTGCTTTAGAGATGACCCCAGTTGTCTTCTGATGCTTGTAAGTTATGAGTTTTCTAAATAAGGTTTGCAGTTCATTGTTACATATGCTTTTTCATTATAATGAAGATTGCAACAAATTGGCATGTACAATGGGTTCACAGGAGGAATGACCTCCTGTAAATGTATTTATAAACATCACGAGTGCTGCTGTTGTTCAGTGCTATTTCCTTTTTACATTGATTGTCAGATTTTAAATGAATTTAGTACATCTGAAAGTTGCCAAACTGACATTCAGGAAAGCTATAGAATCTAATATATAGAGGAGGGAGAAAAAAAAATAAAAAAGGAAAGATGCAAGTGGGATATTATCCACTCTGTTATCCTCTGACCTTTTTATTGGATGATTGTCTGAACGGTCTATTCTAGACATCATACATTCAACTACTTAGTTTATTTATTTCTTGTGCATAATTCAGAATTATTTAAAAATTTTGAAAATGTTTGGGCATAGGATTTTTATTATGCATAGAAACAGGTTTATGATGAATATGGTAACATGTTGATCTTTATATATGAATTTTATTTTTGTACTGTACACAACTGGTTAATATGAGAACTAAACCAAACCCCTTTGTCATGGATAATTTATTTGGAGTTTGTATATGCCAACAGTTTCCACTCAGTTGACAGATTCTAACTGGAGAACTAAAATTAATCTTTTAGTATAAGAAAAGAATTATGTCTCTTAGAGATGATGTTAATGTCTTCAGATTCTATTAACAGCAGCTTCGAAAAATTGTGGTTTGCCAAAAATTCATCCCAAGGAAAGAACTGAGTAACACACGTCATGGCTTAATCCCAGCCAGCAGCCAATGACCACACAGCCACTCACTCACACCCCACCAGTTGGATCAGGGAGAAAACTGGAAGAGTAAAAGCTAGAACTGTAGGTTGAGATAAAGATATTTTAATGGGGAAAGCAAAAGTTGCACACACAAGCAGAGCAAATGAAGGAATTAATTCACTGCTTTCCATGAGCAGGCAGGTGTTCAGCCATCTCCAGGAGAGCAGGCCCCCATCACATGTATTGATTACTTGGGAAGAAAAAGACCATTCACTCCAAATGTCCTACCTTCTCCTCATCCTTCTTCCCCCACTTTATATATTGAGCATGACAGTCTGGAATATCCCTTTGGCCAGTTGGGGTCACCTGTCCTGGCTGTGTCTCCTCCCAGCCTCCTATGTACACCCAATTTCCTTGACAGTCTGGCAGTCTGAATAGCAGAAAAGGCCTTGGCTCTGTTAAAGCCCTGCTCAATAATAACAAAAATATCTCTGTATTATCAACCCTGTGTTCAGCTCAAATCCAAACACGGCCCCATACCAGCCACTGAGAAGAAAATTAACTTTATCCCAACTGAAATCAGCACATTTCTCAGAAACTGAAGTGGAAGAATTTGTAACACAATGAGTTGAAAGACATTGTATCTTTCAAGTAGTCATCGTGCATTAAACAATGAAAAAGTAATTTAATATTACCAGGTAATGAAGTTATTCTTCATTTAATTTTTTGCTATTCTTTTGATAGCATTTTTTTAACCAAATTTTCCCTTCCTTTCAGTTTTGTAATACTTACCGCCCAGAGCCAAACTCGGTTGAATTACTGTAGTTACAGCCAAAATAGTTTCACCATCTGCTGTCTGTACTATCTATAGTATGCGGGATGAATCCAACAGTTGTGACTGATGGTGGTTCATGAGACATCAAAAACTTTCCCCTAGGAATTGAACACTCCACCCAAGCACAGTCATGGCACAGTAATAATTTTTGTATGAGTACAGTTTTTCAGCTTTAATGCAGCACAGACTGAACACCAAGTCTGAGTCTGTGTATAGTCTGAATAGTGCAGTGCGAAATTAAGGTGTTCCAGAGTGTTTTTTAATTGGCTAGCTTATTTCCTATAATGTAATGTCTGCTTGTATTTTTGCTTCTGGGTTTAATTTGTTTTCATTTTGTTTAAAACAGGTGAGGGTATTGTCTACTATGTCTAATTTTCTATATAACTCATAGAAGCCCAGTCAGAAATTTTTGGTGATGGTAACTTATTGACAGAGGACCACTTACTCATTCCTCATTTGTAACTATAATGACCACCAGAAAGATTCCTTCAGTTTTGATGTATGATATAGTAATATGACCAAAAATATAATCAGTATATAATTAGTTTTATATGCATGGGTAATATTTAATTAAAGATATATATACAGTCATTCACAAATTAACTGGATGATTTCTGTTGACTCAGTATGACCAAACTGTTGGCAGTAACCTTTCTAATGAGTTATAGATAATAGAAAGTTTCACATCTACTTAAAAATAGAAAGAAAAAGCAAGAAGGAAGTTAGGCAATTAAAGAAAAGAAGTTTATAAAGTATATATAAGTTACCTTAACTATAACTTTCTGGAAAATTCAGCAGCAATTTATAAAATAACCTATTTGCAAGTATATAGGAGACAAGAATGGAATACACAGCGCACAAAATGCAGCTCTATGAAGAATAGGAAGGGTAAAGCCAGCCTAAACTGTCTAATCTTTCTACACAAAGACAAATAGAATGGGAATTGGATATCATATAGTTTCATTTTTTTCTAAGATATTTATTGCTCTTTGCACATGACATTTTCTTAAGAAAATAAGGGAAATGCAGTTAAATGACATTGGGTGGAGTTAAACCAGTCTGGATACCCATAGCTACAGAGAAGGATGTGAAATTGTCCTCTGTAATCTTGACATATCAGACAAGAATTAATGAGCTTCAAAATCAACATAGCAAATTCAGTATAGACACTGGGGAAACATGAAAAGGTAAGGTAGCGAATTACAGTCATAGGTTGCTGTGGGAATCTCTGTCATAGAAGTCTTCAAAAGAAGTGGAAAAATGTCTATGCAGAATCACAGTGAGAACTGATTCTGCCTTAGGGCAGGGAAAAGGACCAGATGACATCTAAATGCCTTCTTATTCCTGTTTTTCTGAGATTCTATTACGTAGATGTCTAAATTTGAATACACTATAAAAATATTGCAATATTTTAGCTAATATTTTATAATAATACTAAAATAGTTAATAATATCCAACAAATGTTGATAATGACAATAGTATTATTTGCTTATAGGTTAAATTATTATTGGTATTTGGATGACTATTACTAAATGTTATCCATTACCTAAGATTTAATTTGTGAATCAATATTCAAACAAAATATTGAAGGTCACTTCTTTTTATTATTATTTCACAACTATAAATCTTATTTCCTGATACAGTCATTTGGATGGATACAAAGTTTTTATGAAAAAAAAAAAACAGTGGAATAGTTCCAAGGATTAAGGATACGTGTGCTCTAGTCTCTTTAATCTCAATGACATGAATTCTATTCATCCATTTAGTGTGACAGAATAGCAAGCTTGAGTTTCAGCAATGAAGATAAGAATGTAATTCAGCTTTTTTTTTTCAGGAGACTGATAGGCAGGATCCCATGGGAAACTTGTCTGAACAGTAAAGAGACTGGTGAGATCAGGTTTTCTTCTTGGAAAATCTCCTTAAAACACAAGGAGGTCAATCCCAATATGAACAAGAATGTGTGTCAGAGGGTCAGATAACTCAATGCAGAAATCCAGAATGAGCTCAAAAGTACAGAAAGATAGTACAGGCTGGAGTTGAGAACACTCCACTAACAAGCAATACAGAAACAATGCCTAGGTGTCCAGAGCAAGAATTAATAAAACCAAAGTTCAGCTGATGCTGAAAATGGCAGGAGGTGTGAAAGGGAACAAGAAACAATTCTGTAGGTAATTAGAGAAATAGAAGTGGCATAAAGCAAAATATGCACTGCTGCTGAATGTGAGAGATATCTAGATGTATAGATATTAAAAAACTTGAAGTATTCAGCATCTTATCTACTCAGCACTTTCTCTACCACGAACTATCCAAGTCCCTGCCCCTAGTAGCAGAGTACAGGGTGAAGAAGTGCTTCAGAAGGTGCCAGAAGAGAATTAGATGGAGCATATCTTAGTGATTGCAAAAGCAAGTTTTACATACACAAATCCATGGGACCAGACTACATGAGACCAAGATGCATTAACAACATGAACAGGAGAAAAGAGGATGTACTGAGGGGTAGGACTGACATATTGCAAAGCTTGAGAAGCCCAGTGGAGCTCAGTGAAAACAAGGTGAGGTTTTGCACCTGGAATGGAGTCAACCCATGTGACAGGACAGGCTGGGAATGTGCTGTGCAAAGGCATCCCAATGAGCAGAAGATTGAACACAAAACAGCACAGTACCCATGCTGACTGGAGAGAAAACATCCGTATTCACCTAGATAAGCACAGTGACAGACACAAGAGACAGAAAAAGATATGGCAAATGAAATTCTGACTAAATATATAGAGAAAAAGATTACTCATGGTAATGATGGTCAAGCACTGGAATCATATAATATGGGAAATACCCATCCCTGCTAGAAATTCTCAAATCTAATGGTACAGTCTAAATTTAAAAAAAAAAAAAAAAAAAAAAAAAAAAAAAAAAAAAAAAAATTAAAAAAAATTTAAAAGCTCCTGTTGAAACTTATTTCCTTTACATGTCATACTCATTTTCACTACCTGGCCATGTTGTGATTATTTCTTCACATTTCATTCATTTTTAACAGTTAATCATTTTTTGTTGCACTTTTCTGAACTCCCTGTGATTTGTTAATATATGTGTGATATTGCGGTCCCCAAAACTGAGCTTATTCCTGCAGGTGCAATCACACTGGGGTCACGTAAAACAGAACTATTGTCTGCCTGCTGTGTGGCATCAATGTGACAGATTCCTTAGTCTCTAACAATAAATCTTGTTCTGTTTTAAATAGAAAGAGTAATGATCATTTCTGTATTTTTGTGAGGATGGAGCACAAATACAGACCTGCACAAACATGTACAAACAGTCAGACATGCACAGGCATACACAGGTATACAGACTTGAGAGTGATGGTGCTAATTTCTATCTAACATCTTCTGTGCAAAATGATTGCAATAGGAGGAAAAAAAAAACAACAAAAAATAACAAAAAAGAGAAATGGAAGACAATCCATTGGACTTTTTACAACAGAAAAAAATGGGAAAATATCTAGAAATAACAGTAATTAACAAAACACATCAGAAAAGATGCAGGAGTAAATTAGTCGTTGATTCATTTCCCTTGAATGCTGCACCTGGTTATACAGTGTTATGGTGAGATGCTTTCATAAAATCTTTTAATATGACAGTAAATTGTAACACTTTTTGATTAAATAAATCACAAAGTATAACTGAGCATGACCGGGAAGAAAATATCTTGGGATTCAAGGAGCAGAAATGTTCTAAAAATCTGTCTGCACTTAGAGCTCAACGTTCCTCACTGGCAGACTAACATCTGGTTTCAAACAGTGTCAGATAAGCTATTCCTTTCTGTTTTAACACAATTTTCTTACTCTGGTCTTGATAGTTTGAGAATTTCTCTCAGACTGTCCCAAGAGAATCATCTTCAGCAAAAACCAGCAAAACCTTCTGTCTCCACTTCACACCTGACTCTCAGTGAGGTGAAGTGTAAACCAAAGGATCTTGCTCCCCCTCGATTACATTCTGAGATGAAATATATTTCAGACAGGTTCACAGGAGGTTATGAGCTACAAGCAAGAAATGAGTTCAGAGGATAAAAGTGACAATTATTTTCCGACATGAACAAAAATGAGAAAATGATTGGCCTTCTCCTTAAAAACATATCACAGTTTCTGATGCTTTCTCATGCCAATTCTGATGCTTTTGTAAGTATCCCAAACCCCCTAAAAAAGCTCTGACAAGCACCAGTTTTTTTATATGATCATCTGACTGCTGTTTCTTAAAAGGAAATGTCTAGAAAGTATTTAATGCAAATAATTCTTTACAAATGAAACAAAACTTGGTAATCTACGTGGTGGTATCTACCCATAGCCTCGTATTTACCCATTGAAAAATCACAATTTGTGTCTCAAGGAAATTCAACTGGTACATAACATGTTTAAAAACAGATCTGGACTGCATTCTATGTCATTAACTTATAATCCTAGAAACCAAAAGGAGTACAAAAAGATGATTTTGAAGAGGTTTCTGTATGCATTTATCTGCTGGCACATTTGAATTTGTCAGCTAAGCCTAAAGGGGTACACAGTGAAATTAATTTCTGCACCCAGAGGTACTATGGCTTAAAGGCTGATCAAGGAGCTGACCTGGAGAAGTGAGGGACCAGAACATCTTCTTCCAGGAGTTTCCAGCACTGCAAGACAGTTTTCAAGCTAAGGTCATCTTGCCTTGCTGAAGAGATATTTTAATTCAAAAGAAATTATTCAGATGCAACTGAGTGTCTTCAGATGGGATCTAGTAGGGAGCTGATGAATCTCCATTTGACCCATTCTCCTCACATTCTGGGTTTAAAGTCTTCCTGTGCACGTTTTTTTCCCCCAAGTTACCAAATATATTTTTGGCTATACATTATCACTATGCTTGTAATTTTAATTTCTTCCTTAGGCATAGGAACTTCACTGTTAACTTGTGCTAAAACTCTTCCAGATAATTATGGAAGAGCACCCTGGAAAAAGCATGTAGAAAAGCAATATCTCCTCTAGTACTTTCATAACAATGGTGTAGTATATGTTTCAGTTATTTCAAGGAATTTCAGCCACAGAAATGTATCTGCAGCATAACTTGCCTGCAGAAACTTTTAATTTCAGTTTTCTGTTTAGTATAATCACTCAAATTGATTTATAAAAAGCAATCTTCCCTTCCCTTATGATTTCCTTTTTTTTTTTTTCCTGGAAACATCAGTTCTGTAAAAAAATCCTAAGTGATTAGAAGTTCTCTTACTTGAAACATGCATTTCGCTGACTAGTTTCACCTGTTTTCTGTTTGGAAACAGAAGAAAGTTCCATCAAATCTTCCACTCATTTGGATTACATCACACCAGACAGAAAAATTTTGTTTTGTTTTGGAGTATATGTATGCATATTTTCTTGCGTGTTATATCACTGATATTTCCATTAATGTCATTTTTCAAAATACATATGCATTTATTTTCTCATATTATAGACTAATCCCAGGGCATACGTGATCACACGTATGACAACATTCTCAAAAATGCTTGTGGAACAAGGCACTAGAAACTACCATATTTTGCTCATTAGAATGTTGGTGCTACTGAGATCAAAATTATCAACACCAGTTTTGATACAAAATGTCACAATTGTGTATTTTCTCAAAAATGTTTTATTTGCCCTATTTTCCTGCTGAAAACACAGAGGTTTAAGTGGGTATTATTTATGCTTTGTGACAAAATATAGGCCTCTCTTTGAACTTGAGTTCTCTTTACATGTACAGACAGATAATAATATGCAGGGCAAATAGATTGAATTATAATGCCAGATATGAATATTAATGCATGAACACAATCTTACTCTATTGATAAATATTCTTGTTCAATGCTAATATTCAGTATCTTCTTTTCTAATGATGTCTGAACAGTGATGGAGTCTGACAATAGCTTATAAACAAAACTTTATTGAGGCACTAAAAAAGATGAGCAGCAATGCAGATAAATGGTGATTTACCTGATCCCTGAGAGTGGACACGGGGTCAGCAACAATGCCATGGCTCTGGTGGACTATGAGGAGCTCAATGTCAAGTCAATCGTGCAAATGAATTTTGAATGTGGATGAGAGTTATGTCACTCCTTGGCTCCACCAACATGAGTGTGAGCTGAGAGAATTACACCTTACATGGCAGAAGCACGGACTACATGTCATCTCAGATGATGTGGGTGAAATCCTGCCTGCATGACACTGGGGGCAGGCTTTCAGACTGCTAAAGGAAAGAGAGACTTGCACAATTAGAAAAAGCTCGAAATAAAGACATTCCTATAAAATTTCCAAGAGTCTTCCACTTCTGATGTATTGTCAAGATTAGATCTGAAGGTATGTTGTCTACAGAACCAGCAGAGATTTATCCAGAAACCCTAGATTAGTTCTGTTCCTTTTTCCAAACAGTATCCCCTGATTAATTCATTGTTCTTTAATAGGAACTCCTTGTGAAAGGAAACTGCCACTTGACAAGTTTTGCCAGAATTTTAGACAAAACACCCATGAAGAACTAAGTTGGATATGAGCATTAAACTTAAGGAATAGCATTTTCTGAACAAAATATTTATGAGAATTAATTAATAGTATTTTTCCCCTTTTAATTTTATACTAAGATTTGTGTGTAGAAAAGGAAGTCTAATTATCTACTGGTATACTTTTATTTTGCTGGCGGTGGGAATGTGATTCTTCAATAAAAGCAAACAAATCCGTGGTTTGTGATTAAGTCTCCTCAAAGAGTCATAACCTGTTTTTCTGGTTTTTGCTCTCTGACTGACTAAACAAAACAATACACAGCAGGTATTTATACTTTTAAAGCCCATTCTCACTACGTTGTGCTGGACTTAAGGCTCTCTTTCCATCAGATTGACTTTCACATTCAGTCAGGGTGCAGAACTGGACCAGAACTCTAGCTGCAGTCTAATTAGAGCCAAGTAGTGCAGAAAGATTAACTTACATACCTTATGCACAGAACTTCTGTTTCTATAACTCAAGACAGTAGAATATCATGACATACTCAGTATGCAATCTACAGCAGGTTGCATACGATTGCATCCAGGTGGGTTTTCAGTATCTCCAGGGAAGGAGAATCCACAGCCTTTCTGGGAAGCATGGTTCAGTGCTCCGTCACCTTTGCAGTAAAAAAATTTTCTCTCATATTCAGATGGAACTTCAGGTGTTTCCATTTGTCCCCATTGTACCTTGTCCTAAACTTCTGATCACTTCAACTGAGCATTTGTGAAAAGTTTCCTCTGTGTTTCTGCATCTAAATCATTCATGAAAAGCCATAACTGTACAAGACATGAGAAAACTTTTGCAGAACCTGTCTAAATATTACTTTCTGATTTGATAGCAAGTCACTGTTTAAGACTTTTTGGGCACATCTGATAATTTTGCACATCTTTAATACTAATCATCTTAATCTTATCTTTTGCTTATAAGTGTCACAAAAAGCATCTTCAAAAGATTTTGTAAATTCAAAATATCTAACATATATATTTCTTCTCCTTTATCTGTGAGACTCTTATCCTATCACAAAAAGGAAATTAGATTATTCTGACAAGCTTTGTTCCCAAGAAATCTGTGCTTGCAGTTAGTCTACTCTTACGTTATCTCTAGGTGCTTATAAGTTGTTTGAATATTTGTTCCAGCTTTTTACAAAAGAAACTAAAGTTAACTCACACACAATTCTCAATTCCTATTTTTTCACGTTTTTGAAGATGAGAACCGTGATTTTCCTTTCTTCCCAGCTCTCCAAAACTTCATAACCTTTCATGAATTCTGTATGGTTTCAGCAAGTCTTTAAAGTTTTCTGAGTAAAATTCAATTGGACTATCCAACATAAAACTTCTAACTTATATTAGAGCTCTTTATTGTACTTTTCCTTTCCCCAGACTGAATCTTTACCCCTTTCTTGTTGATTACGTGTCAGCTGTCTGATCTCAGACAATCATTTTAGCAATATCTAAAAAGAACATCAAACACTTCAGCATTTTTGGTATCATAATCAGTCCTTCCTTCTTCTGTTCAGCATTTCCCTAAATTTTCATCTTGATACTAACCTGTTCACTGAATGTCTTCCTGTTGTTCTTTATAACTCTTGCTAGTTGTGTCTTATTTTACATTTTGGTTTTTACAAAATTTTTCCGCACATTTTGTCCTTAACAATTTGACCCTTTTTTATGTTCTATATACTCCCTTCATGCAATTAAAACCCTTAAAGAATCTATACTTTACCCAAGCTATTTTTTTCTAAACTTCCTATCCTTTCAGTATTTGTAGTCTGTGATTGTGCTTTTAATAGTTTCCTCATTAAGCTGCAAATTTACTTATTCTTTAGACTTGTTTCTCACAGAATATGAGCTCCCAAAACTCTTAATTATTGCTCTAATAAATTTGCATGTTCAAGCTTTATTTAATCTAACTTCTGAGAGTCAGGAGTTTTCCCCAAGGGAAATCTATAAAAGCAGTTAAAAGTATTTTAAGTTTCCCTGTTCTGTGGGTTTTGACCTATTTCCCACAACTACCCAGGCATTTTCATATAACAAATTCCCTGGTATTGAACGACATACCCTGGATCTCTCCTGCTCTCTTGCTGTGACACATCGTAATTTGTTAGTACTATTGTTACTGGTCTTATTTTATTTTTCTAAGGGACTAAAAATAATTTTGGGGGTTGGAGTTATAAAGAAATATGTGAAGAAAGTGCTTAAAGAATCTTACCTATCATGTACTTAGTCATAATTCTCCAATGATATTGACATTAGAGCAAATAAGTCTTCATTAGTTGCTATATCTTCAAGATTAAATAAATTTGCAGTTGCTAATTTTCTTTGTATTTTCATTAAAATTGCCATTCAAATTTTTACCTTAGTATCAAATCGTGGTCTATTATCTAATGAGTTCTTCAGCATTTGTTAGCCAATTCTTTGTGCTAAACCAGAGAAATATAGTTTGTTCCTTTTATAAGTAACCTTTATACTCTCTCTCTGAAGAGAACTAGAAAATTAAAAAAAAAAAAAAAAAACAACTCAGGAAAGCAGAACTTCATGATGGAATGTGAAATATGTAAATTATGGGTAGTTGATATCAGGGATAGCTGATACCTGTACTTTTGCTGCAGTTGGATTTATACTATGTCTTTCTTGACTGGGACTCAAAGACTGAGAGGAAATTAAAAAACCTCAAATATATGAAAAATAACTTCAGCAAAATGAAATAAAAGTTGAAGCTCTTCTTTTCCAATTCAGAAGTATCCAACCCAAAATGCAAAATATACATGATGGAGAAATTGTACTCATTATCAGACAGGCATATGGCTCATTTCAAATTTATTTGTAAAGAAAGGATACTGCCACAGAGAGTTAATCGCATATGATGCTCATAATGTAATATGAATCCAAATAACAATCCTAAATAGCCATTATGGTAAGAGCAGTGAAATGGAACTTGAAATAAACAGTGCAATGAGTGCAAATCAGTTAGCTTCAAAGGACAGGAGCTTTCTGGTGGAGGAAGAGCGGCCAAATACAGAATCTATTAAAGGACTATTAAATGTGAATATAAACGGTCTCCCTAAGGCCAACTGCAACTATTTGCCATATGAGTGGGAAAAAAACAAATACAAAGCTTTGCTGCTGGAGGCTAGGTTCTTTTTAATTTCCTAAGTCTCTCCCCTGTAGGATTCTTAGGCATCTAGTCACACGGTTGAACTCAAATTGCAAACCTTACATCAATGCAGCCACTACTCTGTCTCTATTCTGTGCATATTGTCAGTAAACTTATTCATCATGTTTTCCCACTGTGAAATCTGTTCATGTTTTGGAAGTGGCCAAAGTATTCAATTGTTACTGGAGAAGAGGGCGAGTCTGTCAGAAAGAAACACAGACAACACTGTGAGAATTCATCATCACCACTTGAAAAAGTTTTTTTTTAAAAAAAGACTGTATCTTTTTTTTCAGGGAAGGTCTGATAGACACAGAATGGCTTTCTTATTGCTGTCTACACAATATATACAAGCACAGAACTTTGAGGGCATTTGTGGCCTCAAATTCATGCTTTCCATTTAAAGGGTTGTCTTATATTTCAACCAGTTCTGCACCCAAGCAAATTAATTTTACATTGCAGCACAAGGACTCATCCACAGAGACATCCTTAAGTGACAAAGGGAACCAAGGAAACATATTTGTGATGAACAACCTTATCTTGAACATGGATTAGTAACTAGAGAAATACTTTCTGTCTGCTGCATTCATGCTTCTATTTTCATATGTGTTTTATACAAGCAGCTGGATTAAAACTGTTCCACAGTAAACTGATTCATATAAGTCATGCTAGACAATAAAGGCAAGCAAATTTGTTTTCTTAATATTGTCCATTCTTACAGAGGACATTAGGGAGTTATCAGTCTGCAGTCAACACCACTGTGATCTGATTTGTTCCATTGTATTGTGACCCTGTATCTTCTTTTGGTGAACTTTCACAGGATTTTATGGTACAAAACAGGAACAAATTGCTTATACACAAAGCTGTATTTTAGTGAAACCTTTTAAGTATGATTTCTTTGAATAATTACATAGAATTTAATAAATTAAATTTAACAAATTTAATTAAATAATTAAGTGATAAAAAGGAAGTTTCATTTTAAAAAGTGATTTCTCATTAAAATGTCAGTTTCGTCAAAGTTTTTACCTTGAAGAATAAAATAAAAGATAAACATTTCTCTTTCTGACTTTCACTCAATGACTGCAGTGCATATTATGGAGATAATACTAAGATATGCCTCACTGAGCAAATTATACAAGATTTTAGAAGGATATCTAAAAACTAAATTTATCCACATTTTCAGTTAGCCTCCGAAAATACCCAAAGCAGATTTCAGGTAAAATATTGAAATATGTAAATTCTTCACAGCAACAGATATCTAGAACAGGAGAATAAATAACACACAGAATTATGACTATATATATGCTATATTTTGACTCAGGAAAATAGACCTGCCTAAAATAAACAGCTCAATTTTGAGATCCATCTGTGAAAATATTTCACCCATGTCTAACACTAGTTTGGCTTCCAAGGCTCTCTCCCTCTTTCAAATCAAACAGATGTGTATAGGTAGCATGCAATATGTAAGTATGGAAAAAAGAAAATTAAAATTATTGTAATTTATATTTAAGTTTGATGCAGGTTATGGGATGAAAATTCATTTCTTTAGTGAGGAGTTTATCTTTAAAAGGGGTTGCAGTTTCATTCAGAAAGGAGTCAAAATTCTGACTTTCACCACATATTATCCAAGTCATTGTTGTCTGGATGGAAGAAATTTTCCCATGAAAACTAGGCTTCTTAAAAATTGTCACACCTAAAATACCCATAAATATTGCCAATCCATGGAAACACTTTCAACTAAGTTTATCTGACTTACTACATGCATCTACATTGGGAAATCATAATTCACTCGCTATGTTTCTATCTCTTTCTGTTGACTATAAAAGAAGCTAAGGATTAAACACTGATGTTGTCCAAGTCTAGATTAAATTAAATCTAGATTAAATACATTTAGTTTAGAATAGAATTGGATTACACAGAGTTAATGTCAGTTAACAATCTATTTAAACACAAGATAACTGCGGATGTGTAAAAATGTTGTTAAGAGTGAGAATAAATTTAAGAGTAAAATATGTGCCTGAAGTACAGCTTAAGCTCCAAGGCCTTCCCAGGACCATATATTCAGCTGATGAAGACAAAACTACAGCCTAAGAAGACACCAAAAGAACAGTCCAGAGGTTTAGTACAGAAACTAGCTTGTGGAATGGTGGAGCCATTTTTTATAACATATTAGCAGTTTAGGTATGTTAGCAGCCAAGTTTTCTGCAAAACTTTCTTCCAACCATTCGTAAATCGCCTGCCAGTCTCTTGGGGTTTGGGATGTGACTAGATTATGAAGTTTAGAGTGTTTAGTTTTATTTGAGAACTAGATTTTGAGATACTTAATTCCTTATTCTGTCTTCTCCTGGGGAAGGTAAAACCTCAAAACCATTTTTACACCAGTATTTTCAGCAAGGTATGCTCAGAACTCAGCTTCATTCATATAATTCTATTGTAACTCCAGTGTTCTTCACAGCTTTGAGCTGTGAAATTTGAGCCCAAATTTCCTCTATATTCTCTGTGCTGCCATGTAAACATAATACATAGTAATTGTTATCATATTTGATGAAATAACCTAATTTTTTTCATATAATATATCATTTTTGAAACCAAAGCTGTGTTTACAGCTTAGTAAAAAAGGGACAGGTAGAGTTATCCTGGCAAGCTGCAAAACAGTGAGGGATTTGAGACTGAAAGGTCTGCACAGGGTGGAAAGGGTTTAAGCCGTTCCATACCACCTATAAGGAACACTTCCTAGAACCTCTGCAGCTGAACCTTATTCTCAGAGAGGTCTTTGTGTCACTGTCAGAGAGATTTGTGTGGCCAAAGATAAACAGGAGTGGAAGCTGCCTTGAAATGTGTGAGACAATAAAAAGATTTAAGATAAAATCTCCTGGATGATCTGATATATGTTTGAATTTGCTACAAGTTTATCACAGAAGAATGGAAAATATAAAATAATTTTTAGGTCATATAGTCCACACTTTGCTATTACAGTGTTTCAAATTTACAGGGTTGGGGTATTGTTTTCTGTGTATTTGGCTAACTCCAAAATCCCTGGTGTTGATTTAACATTGTTTGTTTAATATCTTTAAATATAAAGTGTATATACAAACATATTTAAACAAACATATGGGGAATTTCGGCACGATGAATTCCTGCTAGTGTATTTGGCAGATCTCTTCTCCTCCTACATTCAGGCTGTTCTACACAAGGGCCTTAAATCTCTTCCCAGTACAATAAATTACACCAACATCATCTTGCATTACTGAAATTTAAAGTTCGCCTTTCAGTTTCTCTTTCAGGTGTGTATGATTTCTCCCTATCATGCACATGTAAAGTTTCTCAGCTTCTCTCCCATGCTTTGTCTCACCTCTTGCCCAGCCCACAGAGAAACACTTGCTCACCTAACAGATTTTTCAGTTGCCCGAGATTTTTGAAAGTTGTGTTGCCACAGAAATGCTCCTTCATTTGCCCCAAATTTTGTGGCTTAATTTAGTACCAGTTTAACCTACTTTTCATCTAAAGAAATGGTCAGAAACAGAGGTGCCTAGACAAGAAGTGGGTAGCCAGGGAAACCTCTGAGAGGAAGGAGGAGAAATGGAGTGAACTCTGGTGCACAGCCTGAAAGAGCCAGAAAAATGGTTTTGCATACTGACTGTGAGTTTTCCTCATAGCCATTAGCACCAAAAAAAGAGTAGCATCAAGAAGTTTTTTTTCCCTCACACAAAATTGCAAGAACTATCTAGATGTCAAATTAATATTTCCAAGTTCTCTTTAAAATGGAGTGTTGCAATTTGGACACAAATCTCTGAAAGGAGCAGCTACTGGGATCAGCTCATCATCGTGAATGACAGCTCATGAGCAAACAGAGCAAGTACTGTGAGACATCTTCCATTGGTATTTATATCAATACACAGAAAGAAATCATGACAGTCACTCTACAGTCTTATAATTTAAAAAAGCAAGAAAAAAAAAGCATGCTCATCTTTGCTTATTCAAATTGCCTTAGTCAAAGTCAATATGATAAGCAAATGTATACCATGATGAGTAAGGGTTGCACATTTTGAATTGTGATCAGATAAGAACATCAACAATTTCTGAAGCACTAAGAAAATACATTTAATAAAACATGCTCTGTCACCCAACTAAAGCATGAACAGGGACAGAAACCAAGATTATAAAGGTTAACAGATAGAGTTGTTTACATACTTTTAACATTCATTAAAAAATACAATAAATTCAACTTTTTTTTAAGACATAATTACTTCATGGATTCTGGTTTGGCCCTGACAATATGCAATATGCCCTGACAGTAATATTTTTACTACTCATGATGCCCATTAATTAAAATGTACCTTTTCCCTAGCTAGACCTTGAATACTTCAGTCTTATGAAAAGGATCCACCCAATTTTTTTTCACAGTGTAATGTAAGTCATACATAACTGATTAACAAAAATCTGTCCTGAATTATTGTTGTAGGCTAGGAAATACAGTTTCTAATAATTTGTTTCACTGGAAATATAAGCACTCAGGCAAAATTAGACCCCCTTGAAATTTTCCCTATTGCATTACTTTGTACTAAAAAGTGGTTTTTTACCTTTTCTTATTCAAACAAAGAATACAAACATTGTCCCCATTTAAAATACAGATGTAAACTGTTGACCCACTTTTATTCTAAATGTAATAGCACAGACTGAGAGTTAAGTTAAAAATGTCTTTATATGTATGGACATAAATATGTGCTCTTGAATATAAGTATGTGTGTGTGTGTATAGTATAAAATTACAAACTAAAAAAATGAGAAACTGAAAATTGCCAGTATTATATTCAGTTGCTGCTTGCTTCCTGAAGATTTTCACCTTGCAATAGAAGGCTAACCAGGCTCCTCTGCTGTAAACATCTGCTTTTATTAGTTAAGCTCATCAACAGAAGTTAGTTGCAATTAATGTATGCAGCTTTAATGAAACATACAAAACAGCAATTATAGCCATAATTATAATATAATTAAATTGCAATCATATAATCAAAGTCAGCTACATAAAAACTCTGCCTTTGAAACAACTCAAAAGAGCAGTGTACCCTTTTTTTGCTATCTCGTATCTACCTCTTTGGACCTTTTTTCCTCCAAGTATATAGACAGAATAGAATAAATTTAATAGACAAGAAAAACATACAAAACTTACATACTTTACTTTACAGCCTCACATATGTTTTCAGTGCATTTAATTTTTACTGAGCAAAAACCTACCCAAGTGTAGATATACTTATATCTGTGGCCTTGTCAAATTTCATTAGGAAAGCAAGTTTGGGTCTGATCAACACTGAGGCAGCAGATCTCCAAAGATACATCATGTGTTGCAGGAAATGGTATCACAGGTTCCATAAATAGTGTCTTCTAAGTTGATCTCACAACAACATTAAGTTACACTCTGATATCTAAATGCTGTCATTGGAGGACATGGTGGGATGTCTGCAGTCATTTATGGATATAGAACAAGGTATAATAATCTATTATAAAGGCGAGAAAGAAAAATACGTAAAATTCAATGGGTCAGTATGCCTATAAGGAAAACTCGTTGTTTATCCAAGTATTTGGGGGACTTAATCTAGTCTCCTTCTTGCCTAGTGACCTGTCCACCCATTTGTATCTTCTCTGCTCCTGAAGGTGAAAAAATAATATAACAATATGGCCCATTCCTTTCAAGAATAGAAAATAGGTACTTGACTTTCTTTTTTCATCTCCTCCCACCCTGCATAAGGAAAACAATATTTATATGGAGCTGTTGTCTTGTGACATCTCTCTCATGTACGCTGTTTTGGATCTTTTTCATTTGCTATCCAGATGCAGTTAGAAAATGCCTGACAAACTTTTACTTCTTCACAACATGATGGGTTTTTTTAAAAAACAAGACACATCAATGTTAGACATCTTTGGTTCCAGGGCTGTTTGGTTATTACTAAGTCATATATTTTCTCCATAGGTCTACTTTGGATACAGAGTGGAAATAAAATCTCATTAATTCTGCGTAGTTTATTTATCTTTTGAATTTTTTTTTTTTTCTTAACTCGCTGCTGTGAGTCACAGAGTCTAGCTTTGAAAGCAATTTTTATTTTAGTTGAACAGGAAAACATAATAAATATTAGAAATTTTTATGGCTTTGTACTTTTATTTGAATGAAAGCTATGAGCTGAAACAGGAAGAAAAATCAGCTTTGCATTATAAATGTGCAGTTTATATCAGGTTTGAAAACCAGAAAATCACCAAGTCTCTTTTTCTTTTACTGTCAAGAATTTAAGCAAGAAGACATTTGCAGAAAGTTGTAATCCAAGAGAAAATTTCTGAAAAATGTAGTCTCACACAACTCTTCAGACTTTTTTCTCACGTATTCGTCTTTTACATATATTTTTTCACCCTATCCCATTTAGCTTTAAAACTTCACTCATAAAACTTCTAGTTCTAGAAGTTCTTTTCATGAATTAGATTTATATATGTATAGTTTATAAACCAGAAGCAGCTGCAAATCATTTGCAATTAAATGTGCTGAAGATGAGTGTAGGGGCGAGACAGTAAATTTTGCAGATTTAAGATCCTCATGCATTTTGCTTTGGCTTTGGGGTTTTTTTGGATACCCCAAAGCCCAAAATCCAGAGCAATACCCATGCTGTAAGAGTTTGGTCCTGAAGGACTCTGCCCTTTTGAAGGGACCCACACTGCAGCAGTTCATGAAGCACAGAAACTACAGGAAGGACTCACACTGGAGTTCATAGAGCCTCTTGCAGGAGGCCTCTTCACTGGAGCAGGTGAAGAGTGTGAGAACTTCTCCCCCTGAGGAGGAAGAGACAGCAGAGGAAGGAGCAGCAGAGAAAATGTGTGATGAACTGATCAGAGCCCTTATTACCCTTCCCCCTGTACCACTATGTCAGAAGGAGGTAAAGAAAATTCTGAGGAAGGGTTGGGTGGAAGGTGTTTCAAAATTTCTTTTTATTTCTCACTGTCCTTCTCTGATTTGATTGGCAATAAATTAAACTAATTTTCCCAAGTCAATTCTGTTTTTCTGGGATAGTAATTGTTGAGTGATCTCTCCTGGTCCTTTTCCCGTGACACTCTAGGTTTTTTTCCTCCCCTGTCAGGTTGAGGAGGGGAGTAGCTTTAGTGGGCATCTGACAAATAGCCAATGTCATTTCACAACTGTAAGTTTTATTACTCTCTATAACTCTACCTTTTTTTTGGTCTCTTTACATGAAAATCAGTACTACTGAGAAAAACGTGTTATTCTGACCAAAACTTGTTATTCTGATACAAATGTCTGTGCAGCGAACATTTTCTCTGTGACATACCAAAATTGTAAAGATATTCTCATTGTCATCATCTAAATCATTTAAATACTACAGTGAAACACTAAAGAAGCATAAAGCAGTGAGCTAATGACGATTTGCTGATTTTTCCCTAAACAGCATCTTACTACTGTAGTTGCATTTTGCCTTGTTATTTATTCATAACTGAATTACCAAAAATATTAAACTAAAGTGATAAGTAAAATGGATATCTAGTCACATAAGGCAAGATCTCTAGCTACCTGTGACCCCTGTGATTTTGGCATCTTTGATTCAGGATCTTACTTACCTGTGAAAATTATGAGTTACCCTCATCCCAAAGCTGTCCTTTAAATAGTGCAGAAAATATTTTCAAGTTCATAGTTTCTTTGTCTTAAGAACATCCTGTATTTGCAGTACTAATCAGGTGTTCTCTAAACAGACAAAACCAGCATGTTCTTCAGTCTTCAAATGGAAAACTAAGGCAATGAGGTTTAATTTTTTTTTTTCAAAGTAACATACCAACCACGTTTAAGGTGTCTCAACAGCCTATATGATCTGCTAGGTCTCGTTCGTTTAATGTTGGCAGATTGGGAAAAAAATAAGATTTTTGAAGGTGCCTAAATATAATATATTTCTTTATTGATTTTCAGACAAATTATTATAAAGTGAAACTGAAAATGAGTAGTTTCAGATTAGATTAAATGTTAGAAAGAAATTCTTTACTGTGAAGTTGGTGAGGCACTGGAAGAGGTTGCCCAGAGATGTGGATGCCCTGTTCCTGGAAGAGTTCGAGGCCAGGTTGGATGATCTAGTGAAAGGTGCTCCTGAAAATGACAGAAAGATTAGAACAAGATGATCTTTAAGATTGTTTCCAACTTAAGTCATTCTCTGATTCTATAGTTCTATGATCCTATTAAATTTATTAACAAGAAGAAATTATGTGTGATGCACTGTTCGCACTAGCATGACTTTTACAAAACAGTGATAAATGATTCTTACAAATGCTTTGTATGTGAAGGCAAAAGGAATAATTTCAAAAGGCACAGAAGTGAGCTTGTGCATGTCAATTTCTTACAGGACCGCATATCTGAAGATTTTTTGGGGGAAAGGGTCTTTCTGTTGTCATCAGCAACCAACTATTAATAGAGACCAACCACAAAAGCAAAAATTCACAAATGTGCACAGGATGTAGCTGGCTGTCCAATAAAATCAGCATTTCACATGTGGTGTCTATATAATTCATTGCTAATCCAAAATGTTTTGTGAAGCGATCATTTTAAAAGCAGAATATAAATACCAATGAAATCAAAAGAGCAAATGCTGAACAATTCTGTTTTCAGGAAAAAAGACAAGAAATTAGCAGAAGAAAGTGGTGTTAGAGTAAAGTGGCATTAAGTTTATTATCTATTTAGTTTCAGAGTTTTCACAGGCTAGACTGTTCTAATGATACCTTTTGATTCTTCAAACATACTGCAACAATGCAAGATTCCTTGCCAATTTCAAGATACTAATTCATAAAGAAAGTCTGGTATCCTAAAACTTTTCTGCTAGGAATCAAAGAGTAGATCTACCCTTGTTCTGGAAGACAATAATTTTCACTCTTCCCAAACATAGGAACACAGAAGAAGAAAACAAGCATTAAAATAGAAACAACAGAAAATAAACGATCAAATTAAAATTTCCACCCTTATATGCCTAATTAGATGATTTTTTTTCTGCATACAATATGTAAAGGCACAGAAAACAGGCTTGATATTGATTTCTGCTCTAGAAAATATAGGTTATGATGTACTCCTAAAATAGACCTTGGGGATGACTTTTGTAAAATAAACTTTTCTCAAGTCTTGCAAAATTCTTATTTGATGTTTTCTCCCTCAGCTTGTGAGCTGTTGAACCTTCATTCAACCCAAGCAGCCACTCATTTTCCTGAACATTATAAGTAGTACTATCCAGTATGCCTTAGAGTATATCTTGTGGTTTCTGCTGTGACTTGAGAAGGACACAGCAGTGCCAATATCTCATGTCACACCTAGCAGATCTATGTGAATTCTTTTGATATCCTAGGGCATCTCATACAGTCTAGATGTGCCTGAATTTGGAGAAGTGCATCTGCCTTTAATGCCTTTCACAGTTTTCTTTCATCAACAATACAACTTGTGTTGGTCCCTCATGGGTTGGTTGAGTATAATAAAATTTTTGGTCTCTATCAATTTCTGCACTGGAGAGATGGCAGAGAGGAGGTGCTGAGTATCACAGACACATGAAGACTGAATTACCTCAAATATTCAGGGGAAGCTTCCCTAATTAGTTTGGTTTTTGTTTATTTGGTGGGGGTTTTATATATATATATATTTAAATTTTGCTAATATCATTTTCCAGAATCAAAAATAGCAGAGTTGTGGAGCATAATTTGATCTTCCAGGCAATATCAGCAGTCACATGTTCCAGCATGGGGTAAAATTTCTCCAGTATATTTCACCTAGCTTTCAGTGCTTTCTGAAAACTCTTTCATTGCCTGATGTTCTATTTTAATGCAATAATTTCTTTTCAATATAAAGGAAATTATAGGAAACTCACAGGCTCAAATGAACCTATCTGAGGACTGTAATAGTCTCACAGCTGATGCTGACCTCTCTTCCCTGCAAGGCCAAGGTCAGGTAAGTACTTGGTGTCAGGTAAAATTTGTTTAGGACCCGGGGTTCCTTGCTCTGTTGCTTAAAATTTCATACCCTTTTATGTGAAGGTTCTCATTTTCTCTGCACAAGAGCAAACCTCAGATAATCTAATATAATGGAATGGATAACAGGAAAGAAAAAAATAAATAAAAGGCTAGAATCTGAAGTCTGTGTTGTCCAGGTTTTTTACTCAAATCCATTCATTATAAAAGTATAAATAAGTCTTTGTCTTCAGACTTCAAGCATGCTGGTGGAAAGAAGCACTAAGAAATCTCCTTAATTTCCAGACACATGTGGCAATGATTTAGTTTTCACTGTGGGCTATTGGTAGAAAAGTAATATAATAATACATCCTTAATCTCTACCACAACACACAAATTCAATAAGAAAGGGTTTAATTTTGCAATGTTGTTTTTCAAGTCTTACATAGTCTTTACAGCCAATAAGCAGCAAATTTTTTCCCCATGGAAAAAACTCCAGTATTAGTATAATGTATATGTTCATCTAGAAAAATAATAAGAATTTTTTAAAAAAGAAGGAAGAGGTGAGGAGGTACTCCAGGTACCAGAAAAAAGAGTCTCTTTGCAGCCTTTTGACAAGACCGTGTTGAAGCAGGTTGTTGCTTTCACAGTACATGAACTGTGATGGAGCAGATTGCAGCCTGTGAGGGTCCCCATGTCAGAGCTGGTGGACAGGTCCTGAAAGAAGCTAAAGCCCATGGAGACCCCACACCAGACCAGAGAGAATTTCTGAGGAAAAGGGAGCTGCAGAGAGGAGCTGTTATGGAGTAATGACAAACCCCATTCCCTATCTGCCTGCACTGCTCTCTGTGAGGGTAAAGCTGAGCTTCAGTAAAACTGCAAGGAGTAATGCTTTTCTTTTAATTTTATCTTTGTTTCTCACCATAATACTCTGTTTGTTGTCAATGAATTAATTTTCTCTAAGTCATAGGATGATAGAATAACAGAATCATAGGATAGTTTTGATTGAAAGATACCTTAAAATCACCTAGTTCCCAACCCCATGCCATAGGCAGGGCACCTTCTACTAAAGCTCTTCAGAGCCCCATCCAATCTGGCATTGGACACTTCCAGGGAACAGCACCTCTTGGCAATATGTTCTACTGCCTCTTCAAGCTCACAGTAATGAATTTCTCCTTAATATCTCACCTAAACCTATTCTCATTCAGTTTATGCCATTCCCCCTCGTCTTACCACTGCATACCCTTGTAAAAGTCCCTCTCCACTACCTCGCAGGCTCCCTGTAGGTACTAGAAGGCTGCTCAAAGATCTTTCTGGAGTCTTTTCTTCCACAGGCTGAACTCCAGCTCTCTTTACAGAGGTACTCAAGAATTATGATCATCTTTGTGACCCTCCTCTGGATGTGCTCCAGCAGATCGACACCCTGCTTATATCAGGAGCCCCAGGGATGAACACAACATTCCAGGTGGGGTCACACAAAGGCAGAACTGAGGGGCAAAATCTCTCCCTCCACCTGCTGGCCACACTGCTTTATATGCAGCTTTTTGATGGTTGGCTTACTGGGCTATGAGCACACATTGCTGAGTGAAACAAAGATTTTTCAGTCTAGTCTGTTTTGCCTGCTATGATAACTGGTGAATGATTTCTCTTTCTTTACATTTCCTTAGGTTCACAAAATTGCCCATCTTATTTTCTCCCCCAATCCTGTGTGGGAGGGGCAGTGAGAGAACAGTTGTCTCTGTGCCTGGCAGCCAGCCAAGGTCAATCTACCACACAGATGGTGAGAACTGGAGGAGGATGTTGAGGATTTTAAGAACAGCCACCTCTTCCAGCAGGACTTGTGCCCAGTGCCCTGTGGTCTCTGCTCAGGCAGCGGGATGCAGCTGCCACTTTACTGTTTGTAGCTTCAACCAGTAGCAAAGCTGAGCTGCTATCTCAGAGACACAGAAACAGACACAGAGGGCATGGACACAATCTCAGAGACGGTGCTGCCCCAACAGCCCCCATTCAGGACTCACCCCAGACACAGGCACACAGGGACACGTCCCCTCCTCCTCTTGAGCTGGCAGAGGCAGAAGGTCACAAGTACAGCACACACCCCGTGCTCCCCGGGTTCACAAGCACAAACACCCTGGCAGATCCCCTGAGCACCAGCATGGCCTCGCTGCCCACCCTGCTTGGATCCTGTAATCTTGAAATGATATGCCATAGCCTTAATCCTCAACTGTCTTCTTTGTCATGACTTTTGTATCATTGTTGCCTTGACTGATCTCCCATTAGCTCTCTATCTGTCTGTTTGTCCTAAGTGACTTACTGATCTCCGATGAGCTTAGCTTCATTATGTCTAGAGGACATAACTCTCCAGATGAGTGCTAATTATGTTTGAGGACCTAATCCTTGTTTTCTTATTAACAGGAATGATAAGCATGAGATAAAGCAATATATTTCTGGCACCTTAATACACAAAATCTTAAACGTCTCCTGTGCCACAATGATGTATTTGTTTGACTCAGATATGAATAACTTCTATTATTCAGTTATCACATTTTCAAGGCTCTAAATAATTCAAAAAAATGAATTTTAAATCCAGATTATTTTCTTCTGAACTTCAAGGAATTTGTGTTGCTTCAGTATGGTTACAAGATGATGTAGGCCCACAAACAATTCATGACTTACAGGTCACATGAGATAGATTTCACAGAAAATTGCTGTTTGAGGTACCTCACTTTTTATTGGTTTTGATATAGTCTTTACTGCTCATAAATCCGTGATCATGAAGACTGACTTTATAACATCCCTTAGCCTTAACCTCCGTCATGCAAGTACAGTTATCCATGTGTAAAGAACAGTCCAAATCTCTTAAATCTGTACCTCTTGTCATACTGCTATCAGCTGCAGCCGTCTGCCCTGGGATGCCCAAACAATTCAAACATAGAAAGCTTCAAGTCTTTGTTGAAAACTGGTGACATTAATATATTTCATTAAAATTAAATTTGAATAAACTAATACATGAAGAAACTTTGATATTTTTAAGCATTAGGTAGGAACTCTGTCCCATAATAAGCAAAATTTATGTCATTTTCAGTGAACTGTAGAGAAACTAATTGAGACAAGCAGAGCGACATTATAATGAACCCTCAAGTCTCCAGTTCCATCCACAGAATAAAGAAATAGGATTCCATTTTTCCTTAAACTGGCAAGAACTCTGACTTAAAATAGTTAGGAAAATGTCTACAACATACAGTACAGATGTACTATGCTTTTAAGACTGATAAAACATTGGGGTAGTCTGACATTGGAAAAAATCCCTCAGAAATTAAGCAGAAAATGTTCATAAGAAACCTAAATTTGGATTCTTGTATGAAATGAGTAATTCTTGAAGAACTCAGATAGTAATTTCAAATAACCACAGTGCTGAGAGGTTAAATATATATAAAAGCTTCTCTGGTCTTGGGACTTCCCTCTCTTAGCTGTACATCATTATAATCTTCTTCACTACCTAATCATAAACCTACATTATACCTCTTCTGTATCTCCATGAACTATCTGTGACAATTTACTTTTCCTGCCTGACTAGTGAATTTCCATCATACTTATTTCTGCAGTTAAGAGGCACATGCTAAAAATGAAATATTTATTCAACAGTAGTAAATATCTCACTATGCTCTTATAGTCTTGGAATAAAACAAAAATATTGCAACATATTAAAAATAATATAACAATAAATTTTTCTTTTTAAAATATTTACAACTCTATGTAACTTTCTTCATCACAGAACTAAGGCAGGCTGTGTAGACTGTACAATATCCTCAGTAATATTTTCAGTTTTGCCTAATAAAAGAATAAAACAATTTATTCTCATTTAATTGAGGTCTAAACCCACAGATGCATTTAGAAAAATTTTTCATATAAATCAAGGTAAAGCAGATCCCTAAAAGAGTTACTGTCTATTATTTAGTAAGATACAGTATAGTTATCTTTTCCATTTATGTCAAGAACTGTACAACATTAATATGCAAGATCAATACATTTTTCCATTTTTTAATCCTGATGGAATTTTAATTTAAGACTTCATTTTTCTCTGAAAAAAATAGATTTGATCAAATAGAGTTGGCAATGTATGAAAAAATATATCTTTTAAAATGAAATTAATAAAACATCATTAAAAAAACCCTGATCTAAATAAAAAACTGCAAAAGAATTTTTTTTAGTAAAGACACTAATAAAATAAATCTCCTGATTGGAAAATTTCCTGGGGTGTCTTTGGAGGCCTTAGGAAATCAAACTCCAAAAAGAATGAAAGAGGAACAAGACACACTCTATTTCAAAGTTGTTTTTTTATTTCTGAGCTATTAAAAATAACTGTATATATGCATATAAATAAAACCTGACAAACCTTATTTTCACCTTGAGACTGATTATGATATTTAGAATTATTTCTGATACAGGAAGGAGATGTGCTAATAATCTTGCAACAATGGTGCTTAACCCCTACTTTGTAATGCTAATCAGGATAGATTAATATTAAATGAAGAAAGCATCTAAATTCCCTAGAAGGCATTTTCTCTCTGTAACTCAAAAACAAACCAATAGAAGAGGAAGCAATAGAAATGTGAATGAAATTGCTATTAAGTGATGACCTAAAGCTTGATCTCATTGTTCTGCCAACAACAGTGGAATTGAAAAGACTTTGTCACATTCTCTAGACCCATTGACTGTGAATAAAACACACACCTTAGATAACTGAGGACCTGGTTAAAGATTAGACCTGACATGACATAATTGATTCTAAAGGCTTGAAGGGGAATTTAGATCATCGTAACTAAATAGAAAAAATGTCTAAGAAAATCAGATTATTAAAAGCCTTTCTTAAATGAAAGCTCACTGTTGATGAAGAATAACTTCACAACTATTATTTTAACATTAGTCACTGTAAGTGAATCCATGAACTATCGAAACTCTTAAAAAACATGTATTTAGTTGAATTTGATTTTGTTAGAGAAATAAAAACCCCAAGTCTTTGTAGTCTACTCAGAAATTCTGAGTGGTCTAAATAGGTATTATGAACTTTGTAGGGCTTAGAATTTTTTGAGGACTAAAAATACAGTTGTGCTGAAGGAGATATTTTATTCTTTGACAGTGTCAGTTTCTGTGCCATGACTGTACAAATATTCCAAAAAAGAATTTTAAACAGACTTCTAACTACAAACACTTTCAAGAAGTAGAAGGTTTTAAATAGTCCTTTGGGTAGATGTGTAAACAGTAGCAAAGTATGGCTTCCAAGTTCTCTGTTTTTACAATTAACCATGCAAATCCTTTTGTTGTTTATATGTTTGGCTTTTTTTTTTTTGTTTTCAGCTGCCTTTTCAGAAGTTTAATACCTTCCATTAATAATAATAAAGGCAATAGTTAGCCTGAAAGGTCCTCAGATTTCCCTGGAAACAAATATACGGACACTGAGATACTTGAGACGACCTCATGGAAAGAATATGCAAGCTCTGATGCACCTGCAATAGTGAAAAGCAGCCATGAGGACATGTTTAATGCCTCGTACATGCAGTGAATGAAAGGGTTGGAAGCCGTCTTGATACAGGTTCCTGTACAAGGGAATAATTTCAGAACTTTTGTGAACCAATATTAGCTGAATGAAATGCAGCATTAAGCAGAATGATGAAGATGGTATAAGAATCAAGATGAACTTTCATAAAAGACCTTGAAGTTAAATAGATTTTGATTTTCTAGGTCTGAAAAAGCCCATTATTTTCTTTATAGTTGTCCAGAATAAATATTGGACTGGGTCATCTGTGTTTGCAGAAATATTCTAAGAGGAGGAATAAAAAAAAATAAACAAAAAAAGCAAGCTAAAATTAATCAGACTTTTCCTTTAATTTCCCCAAAACTTAGTTCTGAAGGTGTGTGGATATCTTTTTCCCTCATTAATGAGACTTTACATAGAAAGCAATATTAATCTATCTCCTAGGAAGGAGTGAGACTTAATGCACAAATGTTCTTTGCTATAGCTTTCCTGTTGCTCCATAAAGATCCTTTCACTCTTCTTGCTTCTTTCTATTTTTTCTTTATGTATCTAATTTTTATCTTTCTTTCCACAAGATGATGCTTTTCTTTTGTGCTATAGCACAATGGTTAGAGCACTCAGGATGTGGAAGAATAGGTAAAGAAAAAATTTACTATGTGGCTGTGCTACATTATAATTTATTTGAATGACGCTTGCCAGAGATGATTTTTATTTAGCTTGAAACCAGTTCCTGTATCATGAATTAGCAAGAATAAGATTGTCTTTATCGAAAGAAGGAATATATTTCAGGAACAGAACTAACAAGAAATGTGACTTGGAATGAAATATATTACTTGGAGACTCTCTGTTTTGCAAATCTATTAGGAGTCAGATCTTTATTGAATTTGCTTTGAAAGCTGCATCAGAAGTCATTAATACTTAAACATTAACATTGGCCTAAAACTGCTAATGTCACGGCCAAGCAGGTAGAAACTTATTTTTAGCCTCTTGTAATCATATTGTGTTAAATAAAGTCACAATTTTCTTAAAAGTTTTAGCTATGTTGAGTTACATAAATTATCCACATCATCCTAAGAAAAGATTGTTTTTTTAACTCAATAAATGCAACACAGCATTTTCCAAATAATCAGCAATTTTCCCTCTTGAGTTGTCTGAAAAAGACTGTGAATTCAGAGACCATCTAGCAAAATCTTGCTTAGTTGTGAAAATAAGCCTGAGGATGCTCTGCCAAGCATTACAGCAACCTAGCTAAATCATTGACTGTAGCCCACAACAGAAAGGCTTCTAAATGGAAGATGATATGCGCTGGAAACCTTTCCCTAAGTATCAAAAATAACAGCAGGACAGGGACAAAGAGATAAAAGATTTTTCAAGAGCCATACTCTATTCCACAGAAGGATGAGGGCATCATGTTATTCACTATCTAATGACATTTTGCAGCATGCCACAAGTTTTATTTCTGAATATTTAATTTCTTTTGTAATATTCCTTGACAGAAATATGATCTCAAATACTTCTGCTACTCTTAGATCTGATAATATTAATATGTGTCCTGGATTGAAGTATATTCTACCACCATCTTCATGAACTGTTGAAACCAGGTGAGGCAGTGCTCCCTGCCTCCTCCACTCTGGCTTATCTTCTGTTAATGGGCCCATCAGCACTTTGCCACATGACTCACAGATAACCCCCTCCTGGACTATTTCCTGTTAATGGGCCCATCAGGCCTTATCACATGACTCACCATCCCATTGTGAGATGCTCCGCCCAGAGGAAGAAACCAAGCATTCCAGCCTGGATATAAGCTGAGACTCTGAACACCAGAGTGGGTGCTTACCCACTGGATTCCCAGAGGACCCGAGCTACCAGAGCTTTCTACAGGATCACTGCTTCAGGGAGACCACCTCATCCGGACTGCTTCCATCACTCCACTCAGGTTGTATTCTGACTCTGTCAGTGGTCTTTTGTATTATTGCATCTATTTTATTTTACTTTCTTTCCTTTTTTCCTATTAAATTGTATCTCTGACTTGGAGCCTCTCGTTTGTTTTGCTTTCAAACCACTACAATGTGTAAAAAAAAAAAAGATCAGATATTTAAGATCATGTAGCCATTGTTTTTGGAAGACAGAAACTATCATATATTTGAGGTTTTAGGTTTCAGACCTGGCATGTTTTTTGGCTTCATCTAGAATTCTAAAGTATAACAACAGAAACAGGTATGATTCTTTAAATTGGCTTTTTTTGTTCCTTCCAGTCATCAAATGGTTTCCCACAGGCATCTTTATCCTGTTCCTGTTGCACTGAATAAAAATACTAGAACTAACAGAAAAAAGAGGAAATACAGCTAGACATGCTTTTTTGTTCCTGACTCTTCTTCTTTCTCTTCCTTGCTAATAGTTCAGAAGAATGTTGACAGCCAGTTTACAGAGCAATGATATCATTAGTTGTATATTTATCACTATTACTTTTGTGTGTAGAGCTATATAAAACAACCTGGGGATAAAAAAAAAAAAAATCTAATCTCTAAGGTCACAAATTCTAGTATTCTTGCTTAATTTAAAATATTTCTAATAGTCATTTTATTTAATTATGCTTCATAATGTGTCTAAATGTAAGCCTTATGATTCTAGGCTCTTAATCTAAACATCTAAATATACTTAAATGTTCCTCAGTTCTAATACTCAGTTTTAAGGACTCATGTAAGAGAACATAAATAATAATTTAAAAATAAGTTTGCTTATATGTGTGTTTTATAGTGCTGTGTGAAGATATTAAAAAAAAATCTATGAAAATCAGTTAGTTAATTTTAACTTCTGATTCTATTAGCCATACAGAGATTCGATTAAAATCATAGTGCAACCAAAATGATATGTCTTATTCCAGGGCATTCTATTGTAAAGGGAAGGATATCAGTGTTTTCAGAAAATCAGAAGCAATTGCACTGAAAGCCCTAAAGTAAAAATTCTTGGAGGCAAGGGAATAAGACTGTGACGATGCCTAAGATGTGGCATGCTTCATGACATTTACAGTCACTTCCGAATTTGCCGTATGACTTTCTCCTACCCTCTTTTCTCCCCAAAGACAAAATTTGAATATGCCACCTCCACATTTGTGTTTCTGCCTGTCTTTGAGAAAACAAACATAATTTATCATGTCTTTCCTTCTCTTTCTCTTTTTCTTTTTTTCTTTTTCTTTTTCTTTCTTCTTTCTTTCTTTCTTTCTTTCTTTCTTTCTTTCTTTCTTTCTTTCTTTCTTTCTTTCTTTCTTTCTTTCTTTCTCTCTTTCTCTCTTTCTCTCTTTCTCTCTTTCTCTCTTTCTCTCTTTCTCTCTTTCTCTCTTTCTCTCTTTCTCTCTTTCTTCCTCCCTTCCTTCCTTCCTCTGAGCTCTGACGGAAAAAAAACAAAGCTTTTTTACCCTTAGAAAACTATTTGAAGTTTATATAGCATGTGTTTGATGCTTTCTTCCTTTTTAAGCTCTCCTAATTATTACAGATACCTGTAAAAATCTTACGCCAGCCTCAGAAAAATGAAGGGAAGCTTTAATATCTCCCATTAATTTTGTTCACACTTGTTATTCTTCTGATTTTTTCCAATTAGTGTTTCTTCAGGGTTAAAAAAAATAAAGTGAAGAAACTGCAGTGCATAAAACTCATGATAAAAGTGTACGTGAAAAGAAATTATAAGACTGAATTATAAAATCAATACCTACACAAAACTCAAGTATTATCTCAAACTTGTAACAGCATCATTGGGACTGATAGTATCGGCACTACTAAGGAGGTTTGTTTGTATGTCTTGGATTCTTACAAAAAACATTTAAAAGCTCTCTTTTTCTTTTTACAGAAACAGTATCTCACTTTTTGCAAATGACACTTCTTTTTCTGACTGTAACATAGAAGTGGGACAGAAGTGTCTTGTGGTAAAGGAAAAATGTATTTGATCAGGACTAACCATTCTTTGGGCAGTGTGACACCAGCTGCTAACAAGCTAGGAAAGAAATCAAGTAAGAAAATAAAAGAAAGAAAACCATAAAAGTTCAGGCAGCAAAGCAGCATACTTGTAACATTATTTGGGACAGAAAGAGAGGAGAAAGTCGTTCCTGCATTGCATTATGCTGGAGGTCCCTGGTGGCAAAGACCTTGGAAAGGTACCATATGAAAAACTGTGAGGTGAGAAGAAATTTCATCCTTACAATTTCATAAACTTCCTCTTGCAGGGAATAACACTGTGTCTGTCCCCCTGTGCAGAGGGAGGATTGGCAACAAAAGAAGAAACAACTGTCATCAAGCAAATGAGTGCTGCAAAATGGGAGCATGTTATTAGTGTTCCGGTAAGAAGTATGCCCATGTTTTCACCATTCCCCTGAGTCACCCACTGTTTCTTGCTGCAGGGTAAAAAGAAGGAACATTGTGTCTCTGCCTCTGAAGTTACTTTCCCTCGCTGGGAAACGTATCTCCCCTTCTCAATCTTTGCAACCACAAATTCTTTATTGAGTGGCTTCAGAAAATCCAAACCAATACAAAGAATTCCAGGAGGGCAGGAACTTCTCTTGAATGTAAATTTAATGCACACTACTGCAAAAGTATCCCCCTGCACCACTGCACACATGCACCGAATAAATGCATTCAACATAGAAAACAGAGACTATCAGTATGAATTTCATGGGGAAAAAAAAGGAGCAAGATCTCATTTTCTTCCTTTGTTGTGATACGATGATGCTACATGCTGCCAGATCCTTCTCTTAAATTGCTCTCTAACAGCTAGATGCCCTCCACAAAGCTGTCACCAGAGAAGAATAGCACACACCAAGGTTGTTTTCATTTGTTTAAGCTCCTGCTGTGCTGCTTGTCTCCAGTATCAAAGCATTCCTTTTCCAGAACAAATTTCTTTTAACATATTGTTCTCCCTTTCTAAGATTCTGCTTGGCTCGCATAACAAAATCTCCACCAAACACACACTGATTTATTGAAAGAAGTTGTATTTTCCAAAAGAAAAAAAACAAGCTGCTGAGGTATAGATTTTCACATATTGATTCAGAAAGCATGTGCTGATGTATTGGTAATATATGATACAAAATCATTACTAGCTTTGCTGGACCTTGCTACATGAAATGATACTGTTGTCTATTTCTTTTGCTTCCATTGCAGAATTATAACTTCAAGCCTTCTGCTACCATACCTTGAAACAGGTCCTTTTTGCCACCTACACAGTTTAATATGATAAGGACCAATCTCTGCAGGTATTTCTGCAAACATATATGCATATATGTATATATATAAAAAGTAATGCCAGTATTTAAAAGAAGGCAAAATCTTGTAAACATTCATTGTCTGACTTAGTGGCATTAGAGGTGTCAGTCCCCATGGACCTTGTGTTTTTTTCAACTTTTTCATTTTATGGAATATTATTAAGCATGCAACACAATACAGTAAACTAAAGTTATTACTAAAGAGTGAGAGCAACATTGTTTTAAAAAACCTAAGAAAGAATAGGCAATTATTTAATAAATATTTAATTTTTATGTTTATGAATGTATACTTGTGAATATCACATACATTAATAAAAGAAATGGAAACAGTAAGAAGATATATTCAAGAAAGGAAGCATCACCCCACCTGCAGTTTATTTTTCATCTCCTAAATGATAGTCACAAATCTGTTCTATTTATTAACACTGTAGTGAGAGCACACTGCTTGAATCAGTCCACAGTGTCCTTCCTCCCAGAAGCTTTAGGATAGTGTATGCCATGGCGTTATCTTAGCATTATTTTTAGTCTTCCCTTTTTTATTTTTTAATTTTTTTAATCACGTCCTTCCTTGTGACTGGCTCAGCAAGTCAACATGATGAAAACAAATGTTATTAGACCTTCATTTTCACACTAAAATCCCGCAAGGGGAGCTATCCTGCTTACAGTTCTAATTGCTTTAACAGCACATCTTTCAGGTCTTGTTTTTGTGGGTTTGATTCTGCAGCCCTTACTCAGCTTGAGTAGTACAGTTCTTCTGAGTAGTTTCATTGATACCCAGGAGCCTCCTCTCACTAATAAGTGCTTCTCAGAAGGAATAAGGACTGTAGAACTGAGCAGTGTGAGCTTATTTCAAAAGGGTGAATCAACTAGGCACAGATTCCAATGAAAAGGAACATAAGCTTTGCTTATCTCACATTTGCCTTCCACACACAGCTACCCCCACCCCCCTCTGCCCCCACCATCCTTCAGCTCCCAAGTCTCTCAAGCACAAAATAAACAGAATTCTAGCAAGTTAGAAACAGCCAATTCAGCTGATGCTGTAGTTCATTTTTAAGCCAATGCATGTTATTCAGGATATTTCTATGCAGTGGAAAACGTACAGCTTCAAGTGTTTGCAGAGTTCCTTGTTTGCTCACTTAAAATAATTTTGTTGAGGCAGTCTCAACTAAAGTTATTAATTCAGAAAAACAAGTGAAAATAATTTATGAAAATAACATTTCCCTGTTATTTCATATATAATATTTGATTTTTCAGGCGTATTATAAAGTTAGTCTTACACCCCTTCTTTGAAGTTCAGTAGAATTAAGTATCTAACAAAGCACCTAAAAAAATGTATTCATATACATTTGACACAAATGTCTATGAATGTCAAAACCCATAATATAAACCAGAAAATTGCCAAGAATGGTTCCTCCAATAAATAACATATCTCCAGTAGAAAATATAATCTGTAACAGAATCAGAGGTGAGAAAGCAGCAGTATACAGACCCATACTCAAATACCAGGTGCAATATGGCAGTGTTAGTGTGTTGCATTTGGGTTTTTTCTCGTCATGGGAAAATAAAAGCATTGGAGTGCAGATAGAGTATTGCCCTAGCAAAACTGTGACATCCCCTGTCCTCACAAGGTCACTTACCTCCACAGAGCACTACACTCTCTCAGCATCATACAATCAGAGATTCACAAATCCTTTGTCCTGATGTCTAGCATTGTTCTCCAAATTGCAACATCAAGAGGATCCTAATGTTAAGAAAAAGAACTGCTCTGTTAAGTGAGTAATTAATATAAATAATATTTCACACTGTTCACGATTCTCAGGTGAATTTCAGATTGCTTAGCCAAAATCAAATCCTAAAAACACAATTATATTTTCATTCATCAAAAGAGCTTTAACACTTACATTAAAAATACAGATGGAAAAATCAGCTAATAAATCTATGAGGTTTAACACACAATTGCAATATGACATAAATTAATAAAAATGATAAATACTTTGGACATAGATATATACCCTCATAAGGTCATTGTAATTCGGCATTGTTTTCAAGTAGATGACAAAAGTAAAAGTTGTTGAAGTTAATGTCTGCTGAAATTGAAGGTAAGATGTAGTGGAAGTTGTGAAGATCTATATTGGCATATATAAGAATTATTTACTATGATTATTAATATTATTATTATTATTACTAAGCTCTCTGAAAATTAGGCATATTTTATGTCTCCTTCTTTGAGCTCAGATCAGAGGATAACTGTCTAATACCATCCAGAGTCTAATTCTTTACTCCAAAATGTCAAAACTCCAAATACTTCACTCAACAGGTGTTTGGCTTAGTTTCTTAAATTCCTCAAGAGATTTTGAACTGCCAGTGTTCTCTAAACTTGCACAGCACAGACTGTGTAGCCTACTAGTGGAGTTGACCACGTTTTCTTTTAACATTGATTTTGTATTGAGAATCTAGGGATATTTTCTACATATTTGGTGATCAATCACAAAAACTAGTTCCTGATTATCTCTTATCCAAAGTAGATATTTCTGTCTTCTATGGAAAAAGCCTGTGCAGAAGTCAATTTTTTTCCCTCCCAAAGACATTTGGCCTGACTACTTTCAAAAACCTCATACATATCTGCCTCCAGTAAGAGCAATCTTTCATACATAGATCTTGGTTTTGTGGATATTTTGGGTTGTTTGTTGGTTTTGGATTGGGTTGGGTTTCTTCAGATACAGATATCTGAAGCAGTCCTGTCTCAATCAACGTTTTTGTAGTCTGTTGTTATTTTCATGTTCATAGCATTCTGGACTACTGGCATTTCGATCTTTGAATTACCCCAATTACTAACAATTATGTTTAATATTTTTTTCCTTTTGTTTCAATTTTCTTTCTTCTGCTATTATGGAACTTGCAGTGAAGAAAATATTTAACAGAAACACACTTTAGTACAGGACTTCTAATAAGGCTTCCTTGATAAATTTTTCATGACCCGGTGTGCCTTTTGGTACTGTAAAACCAAATTTTTCCAGAATGTATTTAATTTATTTTTTTTTTATCCTTCAAGTTCCTTCAATTTTTTTTCCTACATGGCTGAACCTTTCAAAATATTTCTGGAATTACTCAATTGAATTTCAATATAAGCCAATCTTCTCTTATTCTGCAGCAGCTTCAGCTTATTCAGCATCAGAATATTAAACTGATATATAAACATGCGACCTTAGTTTACTTTTCTTATTTGACTAATAATCAAAAATCAGGTAGTATATTTCTAATTATGCTCTTAGCAAAGCAATCCTTGTATATTAATTTCTCACAACTCACATCAGCCAGATGTATCTTTCAAAGTGAGATAGTAAGCCTTCCTCATATTGGATATTCAACACAGATAAATTTAGACTGAAATCTGCAGCAGTGTCCAGCTTCAGATCCCCCCTGGAAGTAGTGGAAGTCTGATTAGAGGCTCCAATTTTAAGTGAATGTTGAAGCTGCTACCTGAAATGTTTCGCACGGTTGTTTAATACAGCCTTTCAAGTGCAATTTGTGACTTTTTTCACTATCTACTAACTATATTAATTAATCAGTGCTTTATGAATGTAACACTTTACGGGTTTTGTTGCTTGGCAACAGAACTTCCTCTAATAAGGGGCTATATCCAGAGTCCTTTAACCAGCTTTCATCTTCCATGACATTTTTAAATTCAGTAATTTCAGTACTTTTAGAAAACAAAGCACTTCTAATTTCAAAAGAAACATTTTTTTATTTCATTTTTTCCTTCTATTTCAAATACTAAAATGACACTTAGGAATCGCTATAGCTGCACTAACATATTATTCACTATAAATACGTACAATGAAATCCAAACAACAGTAATCACATCAGCCAAATGTTGGCAGTTCTTTTCATTGCTGTAGAAAACACACTCTTAATCATTCCAAAATCCCTATTAAGTCTGTATCAATGTCCTCCATCTCTGGAAACAAGCAATAGAGTATATTATACTTCTGTGTAAACTGAATTCTAAAATTGAGAACAGGACCTTTGCAATTTACAGACATTTTAACTTCTAATGTTGTTAAAACAGATGTTTCTCAGTCCATGAGCACTTCTGTGGAACAAATAACAGCTCTGTTTGTGCATCAAGCGTTCAGTTTTTAGTTCCATTGTTATGCATAACAATATTAGAATTAATATTAGTTTCTATATTTTCTAGGACTCATTTGCTGAATGCTAAATTTTTCTCCACCCATGCAGACATCAGTGCAGAAGATACCCACTAAATTTTCATCTTTTGCAAGAACTGCAAACATTTAAAAAATATTTAGTCTGATTTTTGGAAATGTTGTATATCCACTTTATGCCTGCGTCAGATGTTCAGTACTGGGATTATGCCTGTGTTTAATTTAGGAGTAGTTATAAAATCAATGGTAGTAATTCTTTACACTAAGGTAAATACCCCATATTGTAGATCATTTAAAAAAAAAATTTAAAAAAAGAATTTTACCTGTATTTAGATTAGACAGTACAGTCTTACCACATTTTAACACTTGATTCATAACATCAAATGTGTCAATTTACCCCCTTTGGTATACATATACACCACCATCTATGGAGAGAGGATTTGTTTGGAGAGAAAATATAAAATCCATAATGAAATCTTTTGGGTACTAAGCCTATGAAGTTAACCTTTGACAGGTGGCAAATAGGCAAAAATATTTTATGTCCATGTATGAGTTATGCTTCTTTAGTTATTCAGCATTGCTAGGATTTCACAATAGTGATAGCTATGTTCTCCATTGTACAGCTCCACTACTGCTCAGTGGTTTGCTACTGCGGTGTAGCTATTTGGATAAATGTGCAATCCTGCCCTTCTCTTTTCACATTATGTGATATAATTTCATAGACATAATCTTTCACATCTGTGGAGTGTCCCCTTATTAGAAAATCTAATGACTATATTGTGGGATGCAACTGGTTTTAGTAAAGTACCCCATCTGATAGGCATTCTCTTAAAATCTATGTGGGACATAAAAGGATATATTTAGGCTGATAATATCTTTTCTAGATCTGTACATGTTTGGTATATGCTGTATAGTATATTTCATGAGTACTAACCAAAAGTTTGGATTACAGCAGTTATTTTTACAGACAGCTTTTGAGAAAGTTTTTATTTTGTCTTGTTTTCTTTCCCTTTGGAGTCCCTGAATTCTGTTCCTATCTTTGATACAGATGAAAAGATGGAATACAGAGAGAACAAAGTTATATTGAAATGAAATATGACTCAAATTCTCTCTTGCAATTCTTTCATTTAGTATTGTTTCTCCTTCAGGTGCTCATTGTCTCTGTTTCACACATTTTGTGTTCATTAAGAACACCATGAAAGTTCAAGAAAAAAAAAAAAAAGATTAGTCTTAATATTTTTACCCTTTTTTCACCTGACCAAGCTTGTTCCTCTCAGCTATTCAGCTAGCATCACAGGAAAAAGTCCTGAGGGCTACTGTTCAGTTACATGACATTAATATGGCAAAAACTTCTAGCTACCACAATGTATTCCATGGTCATAATAAAGGCAAAGGCATCCGCCTGCATTTTTTTTCCATGTTTCTCTGTGCAATCACTGCTCAGAAGAAAGGAACTGTGCAGTTTTGTTCTGCTTTTTACTTTTGACAAAAAAGTTGTGTTATTTTTCAAATGTTTTATTTTTCATGGTAGCATAATCAGTGCATAATGTTTCTTAAAATGTTAATAAAGCAGAAATAAATTTGTGCAAACTTTTTTCTTTTTTTTTACTAAATGCAAATTTTTAAAGCTTCTCATCACTGTTAAAAAATGGTTTGCAAACAGAAAAGAAAAAAAAAGAAAAATTCAAGATCTCATTCACTATTAATGGCTGGCAATAGATGTCTCAAAATTTTGGTTGCATTTGTGGAGAAAGGCAAGCAGTCATGTAGGGATGGAAGTTTGGTGCAGACTAAGCTATAGAAATAACGGTGTCAAGTAGACGTTATTAATGGACCAAGACATCATAATCCTTGAGGAACCTGCTGCCTCTAAAGTAAACTTTATTCACCTCCTGCTGCCAACACAGTGACTTCCTACACCATTCTATAGACCTACTAACTTCAGTTACCCAGTCTGGGACCACTCAAGAACCTCTTTTGAGGCTCAGAGCGAAAAGTCTCTAACTGCCTGCAAAATGACATGCAACTTTTCCTAAAGAAATGCCAGTGTTCAGAAATAGTTATCAGAATATTTGGAAAAGGAAGAATTTTTTAGGATTAGTCATGAACGTATTTTTGAAAAATTTTGTTGACTTGCCCTGACGAAATTAAAATAGTATTCCTTTTATACTGCCAAACTAAGTCTGAGTATTATTAAGATAATTATTAACAGAATTAATTCTCATCATTCTGCTAAGTTTTTTTCCAGTGTTCATAAATACTGAACTTTAGGTTGCTACAACTGAAGCTATGGGGATATTTAAACAGAGTTCTTAAGTCTAAGTTCATATTTGAAATTATCAGAGTGGTGTGTATTATGAAAGACTACTCAACTGACTGGATTAGGACTTCAACAGTGCTAGGATATTCAAGATACCCAAAAAACCTGGTAATGAGAAGTGAGACATCCATGCACCTAGAGAACAGTTGAAATGTCACTAGGCATTTCAAACAACAATAGATACTCATGTAAAAGTAACTGAATAAAGTGCCGTGTATTGTATGTACTGCCTGTAATCTGGAGTCCAATCCCTCTAAAAGTGAATATTCTGCCACCTTAGAAGCCCAAAGTCATTTTAGTTGATCTAATATATATCAGCTGGCTTCCATCTGCCTCTGCAAAAAGGTGCCTCTCAAAGCTCTCCTTCTGTTCCTCTGTAAGCATTTTGGCTGGTCCAGCAGATTTGCCGCGTCACCTGACTCCATGTTTAGGCAATTGATGTCTATCATGGGTAGATAGTCAAAAGCAAAGAGAAGAGTAAAGCAGAGAGATTTTAGAGTGACTCATTTCATAATCTGAACCCTTTCAAAACAGTAAATCATCCCACCGATGCTGGACACTTGTGTTTCATCAGTGACTATAGACATCTTCCCTTTAGGAGGTCAGGATGTGATTAGTCCAGCTACAGGCTGATTTCTGAGTACCTTTCATCCATTCTGTTGATGGCTAAGTGGACAGACCTTTTTGAAAAGTTTGTGACACATTCATCTGCTTTTGCAATCATCCGTCTACTTTGAAATATCTGTCAATTAGCCGGTTGATTCTATTTTTAAGAACCTTAGTTAATAAGAACACACTGTCCTAAAGAGAAAGTAGATCTCAACAACAAGTTTAGATGCATGGAAAAAAACAAAAGGTGTAAAAACTGTAGTGAATGTAAGGAATCTTTAAAGTACTATTTCATATTATTATGATATTCATGGGAGCTGGAAGCTGAAAAAAAGCTGCCTGCATATCGAAGATACCACATTTTTTCTTGTTTATCAAATTCCTAATTCATTCTCTAGCAAGTTCTGAATTATTGATTTTCATGTTGATAAAAATTCACCCTAAAGTTAAAAAATGATGAAAAGAGAAATTTGAATTGTAAATATTTCTATTAAAGTAATTGCTTAAACAATGAATAAAAAGCCCAACAAAACCCACGGAAATTTAGCATATAGGTAAATCATGCATATTGTACAAGATAATAGCCTTTCATCTCAACAGTTTGTCTAACACTGAAGCATAAGGCAAATACAGAATCCACAGTTTTTGTGAAGTTATTTTTTTGGGACTGTTCCTCTGACATGTACAGAGAAGATCTAGGTTCCTTGATTTTGCCTTATTAACTCACCTATAATTGCTTACAGACATAGTTTTCTGAAACATTGTTCTTTAATCTTAATTTTTTTTGTGAATATGGTGGATATTAAACCTGACTGGACTTTGTCTATTATATTGTGCTTCTGAGAAAAAGTTTGATAATATGGCCTTTGAATTTATCTTTTTAATCTTTTCTCCTTCTGCGGTGCTCCCAAACAAAAAAAAATCTCTCTTTATGTAGGTATACAGACAGAATAACTCTATCCATACCACACAAATGCACTGCATTATTTTCTTTCACCTTTTATTTAATAAATGGTTAGGTGGGTAGAGGTTTTAATTTAAATAACCTCATTCATGAAAAAAATCTGTCGAAAGATACATCCAAGGACAACTCCTCTGGGCCAGGAAACCTCTGAAGTGCAAACCCCTATAAGCTCCAAGGAAATGTTGATTATGTTCGTCTAGTGGATTCTATGAGATTCTCCACTAGTATTTTCTGTGCACTGGATACCAGATGGGTCTTTAATCTAATATAGTTTTGAAGACATTAAGAAAATTATATAAGGTTATATGCAAAATTTCTTTTCTGCAAAATTTCACAATTCTAAGGCAGGGAAGAAATTCTGATATCCATAGAAACACTAGGATGTTGTCTTAAATAGTAGTCTACTAAAAAGAAAAGGCTTTAAAACATGTTTAGATTTTACACGTTGTTTTACCTGAATGCATGTCACTAGATAAAATGAGAATTACAGTTTATCATGACAACCAGTGTTTTTTTCTCCATAGTCTGGTTAACAAGACTATAGTAAGACATTCTTTGTGCTTCTCTCTTAGATTTTAATTTTTTATCCCTTCCCTTCAATTAGGGGAAAAATGATATACAAGGTAAATACCCAATAAAGAAATGATGAAGAAACAATGGCCTTTCCTCAAAAGGATGCTGAGGTATCATTTGTAATTCATCCAAGAAATAAATCAATGAACAAAAATATAAGTAAAGTGATTTTGGATGATAGAGGAGTACACCTAATCTTGTCACATTTTCTTTGCTAAATCCAGAAAAGGTACTCAATTTTTAAGCGGTGGCCACAACTTTCCATATTTCATCTCCCACTATTCTAAAAAATAATTTAAAGAAAAATGTAAAGGGGAAAAGTCAGCACATTGAAGTAGGCTGATTGGAGGATCAGTTAATGCAAGAATATTTAAAGCTATTATTACACAAATTGGGAAATTCGTTGTGTTTTTGTTTATATATTAAGGCCTTATTAAAATGTTATTAAATTGGACAAAATTCATAGAATTGTGAAGACTAGTAAATGTATGGATTTGCACAAACACAGACATAAACACCCAGATTCAAATATTCATTTATGAACTGCCTATAATGCAGTCCATAATATATTCAGTGGCTTCTTGGGATTTTCCGTTAACTGTTCCATCCACCTATGTCAATCCAAAGGATCAAAGTAATAAAAAACAAAACCCAAAAAATCTAAAAGGCTTTGATGCTTGAAAAACGTTTTAGCTTTGTCAACAAGCCGTAAATAACATATTCATCTAACCAGGATGATTCTCTCATGGATCTTCTGAAGAACTGCTATATCTCCTCCCTTTGTCCTAAAGTTGCCAGAATTGAAGCTATTAATCTGACTCAGGATGTGAAACTTAGCAAAATTTTAACAAGACCATATTTTCTTTGATGTTCAAACAAATAGTACTAAAATACAAAGACTTTACAGATTATTTTCAGACAGAGTGTGAGAGTGGACCCTCTGTCCTTTCCTTTTTTACAGTTAGGTGCCTTTCTTCACAGTCAGGTCTATTCTGCATCTAGAAGACACTATTAAATCCTGATCCTGGAAAAAAAGAGAAAGTTTTGCTAGACCAAGGCCACTTCTTATTGACACTAGAATAAAGTAACAAAAGAAAGTTAAAAAATCTTCATGGGTTTTTTATTTAATCATTATTATAAATAAATTTATTAGAAATTTTCATTCCTGAAACAATGCTGGATACTGCTTTTTTTTTTCCCCCCCTATTCTTAATCTGAGTAGTTAAGTTTTGTCTAGAATCTATGCATCATTTAATTTCAAAAGTTTTCCTTTCTCTACTTTATAACTCTAGCAGATTTTCCATTTTCAGACTCATGTATTAGTGTAATATGCTACTGGATTGAAAATATGAAAGACACAGATGTACAAGTTGAGCCTAAGTTCTCCTATTTCCTATGACACCATGAATAAAGGACTGTTACTTTTGGCCTCCAGACTGGTTCATTACTATATTGCTCAGAGCAATTTTTTGAAGGGAGAGTGATGAAGTTTTTTACATTGAAGCATTTATAGAGTAAATCTCAAGGTTTGTCTTCTTTTTTTTCTATTATTATTCAGGAATATGATTTCCTTTTAATTTCTGCAAATCACTGACTTGTCTTCCCATGAAAGGATTGAATGAATATTTTATAAGGCAATCTATTTTTCTTAATTTGTTATTTCAAGATGTTTATAGGCATTCTTATTTCTTCATAGAAAAAACAGAACACAAGACAATTTTCCCCCTGTATTTTATGGTGGGAGTCTCATTGCAATATATCTGGTAGTTTCAGTCGTATAAAGTTGTGAAAATGTGATTGTGCTTGTTGGCCTCAGTAGAGCGTGATGAGACTACCAAGGAAAACAGCTTTCCAAAAGTTATTCAACAGTCATATCTGGGAAAATGCAGACTAAATAACCCATCACTTCAGCACTTTGCCAAACTGAAATAAAATAATATATTCTTTTAGATATCTGTTCTCAATGAAGACTGACTTTTGAATGATAAATCTGGTGTTGAGTCAGCACCTGAAACATGTTTGCACTAGGGTTATTTGACAATATTCATAGGTTTTATATGAGTAACTTATTTCCTGTCTGGTACATGCAAGTTAGAACTGCTGGCGCACTGCTTGGTTCAGCCTCTGTAGCTTGCAGTGCAGTTAAAGGTCCTTCATGGAGGGCTGAATAATCAGTTCTTCATTATTCTGCATTATTAGAGTAGTCCACAAGTGTTGGTGGATTAGGCTCAACTTTCAGTCTTGGCTCAACGGGTTAGAAAGAGACAGGTCATGGGTAGAATCCTGACCTACAATTCTGTAACCATGTAATATCATATTTCCAGTTTGAAGAGTCCATAAGCCCTTTACTGAGTTTGCAAGGGCTCAGGACTACAGATTGTCAGGCCCATTCCATGTGGACTTGTCTTGCTCAAGAATTATTTTTGATCAAAAGTGATTATTACAGAAAGAAAATATTAATGCAGAAAAAGTTTAATATAAATAATGATGCAGTGAAATTTGACGTACTGCACTCCTTAGTTTTTTATCCCTTTTCTTGGATCACTATTCAGTTGGAAAGATCCCAAAATCATAGAACCATAGAATCACAGAATCATCAAGCTGGAAGAGACCTTCAAGATTATCCAGTCCAATGATCCACTGCAGCACTTTAACAACCATCCATATCACCCAGCACCAGACCCGGATGCCTTTTGAACACCTCCAGAAGGGCACGTTTTCTAAAAGTCCTCATATCACATCCTACATATTCCCATGTCTTGGTTAGCATTTCAAGCAATAGAACGCTATCTTCAGGCAACCACATATTGCCCACAAAATCATTTATTAGGAATTGTAGGGCCCAAAATAGAGTGTGTTCCTCAGCTTCATCATCCATTGCAACAGGTTGCCCAGAGAGGGTGTGGATGCCCCATCCCCAGAAATGTTCAAGGCCAGGCTGGATGGGGGGCCATGAGGAACCTGGTCTAGTTGAAGGTGTGCCTGCTTTTTTGACTCTATTTTTTGGAAAAATAAATAAATAAATAAACATTTTCAATTAAGATACAGACAACCTCAAATCTAATCCATTTTCTAAAACAGTCTGGATAACACACCTGAGTCTGTGTTTCCTGTTTCCTAGAAACCACATATTTTAAGCATTTGCCTAACTATTAAAAATATGAATATTCCTCTTTGTTTCAGACAGAATTAATCAATTCAGCATAGATTTTTCAGTGAAACTAGATATCCCCACTGATTTATAATTTGGGAGCCATTCATCAAATTATGTATTAAAATAGAATAGATGACTACTTTTCCCTGTCTTAATTAACTTTACCAGAGTTCCTTTTTGTATTAGTTCTCTAGGTGCTATTTTGTGAAATACTAGGGTATCTTACCATTCTCAGTGATATTTATACTGTATTAGCTGTCATATTTTAAATCAAATCCCACTTGCCACATTTTTAAACCTTACCTTTGCTACCAGACATGCTGCATCAGATTTGGAAGGGGGAAATTATGTTTTCCTTTTTAATTTCTACTTTCTCCCCACCCCTTTTTTTCCTCTTTATTTATTTGAAAAGGATATGATAATAATGCTTGTTAAACAATGCTTTCTATTTCATTATGGCAGAGGGTTTATGTAGGGAAGAAAACAAGTGTTGTAGGTGCAATCTGTAACACATGATATATTGGACCCAACTCATTCACATTTTGCAACATATCACATGCCAAATAGAGCCAGGATATTTAATGATAAACATCTTAATTGCTTATTACTCAGGAAATTCAACTGAACCACAGTTTAATCTTTTCATTTTCCCTTTCACAGAATATTCAAAATACATACCTAACTAATCACATTGCCTACAAAGGTAGCAATTTAGAGTTTTGCCACATATTTAATTACTGTGTATTTGCCAAGAATTTTTTTGTTGTTATTATTCTGTTATTATAATTATTTTGTTGTTGGTTTTTTTTTGTTGTTGTCACCTGTCACTCAGTGAAAAAATTGGCTGGCATTATACAGCATCACCGATCTTTACCGAAAGTGAATTAAGTGACATAACTTACAGCTTCTTCAATCATTTCTCAAATGTGAAAACTTTGCCAAGTTCCTTTAGATGTGTAGGACATCAGACTCTAGATCATGACTCTCGTTTAGAAAATAAGAATGTTAATTCGTACGAAGAAATTAACAGAAAAAGAAGGAAGGATTTTCCTATTATAATAAACCTGTGATTTTCTCAACATGAACAATTAATAATGTTTTAAAAGAAGAAAGAATATTCCAAAACAAGAAGTCTTCTTGAAGAGTATATTTTGCAAACACATTCTTATTAATGGTTGTAGAGCTGAACATAGTCTTAAGGAATAATATGAAATATTTTTATTTAAATAATAAGTAGCTCAAATTCTGTGTTTAGGCATGAAAAGAACCTTTATATGTTTTGGATTTATCAAGAATATACTCAAAAAAGTACTAAAATTTGTATAACTTCACCAAGTTCTTGTAGTTTGCCTTAGAAATTGAGTATTGTGGAGATACACATTTTTTCTGTATTTAAATATGGGTTAAGACAGGTTTAAAAACCTTGCACCACATATTTCTTACAATTAAATTGCTTTATCTTAGCATAGAAACTTTCACACTTGAAATTTTATATTATTATAGTAGGTATGAAGTGATTCTATAGCAATATGAAGTCAAGAGCTGAGGTAAAATAAGGGCAGAATAAAAACTCAGTTTTCAAGTATCACCTAGAGAGTGTTGAAATAAATGTGTTTGATGAACTTCACAACTGTTGCTATGATTTTTAATGCTCATTTGATATCTAAAAATGCAAATTTCTTATAATTTTTGTTTTATATGTCATAGATAAAGAATCTTTTGATGTCAAGCTATTCAGTAAGTCAAGAATAGCTCTAACAGTTCCCCCAAAACCAGAAATTTCTGCAACCTACCTGAAAGGATTCTGAAAATGGTGTCTGAGTAGCACACTGACTCAGTAACACTGGTTTTTAGTTAGAGTTACAGCACTGGGGAAATCACAGAATGAGAAGAAAGCTAATGCTAGATGAACAGTAAAAAGAAACAGGATTACTTAGCCAATACGATGTCAGCCTTGGCTAATATTTAACTAATAAAAGCTTAGAGCCATATAATTAATGTTACTAAATATTGGTAACTGATTTTTTGTCTTTCTTAAATAGATTTCAGATGTGGTATGCAAAATGTCATTCATTTTGGATTCTGCAAGGAATATTACTCATTGACAAGCAAATATGATCACTATGATCTTAAGTCCATGTGGCATATTAAATGCATTAAGAACTAGCCAACACATACATCTTAGCCTGATGATATTTGACACTGACAAGCAAAGGGAAATGGGAGAGGAGTGAGATTTCACATGAGTTGATACTGGTGTGACTGTCTCAGAAGTTTCTGTTCATTCCCTAATCAAGAAAAGGGGATATGGTGGTGACTTGGTCTACAGATGTGAAGAATCAAAGTGGTACCACATATTAAGAGACCCCTAGTGTTCTGATTTAATTAAAGAAGAAAACTAGAGGCAACTGACCAAAACATTTTTTTTTCCCAGAAGAATACTCTAATTCTGACAGTAAATCATTCTGCAAAGTCCTGTTCTGAAGCTTGTAACATTATACTGATAAATCATTAGACATATAATAGATATTGGACATAAAAATACTAATTTCAAAAAGTCAAAGGGTTTAAAGTCTACAGTGATAGCTATGGGAGATAGATTTCACACAGCACAAATTCACGTTAGCCACAGATTTAGATAAAAAGACAAAATGTAGAGAAGGAAAAGAAGAATAAATTTCTAACGTGACCATGAAAAATACAATAAAGGAAGAGGGAACATGCACAGAGATGTTATAAAAGTTGGTGTGAAATAAAGGAAAAATATTACGCAAAACAACTGAATTGTGTGTGTGAAGGGGGGGCAGGACAAGCTCTGCAAAGAGTGGCATGGTACACTGCTCCTCAGCCCATCCTTGGACACTCTAGTCAAGCCCAGAGTGGCTATCAGCTGCTGGCACACCAGAAAGTCCACCAGGAGGGCCCCAGGAGACCAAAACAGATAAAAGCAGTTGCATACATGGCCACAATACACAGTTTTTATTTTATAGTACCTAAGATAGTGCTGTAATTCAAGTAGTGATTATTAATCTTTCTTTGCCCCCTTTCTTTTTCTCTCATTCTTTCTTCTAATTTCCACTACTCAAAATCTGGGTAATTTAAAGTTGGGTGGGTTAGAGTTTGCTAAGTCAGTGTCTTGTGAAATGCTTTATTTGAATTGAATGTTGCTTTACAATTTTTCGAGTACCATTATTTTCTAAAGTTTGCCAGTAAAAGTTTGTTGTTTAAACTTCTGAGAATATTTTCACGCACCTGCTGTGCACCTGCCTCAGGGTACTAAAATATCTAAGCCCATGTTGAGTGAGTCCATAGATTTACAGATGACAGGCAGAATTTTTGGACCAGATTGTCAAATAATATTCCTGCTTTTCTAGTGAAGAAGAGTGGCCATGAACTTAAGAAGCCATTGAAACCAGCTTTGTGTTTTTTTTGAGGTGTGCATGAGGTGTAGAACACCCATGGGAGATGTAGCAGCTGCATGTCTGAATGTAGCCTTGTTTAATTGTGAGTTATTTACTTTTTATTATCATAATTATCAGACACATAAGTAGTGACAAAGCTACCTCAGTTTATACCTACTTTTTACTAATATTTCCCTTCCAAATGACCTTATGAAACTGTCTTCTGCCCACATACATCCTACAGATATCACACAAACTTTACCGTTGTTCATTGAGTCTCATTTACACATCAGAGTGCCAGGTTAGTGGCACATCATTTTCAGTAATGTGCAGAAGGATCTTGCTATTTTGAGCTAAGGACAGCATTTAAGAAAATGTTATAAACTCGGTGACAAGTTAAACCAAGTAAAACTACTTAAAATGCATCTGCTTGAAGGAAATGGTCAGTAACAAAGACCTAGATAATTTTAGAAGCCATTCTTCAAGATGTGCTATTATTATAGGGAGAACAGTATTCTCTCCCATAATATTTATGCACGGCAAGCTATGTGCTTTACATTCACCCTTCAACTATGTTTAAATTCTTTGCTTTTCATCTTCACGATAAGCCCCAGAATGATTGATTTGCTAAGGCACGAAGTGCATATTTTCAATATATGATTGTTAAAATATCCAAAGAAAGATCTGGTTTTCCTTCAATGAAGCAGTTGTGTGCTAGGATTTGTTCTCCAAATCATGAGGTAGTTTGAAGTCTAATATTACTGAGGACTATATTTCATATGCTACATGTATTTTGTTCAGCTACAACCATTTGACAAAGGAAAAAGCAATAACATTTCTTTATTGAAATTGTACTTCATATTTGTCTGTAAATTCTAGCTACTCTGATAGTGAACACAGCTTTATGTAAAGAAATAATCAAATTTCTTCTCTGATGTTTTTATACTAACCAGAAAATAAAATTAAAATTAGACAATGAAGCCAGTAACTCCAGAGACAATATGCAATAAAACCAGGCATAGACATCCACCATATTCCAAGTACATATAAAACCAAAGGGAAAATGATAAATTCCTGAGAAGCTGAAACCATATATCCTTAGCCACATTATCTAAAGTTACTGGGGTTTCCAGAAGAAATCAAGCCCTCTCATTATGTAAACAGATGTCTGAATTTGAAACCTCTTTTTGTAGGGCAGTCTTTACTCAACAACAGAGATAGTTTCTCCCTCATATTATAGTTCCAGAATGTTCATGTAAATTATTTCTTTCCTCTGAGGTGAGATACAAGTTTCCTCAAAAATAGTAATTTTCTCATCTGAAATAATGATGATTCACTGAAGTATTATGCATCTAAAACAGGTGAGAACCCAAATCAGAACACTGGAAGAGGCACAAGGGGGGGACAGTAGGATGTAAAAGTAGATTTCTAGTGCTGCAGGTTCTCCTCAGTAGCCTCCATCTATGGTTCCAGAGAACCATGAATCAGCCAACACCATGTAAAAGTGTTGAATGTCTTCAGGCTTATGAAAATCATACCATATTCTGATAACAGCTGGAGATACACACACACACACACACACACACACACACACACACACACACACATATATATATATGTATGTATGTATGTATGTATGTATGTATGTGTGTATACATATACACACACACACAACCTTAGAGATGTGATGGGCTTTTCATTCCAGGACATCATGACCTGGTTCTGAAGGTAATTTTATTCTAAGAGAGATGCTGGGAAAGAAAGAGATGTAATACAAGGTTATAACATGTCACAAATATTGCAGAACTACTGTCTGTACATGCATATACTGTTAAGATCTAAAATGTGAAGCCAGAAGAATGTAATTAGTACTAAAATGCTGGATAAACTATTCCCTGGAATTTTAAAAAGCTCTTCCAGCTTTCATTGAATTTTGTAATTGCATAGTACTTTCTCACTCAATTGTGCTTTTCACAGCTAACAATTGATGACTATATATATATTAAATATGTTGCATATGACCAAACTGTGAAAATTTGGGACTATATTTTAATGAGGTTTGAAAATGCATTCCAAACAGCAAAACTCTAGAAATTGAATGTTGTTATATCGCAAAAAAACAAAAGTAACAACAACAAAACAACAACAAAACCCTAATTAAGACCCTTTATTATTTCATTACCTTCTTTATCAAATTAAAGAGAAGAAATACATGTACACCGAGCTGTTCTGGAGAAAATATTGCATTTTCACTAGCTGTAATCTCTGTAATTTAACAGGTCTGTTCCATAACACAAAAACAGCATTCTCCTGCATGCTGACTTTTTAATGGACAAATGCGTCAAGAATGTGGAGCAATAGAAGACATGTTTTTCTCCATTCTGATCTTTTGTAGTAGCAGTGATGCGATTAAACCAAATGAAAGCATGCTGTCCTAATAGTGCAGCTTCAGAGTGGAAATTCTTGCCAAGTAGTATATAATTATCTGCTAAATGTATTTCTGTACTAAAATGTGCTAAACCCTTAAAATTTATGGGGTTCTCAGAATAGAAAGGCTTAAGCTGCTAGGGAGAACAATGGTTCTTCAAATAATATCCTTGGAAGTGCAGTAAAGGGTCCATAATTGAATTATTCATTTGTTCTCTGTACCTAAATACAGTACCTAAATCACTCATATGTAACTCAACCATACTAAGGGTCCACACCCCATGTCCATAAAATCTTACAGTCTATTCACCTAAAACTTGCAGACACACAAAAAAATAATCACTAAGAAGCTAAAAAAAAGTCTGGTTTGTATGTTACATAAATGTCCAAGTTCATATTTTTTCCTCAAGATGTGTCAAAATGACAGATAAATACCATCTGCAGAAGACCCTAAATCACTTTTTTTTTTTTTTAACAAGAGAGTTTAAACTCATAGGCAAGTAGACAGTGCAAGTGGTTTTGTTCTGAACTGCTCTTTTCTTCTGAACATATTTCTCCTAATCTGTTACACATCATCAAAAGTAATTATGTAGTTATTGATACCAAGATAAACAGTAATAAAAACAAGGACACTTGTTCAGATGGCTAAACATCTAATATAGGTTTTTACCACAATACCTGTAGAGAACCAATGGATAATTATCTGGTTTGTGCTCACTTTTGGTTAAACTATCAATACAGGCACTAGCTAAATGTTGCCTTAAATGTCTCTCTAAAAATGGATTATCAAAACTTCCTAAAAGTCTGTTTGTTTCCATTAATATGAAGGCAGTTTTGTTAACTACAATACAGAGTTAGTTTCAGATGTCTAAGTTAATTGGAAATAAATTGACCTAAAGACTTGCATCTCTGTTGTAAACTGTCTTTATTAACAGCCAACCAAAAAACGCCATTCTGAGGATTCCTCACTCATGGATATGTCTTCTGGGGAGGTGCTCTAGCTCATAGCAAGAAAAGGGCTTTGAGACTCTTCCCAGTGTCAGAGAGAACACAGAAACAACCACAAGACCACAAATTAAATGCAAGGAGTAAATTTGTTTTTGTTACCTCGACAACCATTGGATGCCAAACATCTGTGCAGAAGCACAATAATACAATGCAGGCACTGCAGAACTCAGTCCATGCTAGAGGATCACCAGACCTGCTGTATTCATCTGTACTTCAAGGATTCACCCAGGAGTGGTTTATCACTGTACTTTAATCCAGAAGGGCAGGAATCTCAAGCATGTTCAGTGGGGTCCCTCTAAGTTTATCATAGGCCTATGTTATCTAAACGTGTATGTTCCTGTCAAGCACAAGACTAAACAATGATTAATATAATATTTGTGCAAGATTTAAATGTCCTGATTTACCTTCTATTTCCTCATTTTCATGAAGAAAATCATAAACCTGCATTTAAATCAAACTTTGATGGAGAGTAAGGTCTTCTACCAACATTCTGTTAATTGTACTGAATGCCGATTTCTCGTGTATGGCATGATGAAAGACTACTGCTCTAAGTCTGGAGATGTGGGCTTCCTTTCCCTTTTTTGCATTTTGATTCTCCTTTAGCTTTTATAGATAAAATTCAAAAGAACAGGATCAAATGCAATGCAGATGATGTCTCAATGTGACTTTGTGGTATGAGCACGTGATCTGCAACTCATAATTACATTGCTCTTAATATAAAATAGGCCAATAATTGGGTCTGAGGAGGAAACTGCCTGAACCCTGTTGAATTTTATTTTTTCCTGAAGCTATTTACCTGAAGTTCAGTAAGTTAAATGATAATCTTTATGCTATGGAAAATTATTTCATGCTTTCATATGTATGAGATTTTTTCATGTCTATGTGAAATGAAAATATCGCCATGAAAATTCAGGCTCAAAAATGAAGAAAATTATACAATCTAAAAAGTAAAGAAATTACTTTGCATGGTCCAAAATCTCCTAAGATTTGAAGTTGTTTTTAACACTTGGGGCCAGCATTCAGATACTTAATTTTGAATACATGTTTGCGAAAGCCTGTGTTACAACAGCATTGTATAATTGTTCTTTCACATTAAGAAAAGAAAGAAGGTTTACAGCCTTAGGTTGTTTGAATATTTTAGAGTCAGGAGAGTGACTTTAGCTTTTCCTTGTGGTATTCCCTATTGCCTCTTTCACAGTGACTTCTATAACAAAATTCAAAGTCAAGCACAAACATAAATATGAAGATCACATTCAATTCTCCCTTTGATTTTAAGCCTATAATCAAGCTATTGACCATAAATAAGGTAAAACAAAATACAATTCTTCATCTTTCTGTCAGATAAAGAATCTCTTTTTAAAGATATCCAAGGCACAAGGATGACTAAGATCATCAATTTTTTTAGGATCAATTTATCTATTAAAGGTTCTAAAATATAACCTGATCCTTTACAGTAGAAAGTTGAAATCAATGTCATGACATTTAAGAAATGTTATAATAAATAGCACTAATATAATCAATTCAATAAATATATTCATGGACAATACCTTATGAATTCTCAGATAGATGCACCATAGTGGTAAGATTCATAACATGATTGATATTTTCCTAGATAACTTTAGATATCAAATTAGTGTTGGTAAATCATATACATCCCCTACAGTCAGTGAAGGTAAAGGATATGCACTTAGGAGAAAAATTAATATATTATAGACAACTGTGTAGGGTGAGGGACAGTTTCTAGGGAAATGAGACAAAATAAACTTAGCTTCTCTTGCTTCCCTAAAAAGAAGGCCAAGATGATATATCATACAGGGGGTAAGAGGAAGACATATATTATAACAGAGAGAAATCCATTCTTGTTTTTAGAGCCTTAGTATAGCACTTTAGAAATCTTGTTAGTCTCACTTCAACTACACTAAAAGGGGGTTTTTGGGTGATATAGAAAGGATTTAGAAGATTGGCACAAATGAAATGTCACAGCAGGTTTTGAACAAAGTATATTCACAAAGACAGGTGGGCAAATTGATAACTACTGAACAAAGTATATACAATAAAGAGCAAAGAGACTCTTAATCCACCATGAATGTATAAAGTTTTTATCTTAATCTAGATAACTACCTAGTCTGGTATCTAATGCTGGTAAGGGCATAGGGGATAGGTAAGATAGAGTGCAGAAAGAGTGATTTGCCAAGTCAACTGGAGAAGGAATCTCATCTCTGAAGACAATATTGCTCCTTGTTAGTATATGTGCAGCAGTATTACCCTAAAAGACTATGGGTATGTACAGGTGGGGCATATCTACTTTTCATTATGTAGTGTAGCAATAGGCACACTTTATCTGACCAAACTACACATTGTTTGTAGTAACACAATGTGTTACTACACATTTAGTAACTGCTGTTGAACATATGATACTAAATGCATAGAGAGCTTTGTTTGTCCTTTTGAATGAAACAGTGGTAGATGTGGTAGATGCTATCTGGCTAACTTATACAACAATTACTTTTTCCTGAGTTCAATTAAAGTTGGAGTTGTATACTTCTTTTTCTTTAGGTGGCCTAAAGAATGCTACTATTGTAAACATCTGCTATGAATCTCAGCTACAGACAATAGCCTATTTGACCTTGCTTTGAGCAAGAGTGTAATACCATCCATGAAATTGCAGCATGAGATACATTTCCACATAAAGCAGTTCATCTATCAGTACCCATTCAATCTGAAAACAACACGATGATGGGTCCTCAAGATGTTTGCCAAGTCCTCAAAGTCAATATTTTCAGAAACACAGCAAATCATGACACATAATTTATGTAGGAAATGAGCCGCGTTATGATTTTCTTAATTTAAGACCATCAGTGGAGTGAGTTTACCCACAGAAATCATTCTAAATATAATTAATGTATATAGCCATAAATAGTATTAATGTGAAGCTGCTCCCCAACTGTTAAGTGGTTGTTATGGTGATAATATATTAAACTAAAAATTACTATGAAAGTTACTCAATATTAATTCTAAATTTGCAAAACTATCAAGAGAGTTAGGAAATTAAGTTTTTTAAAAAATTATTCAAAGCACCTGTGTGTGTTTCATGTGCAAAATTATTTGCCGTATTAAATTAGCAGAATGACATTAACATTAAGGGATCATTAGTATCATTCATAGTTATTCATTATCTTTAAGCTGAATCATATGTAATTTCCTTGACATATCGTATTTATTCTTAAAAAGGTTAGCTTTTCAAAACTCTAATCATAGGTACAGAACATATGGAAGATATCCACAAAGATAAATATTCTCAAGTATTTTTATTTTTCTGTAAAGAATGGAATATTTTATCTAAAAACTTTATCCAGTTGGGTTCAAAACTGGGAGAAAGAAAGTTAGAATAACATAGTGATGGAAAAGGAAGAAAAAGAAACAGCAATGGCATCAAGGTAATCAGTCTGTTTTCACTAATAGTCTAGATGTTACAATATGCATCTTTCTTTATATTCTTAGAACTATGATGTGGCAAATCACCCCAAAGTGCTATTTAGGTATATAGCTTATTTTCAAGAGCTCAGTCTTTGATTTTGTCCACTGATTTAAATAATTTTATTGTTCATATTAAGATGTGTGCTTCTTTTTGGCGACCCGAAATAAACTGTGCAACAAATCTGAGCTGTACTTTGATTCTGTATTATTAGCTTACACACACATAAAAATATAAATCAACATTTATGCCAGTATAGATTTCTGCTTGTACAAACTGAATGTTGTTGAACCATGAGTTTAACCTTTACTTAAGTGCTCTGTGACAGATGGGCTGGCTGTACGGTCCCTTTTCTCTCCTGACATACCCCTAAGTGGCAATTAGTCCACCTCTTACATAGCCTCAGCTGTTCTGCACTGACAATGGTAAACAACTATAAAAGCTCTACTGGCTTCAGCAGATCCACACCAGCTGAAACTATGATGCTCTGTTCAGAGAGAATTAATATAATAATAGGTACTGATATTACAAGTCTATCCTAAGATCTTAGGGGAAAAATGCTATAAGATAAGAAAAAAAAAAGAGGAGACATTCAAATGACATAACCAGTTTCCTCACTTTATACATGTGCAAAGAGGTTCAATGTGTGTAGGGGATCGAGGTGAAGTATTTTGTCCTCCTTTCAGCCAATTCATGTTTGCACAAACATCTTTAGACATTTAATGTCTGTTGTCATGTCTTGTGGGGATCCCGTTTAAGGAGGAAGAATTTCCCCCCGCTCTCCTCCAAATGAAACACCAGTACAATCAGAAGCCCAGCCACATTTCCCATTTCACAGAAACTAATCAGGCCCAAGGAAACAGCCTTCTAGTAAGTAACCCCCTGGCCTTCTGGAAAGAGTGGGCGTCCCATCTCCCTGAAATGTCCCTCGAGCCACAGGAGCTGGATCTCCTCGGTTCATCCCAAGCCCCTTTTTGGATCCATTTTAGCTTTGTCACGCCAGAAGGCCAGGAAAAATCCTCTGCCCCAATCATAAAAATCAAAAAGTCATACATCACCAGGACATGGTGCAAAAAAATTGCCCTTGTATCCATGGCATACACTGGAACCCATACGTCCCTTTCCCTCGCTAAAGGTGTTTTTCTAATTTGCAGCGATAGGGCACTCCCCAGCATCCCCTCTCATCTGATTGGAGGCCCATGTACCATAGGCAAGTTGGGGCTGTTTACACCCAATAAAACTCAAATTATGGATTGGACATGCAAAAATTCCTCTAGGCATGCACCAGTCCAAAAACGAGACTTGGCGAATCTCGACCCGGACTGTAATTCGGACATTATCCATTGGTCCAGGGCCAAGACCACCACAGTCATAGTTTTTCTGCCCTGGATTTCAATTGCAAAATCAATGAATGAATTAGGCCGATTGGAGTGCTGGGTGGCTAAACAAGCGAATCTTACGTCCAACGCCTTAGCTGGCCTTCTATCCGATGAGGAAGTTGCAAGACAAGCGACGCTTCAAAACCGCACGGCCATTGATTATCTCCTACTCCTGCACCAGCACTCGAGTGAGGAATTTGAGGGCCTTTGCTGTTTTAACGTGTCTCCCAAGGCTGAGGACATCCACAAATCCATCTCACAAATTAAGAAAATGGTCGATGACATAAAAAAAAAAAAAGCAAAGACTGGTTTGACAACATATTCAGAAACCTTGGACTCTCAAACTGGACTGGCTCCATTATTAAGACTGGGTTGTTAATTCTGTTTATTATTTTAATTACTGTGGTTGCTTTTGGACTCATTAAAAGACTTTTATATAAGTTCATTGCTACCGCCACCTCCCCAACAATTAACTGGGCAGAAATGGCTGAAGACATCGAAATGCAAGATCTAGGAGTCCAAGAAGGAAATGAATACTTCCTGCCAGAGGCACAAGGACAGTGGCTCGTCCCATTCAATGAGTGGCCGACAAACCAACAATGGTTTGGAGATCTATATCCTAATTCCGAATATTTAGCCTCTCAGCCACAATTCCACTCCTTTTAAATAAATAAAAAGGGGGAGATGTGGTGGTGTGATTTTTATAATGAGTTTTAATGTAAGACAGTTGTTCTTTGTACCACGGTTCAGTGCCATTCTATTTTTAGATCCCTTTGTTGCAAGTTGTAAGTTTCTCCCTCAACCTTCCCCAGATATAACCCCTGATTGGTTTACCTTTCCCGCCTTGGTTACCTGTCCATCATATGTCAGGAAGCCCTCCTACCCTGCCAGTAACCCAGGGCCTGTCCCTCAGGTCCAGAAGCTTCGAAGGGAGATCTCTGGTGACTGGCTGGATTGGAAGCTTTCCCCTCCTTCCTTCTGATCATTGGTTAATGTTAATGCATGACACTCCCCAGTTATATCCCATTGGTTGCATGTGTACCCACCCTGAGTTCCATCCACTGTATAAAACCCTCTCCCCCCCTGAGATTCAGGGTCTCTCTGAGGCACTGATCTTAGGGTGAGGGCTCCCTCCTTCCTACCAATAAACTTAAGTTTCAGCTAAGCCTCTGAGAGTCCCGTCTTTCCTCTTCTACCTTCACAATGTGGCAGGGCCGGTCGGCAGCCAAGATCCCACATTTCAATAGATCTTGTGGGGGCCTGTCGGGGCTAGCCAAGCATGGGAAGACACGCACCACCGCAATGTCTAAGTCCAGTTGCACTGCTGGAGACATCTTTGATTGTGTCAAAAGAGGAATTCCAAAAAGCAGTATCAAACCCTGGCCTAGGAGTCACACATTTTTGAAAGAACAGCAAAACCTTGGCAAGAATCTTTCACAGTCTTCTGTCTTGAGCCTTTTACTTCAAAACTAGTCTTTTCACATGTTTGTCTGATGGAGTTAAACACTATTCTTTGATTATTAGGCACTAATGCTACTTAGTGGTTATAGGAGTTCACAAATATTATGGAAGTTTCTAAAACCAAAGGATGGACTACAACTTCCACAAAATATGCAATTTTATCCACAGAATTCAATTTTCCCATGAAGATTGCTTGAAAAACCTACTTTTCTTAGTAAGCAGCTAGTTATGGAAAATTGTCCCCAGAACCCAGAACAACATCTATTATTCAGTTTTTCAAGTTAAAAAAAAAAAAAAAAAAAAGAGAAAGAAATAATGGGCATCACTTATTTGACTGACTCTTCAGCCCTTTCTTTGTAAAGTAAAAAATACTGTAAATTTAAGAGCAGAGGTTTATGCAATTAATTGATTTTGATTTGAAAGTATTCGACAAAGAGATTGTGCTGTGTATGCCTGGATCACTTTTGATGATCTTGTTAAATCTGAGAAATAATAATTCAGTATTTGAAGACAGGAAAATATTGGGTATTGCATTAGTTAAAAAAACCTGACACTTAAAAAAGAATGATAACCTAATGAGACGCAATCAGCTCTTGATAATGGTGGAAAGATAGTGGTAGTTCATCATCCTGATGTTTAGCTCCTCAGACTCCTCTTGTTCCATGTCCTTACCATTTCTTCCTTCAGCAAAATCTTGAAAATAAAATATTTATCTACCTGTCTTCTCTTTCACAGGTGTTCTGCATCATGCCCACTGTCTGTCATCTCCCCACTTTAGATGTAGACACTCCTTTTGCTGCCCATGCAACCTCACATACTGTATGCATATGGGTAAGGGAAGGTAACTATTCCACAATGATCTCTGTCCTGAAATGGTTAGTGTGTCCCTGGAACCCAGATCTGTGGCTCTGAGAAAACCAACTTCCTGTGAGCAATATGCTCCCTCCTTACTTGTAGTTTCTTCTTTTGGTGGAATAAAGGCACCACTATTATTTTGGAATACCTGACAATGTCCATTGAACAAAATCAATATGTACGGCTCACCACATACAAAGTCCTTTTCCAGCTAACCTCAAAGTCAAGGACAATGTTGTTTGATTATTTCCTTGCCTTTTTTATCTTTAACTGAAACATGTGTCCTTAAATTAATTATTTTTCAAGTTTTCCTGTGTACCATGAGCTAAAAATAGCAAAATGTTAGCTCAAATAAAAAACTAAAACCCATAAAAATTAATCTTGGATGCTTTTTCTTCAGATACCTGGAGTTTTTCAGATGAAATTGCATGTCCAGCACATAAATTTTGAATAGTCTTGCACTATTTAGATTAATGATTTAAAAAAAAACTTTCTTTTTTTCCCTTACTCATACAATTCCCTTCCTTTGTTGTGATTGACTCTTCTCTGAAGTACCTCTAGGCATTAAAGTAAGCTGAGTGCAGTTGGTGAATTGGAATGGAGTCTTTGACTGGAGTCAATTGCCTGCACACAATTATCATGTAAAATTACTTAGCAAAACTGTTTCACATCTTTCCTGCTTAAAACTACATTTATTTCTGTATTCTTTACCTTTCTTCTGTTACTTTGAATATGATTTCTGATGACTGACAACAGATTTTTAGGCTCCTGATTTTGCTCATTGTCAGCTTGGTCATTTTTGTGCTTTTTTTTTCTCACTAACTTGGACTCTGAACAAATAATATTTCTTAGTACCTCCCACCTCATTAAGCCTCCACATCTCTTTAGGAGAAATCACCTAACATAATCGAACTCCCAAACATTTAAGCCAAGTTGAATAGTTTATTTAGCATCATGATAAAAATAGCAATAATTGCTTATTCTGGGATGTCACTGGTGAGATGTCTTTAATAATCTTATTTTTATTTCAAACATATCAATTGGCAATCTATATAATTTAATTCTTATTTTAGAATTTTCTTGTAAACTAGTTGGTATTTCCCTCATTTTATCCCCATATACTAATTGACAACTGCCCTGTTTCCCCATCAAATATTGGTGAACAGTTTTCTACTTTTACGACATATGATATACTATTAATTCCTTAAATAATTTAAGAGTTCTACTTTATAGATTATATATATATATATATAAAAGTTTTGAATGAAATTTTTCTGGACACATGCACAGTTTTGTGGTCTAGATCTTATAATTGATTTTTAATGGATTTTCTTTTTTTAATTTTTTTTTTCTTCTTCTTTTTTTTTTTTTTTTTTTTTTTTTTTTTTTTTTTTTTTTTTTTTTTTTTTTTATATTGACCAGGTCATCATAGGAAACATTTATAGACAACTAATTTTTCTCCCTTCAGCATAAAAGTTTTTATGGTATTTCTCCAACATTTTTTTTGACTCCTTAAGTTGTAGTGATACCTGCGCTTTCTTTGTACAATTATTTTGTGATTCAATTTATAGGGTGATACTTCTCATTTTTTTCCTTTTGTTTCTGCCTGTCTGATGAGATAATGCCTTGCATACATACAGTCTTTACTTTTGTTCTAGGCTTCTATTGCCATTCCAATATCGCTTTGTAGAGTGTATATTAGCATTGCAAGTTCTTCCTTTTACTTTTCTGAACATCTTCATTACACAAAATAAAGGTTTCTTGCCAACCACCCTCTCTGTTTTATTATCACTCCTGAGGATCTTGACAGTGGTGGTATTGTCTTTCTTCCCATTTCATAAAATCCATTAATATATCGTACTCATATCTATGAATGATAGAATCATGTATGCTGGAAAAGATCTTCAAGATCATGGAGTTCAAATAGTAACTGAACACTGCAAAGTCCACTACTAATGTCCCTAAGTGCCCCATATAGAAACACAGAACTATTTAGGTTGGGAAAGACCTCTAAGACAATCAGTTCTGACTGTTAACCCAACACTTCCAAGTCCACCATTAAACCACATCCCTTAGTGCTACATCTATAAGCCATTTAAACACCTCCAGGTTTGGTGACTTCAACACTTTCTTGGGCAGCCCATTCCAGTGCCTGACCACCCTTACAGTAATGAAATTTTTTCTTCTATCCAACCTAAACCTCCTAAAATGGCACAACTTGAGGCCATTTCTGATTGTCCTTTTGCTTGTTACTTTGGAGAAGAGACCAACATCCACCTCACTACAGCCTCTTCTCAGACAGTTGTAGAGAGTAATAAGGTCTCCCCTGAGTCTCCTTTTCTCCAGACTAAACAATCACAGCTCTCTCAGCTACTTCTCATCAGACTTGTCCTTTAGACCCTTCATCAGATTTGTTGCCCTTCTCTGGACTTGTTGCAGCACCTCAATGTTCTTCTTGTATTGAGGGCCCTAGGACAGGACAGGACACAGGACTTGAGGTGTGGCCTCACCACTGCTGAGTACAGGGAGAAAATCTCTTCCATAATCCTCTTAGCCAGACTATTTCTGTGCAAACCATGATGCCTTTGGTCTTTTTGGTGACCTGAACACTCTGTTGATTAAAACTCTCAGGTACGTTTCTGCTTTTCCCCTTTTTTGTTACTGACACTCTCTATCTGCTACTGTTCTCTTGTTCCCTTCTGCAACAATTTTTCTCTCATCATGAGTATTGACAGCAGCATTAGAAGTTGCTTTCACCACTTTCTTATCTCCTGTTGTTCTCCTATTTGCTAAATTTCATTATCCTGTCCTAACCTCAAAGACTAAAGACAGTGCAATGGTCCTTTCTGATCTCTATTTTTCTCTGATTCTACCATCCTAACCTGTTTTCTTCAGCATCTCTCAGATTCCTCGTTAATACTTGGATGAGTTACTCAGTTTAATGTTATCCAACTAAAAGTATTATTCATGATTTCTCAGGTCTTTCCAGCACTCCTTAATTATGTGAGCACACATGTGATTCACCACAGATACCGGACTGGTTTTTGTGCTTTGGTGTTTTTTCCTTAATAAACAGTTAACAGTTACATAGTCCTTAGTGGTCCCTATGAATTCCAGCCTTCTATGTTCCATTCACCTCCAGACCACCTTGTCTAAGACAGTCCTTGGGTATTTCTAAGTCACCAGCCTAAACAAACAATTGCCAATCATAGTGATTAACAATCTATAAATCTTCCTATGTTACTAAAATAAAAATAATAATTATTTTAAAAACCCTTATACTTACATTTCCCCTACACCAATATAAATGAATATTTCAGGTACTCGAAATGCAGAACAAAAGCAGCTCTTCAGTCCTACTCCTTCTTTAGCCAGACTTGAAATGTTGCTAAATTGGGTCTGTCTGAGATCAAGTTCACTTTCCCCAGAGCAGCCTTCACAGTGTTGTTCTTCTTACTAGTAGGTAGAAAGGTGTTGGCAGTACACTGGTATTTGGCCACTGCTGAGTAGGGCTGGCACAGCATCAGAGCCATCTCTCCAACGTTCTACCCTCATCAGCAGACTGAGGATGGGCAAGATCTTAGGAGGGGACACAATCAGGACAGGTGACCCAAACTAACCAAAGGGATATTCCCCACTCTATGATGTCTGTTCAGCAAAAAATTAAAAACTTCAGAGAAAGAAGAAGGAAGCAGGGAAGGGAATTAGTTATTACTCTGACTTCCAGAGCAGCTACTATATGTACTAAAGTCCTGGGAAATAATGAAACTTCTGTTTTCTTTGTCTTATTTGCACAGCCTGTGGTTTTGTTTTAATAAAATTCCTGTATGTTGACTCATAAGACTTTTTTCCCACCTAATTTGCTCTCCGCACCATACTACTGAGGAGGGAAGCTATCCAGTGTCTTGGTGGCCACCTGGCATCCAAGTCAACTCACCACAGTTGTGTAGGAGTCTATTTGCTTCTCAGGGCTTGATCCCAAGTAAGATGTTTGGTGGATTCCAGGCTTGTACCTCTGGTTCTGTCTTCCAAGAAACTGGGTCAAGTGCTTTTGCATGTCCCATTAATGGAATGGGTCGTTTAGCTGTTACGTTATCATTCTTCTTGCTTCTCAGACTCCAGTACCTGCAGAACTTGCTTTCGTCTTTCTATAATCTCAAGAGTTGGCTGCTCTATTCTTATAAATAGTTTCCATCTTTTTCTTCTTCCTCATCTTTTCCTTTGAACTAGGGTGAATGAAAATAACCTTGCAAAGTCACTATATAAGAAAATCTTAAATAAATGAGAATTCTGCAGAAATAAACAATTAATTAATCATTCAAATGTTATTTGGCTGATGTTAAAAAGTCACCAGGAGGAGCTCATAAAATTAATTTTAATTAGTTTAATAATCCTTCAAAACAGTGTATCTTATATAAAACCTGTTTGCACAAATCCCCTTGGTCTTTGGACACAGCATATATCTGAATAAAACTAAACTTGCATTTAAAATTTAACAAATGTGATAGATGTCTCTTGGGGAGGAGCAGCTGGACCTCTGGATATAAACACTGTTAGAACTTACTGCCTGAACTAATTGACCTAGCTTTCCTAGCTCAAAGGCTACATTAGATTAAAAAATGATTTGTAGTCTGGTCACTATGAAGGGAAAGAAAACCACACTAATTTGTGGGTTATGTGCATATTCACGTAATGTTTTTCTTCATTACTTATCCTTGGTTATTGCCTAGTCTGACTATGGCTTCAAAAATCTTGGTTTTTACTACAGAAAGTTTATTCATTTTGATTTCCTTCCTAAGATGTTGGTAGGAGTCTGCACTTAACTTTCTACCTTGGACAGAGCTCTAAACCATATCCACTGATCCAAAAATTAGTTTCATGGAGAACACACTGATGAGAGGAGTTGGAGATGGGGAGAGTCTATTAAGGCGTCCTCCAGGCATTATATTCATGCATACACTCACTTCAGGAAAATGCCTGGAGCAGAAAATTGCACAATATAGATTTATAAAGTTCCTGTGTGTAGCAGTAAATAGGCAGGATTTAAATTTAAAACTGATAAAAGGATATACTTTGTTGCACATGCATAATTAACCTAGAGAGCTCATTGCTACAAAAATATCACTGAGGCCTAAAAGATTAGCAGAATTTTAAAAAGGATTAAACATTTATACGGATAATGAAAGCATTTACATTTGCATGGAATTAGAATTATTTCCTTAAAACAAAAAGTTACAAACTATCTTATTTCAGGCCATGAAGCAAAAGGTAGTCATCAAGAACATGGAGAAATCTCCTCTCTCAGTAAAATTATTGCAGAATTATTAATTTCAGCTTTTTTGAGCATGTGGTTCTGGTCTCCAGCAGCAAGAAGATACTGGAATACACACAAATACTGCTTAATCCAAAATAGCAATTACTAGGCTCCTATTGACTTATGCTAATGACCTCATGACCTCACAGGTACTATGGTGGAAAAAGAAATGTTTTATCATTCGAATTTGTTCATGAAGAAATGAAGTTGGCATGCTGACGTAGAAATATTTTATAGCAAACTCTTGGTTTTTTCTGCAGGGGGAATGCTTCTGGATAGATGCAGGGAGTATTTAATGACTGAGTGGCATAGAAATAGAATTATTGGCATGAACAAGTTAATGACCAATTAAGTACAGAAACAAAACAAAATTACTTGCATTGGTACCTAATTTAAAACTGTGATTGTAATCCAGGTAATGGAGCTCTGCTGGAAGTGTTCTTAGCACTCCCCTAACAAAAAAGTCATTACGAACTGGCCTGCTGCTTCATATAATTGCTGTGATAAGCCACCACAAATATAATTGGCTTTGGCTAAAGAAAAAAACTTCATCATAAAGCAAGAAGTATAGTTATACTTTGAACTTCTGTATTTATATCAACTTAAGGAAGACCATTAGCACATTTAATATCCAGGAATTTTTACTAAGCCAGAAAATGTAAAGAAATTATCTTAAACAATCTTTAAGAAACAATACAATTTTCCTTAAAGTGTGTTCCTTTGGAACACTGAAATGACTTCAATTAACACATTTAGTCTGTTAAAGTCAAAAGTACTTCAGATCAATTTCTGTACTCTTCTGGCAAGTTTTGCTGTTATAACAGTCTCAGAAGCTTTCTAGTCCTAAACAGACTCTGATGAATTGCATATATTTCCTATGCTTTCACAGATGTACAGTATCATGTTCTAGTCTCTTGCTTGTGTAGCTCAAGCAAATAAGGATTTGAGGTAGTGAAAGATAAATGCCTCCAAAATATCGACTATGAATAGCTAAGGGAAAACCATAAAACCCAAATTTTATTCTCTCTATTAAGATTACCCCCTCCACTACCTCTAATTTACATTCCTCTGATGTGTGTTCTAACAAAGAAATTTATCAGTGGAATTTCCCAGAAACACCCATTTTTAAATAAACATTAACCATAGTCATGACAAGCTCATGTTGAAAATCAGGTACACTGAATACTTAATTATAAAAAACTGTAGTCAGCCAGTGAAGATCAAATAACATAGCATGAGATTTGTGTGTCCATTCAAACCTAACCAAAGGGATTAAAGAAAATCAGTTTAGTCTTCTACAATCAGCAATTTAGCTAGACACTTTTGTGTAACCCAATTCCTCTGTATTCACATACAAACACTCACACTACTCATGGTCCTTGCTATTCCAATGGCAAATTGTACAGATTAGTTTGCATATTTGGATGTCAGAACCTAAAATTTCAAATAAATTCATAAATAAACACATACATAAGCAATTTTACAAAACAACCAAATGCATCGGGGGGGGGCAGAAATCTTGCAAAAATACAATTTTCAGTAAATGGCACTTGCTATATTTGCCTTCATTTATCTGGCCCTGGTTTTATTGTTCATAGGAACAAATCCATAGCAGAAATTGAAGTAATATTCATAAATTAAAATTTAGAAAATAAACATAAAATGTGATATTTTATTTCAGTTGGTTGACACCTTTATTGTAAATATTTGTGATTTTACTGCAGTTTTATTAATTTAAAAATATTGCTGTATTGCTTTAAAAAAAAAATCACTTTTACCTAAGGATTCTATAAAAAAATCTCTGACATTATTTTGAAGCAGAAATTCAGAAAGCTTAGATGTGCTTTTTAGATAATAGTTATCAATGTCATCTAAGGCTTTTTAAAAAAAATTATAGATTTTTTTTTTTACTAGAAATTCTCAAAATTCTTCATAATATCCTGACAGCTACACCTGCCCTAGCAACTCAGTCTACTCTTGCAAACCCTTTGGAGCATGTTGACCTTTGAGTATGAAAGAAGTTGCACTGACACTAATGGATTTTGGATTAAACCATAAAAAGAGAAGCCATCCAAAGAAGCACCCCTCATCATCACTCTACTGCATCTGTTAATTTCCTATATCATTAACACAAAGAGCCAGACATTCATAAAGGTTACAGTGTCAGTGTGAAGAAATTCGGGATTGTAGTAACTGATGCTGCCTTATAAATGGTATGTCTTCAGAAACATATCATTCACTGAGTAAAAAGTGGTCTGATCTATTGTTTCATCCCATGTATAACATGATAGTACTATAGTTGTTATTTAAAAGCAGATGACAGTGAATAATTGATTAATTTAATACTGAAACATTTTACATATTTATATTTAAAATATAAAATATTACTGAAGTCAGACTCCTCTACAAAGCAGTAGAAACACAATGGAGGAAAAGATGTCCTAATCCCTGAGGTGTCCTATCATCTTCATGGACTGCTGTTCCTGACAGGAGCCTGCCCCAGAGTCAGGTTTCCACAGGTTGCAGCTTCTTTTAGCATGTATCTGCCTGCTTTTCCCTAGGGTTTCTTATGGGCTAGATGTGGATCTCTGCACCACTGTGGGCATCCATGGGCTGCAGGGGAGCAGCTGCCTTACAGTTGTAGGAGAGTGTCTGCTAGAAAAGCAATGCCTGGTAACTCCCTGTGTGAGAAGAGCAAAGATTTCATCAGTGGCAGGACTTGATGATCTCAAAGATCTCTTCCAGCCCTGATGGTTCTATGATTGTATAATATGTGGTTCCAACTAGCTCAACCATCATCTTTAAGAAGTACATACTGCCGTTTTCTAAAGTAACATTAAACAGATATCATGTGAGCCGATAATTTCACTTCTCTGTCAATGTTAAACCACAACCACTGAATTAATTTGTTCCTTAACAACTCACCAGACTCTGTGTAGCCTATTTAGAAGGAATTTGTCACTCAAGAGGCAGTGACACGGCTGGAGTTTTGATCACTGCTGTACGTTATGTATTAACAACATAAAAATCACCAAAAATCGCCAAAAAAAGCCCAACCTTTATTTGATTGCTCAAGTTTTAAAATATATTGGACTACAGTGTCCTTTCTGTGTAATAGTCCAAATGCAAATCCATATATAAATTTGCTTTTTCAGATTCATGCTTCATTTACGTATACAGTATCTTCACCCACAAAAATCCATGATCTCTAAAAATTGTTTCATGGACAGTAATTCTCTCTCCCAAAGTTATTTGCTGACCACAAAACCTACTAATGCCCTAAAAAAATGTGTCATGAAAAAAGAGGGGAAGGAATTCTGCCTTTTCAAAGTCTGTATAATGCAAGTATTTTGTCACTTAGTGTTGTTGTCTAGGTCCATAGAAATTTAGGAACTCATTGACCTCAATTTTTTGTTACAGTGTTTCTCAGTCCCCAGAGTGTTGCTTATTCTCTTCTTCATTAGAATCTAAAATAATTTAAAACTGCTCCTGACCTAGCTTTTGTGCGTTTTATTGGGACAATGATGCATGAGAGAATTCCAGCAGAATGGAATGAGAAACAAGGATTGTAGGATAAGAATAGGTCACAGGGAGGTGGACACACTAGGAATTACATGTCCCTCCAACAGATGCATTGACTTAACACAATGAACAATGAAGAAGACTAAATAAGATAATCTTGTTTTCTATTGTTATGCTATTTTTGCTACCTTTCAAAAGATGATTTTGTTTTTGCTTGCTAAATTTAATCTCATCAATTAGATGTTTACTTATTAGGCATGCCTTTAACAGATCCAAGGTCACTGAAGGTTTTCTACATCACAGTATATGAAACAAATTCTCTCCTTTCAAACTAAAAGGGTCTAATCTTTATTTTCTGTAAAAAAAAAATAAGGTATTGATGAGTTTTTTTGGGTTTTTTTTGTTTGGTTTTTTTTTGGTTTTTTTTTTTTTTTTGGTTTTTTTTTTTTTTACATAACTAGAGCAATTGGGACAATGTTCTTCATGGCTCTGTATGTGTGTGGTGTGTTGGAAACATATATACCAAGAGGCTGATTACAGTTTTTGCTATTTAAAACTCTAAGTGTTCTTGCACTTGAATGAATGTGCACAATTTAGGTATTGCTCTGAATTATGGCTCTTGGCTGTGATTCCCCAGGGAATCACACTTCAGCTAGGAATTACCCAAACAAATCTCATTCCATCTCCAGCTTGCAAACAACCTGATCACATTGCACAACAGGAAATATATGTACGCTATGCTAAATAAAAGCAAAAGCTACTAGGAATAGCTTCTGAGTTAATCTGATGTGCAAAACAATCTTGTTTTCAGCAAAATTGCAATCACTGACAACAGCAGAAAATCTGGTCCCATGAATTCAGTGAAAACTCTCAATTTGATTGAGGTATGCAGTCACTTATACAATAAATATGTCATTTGTGTCTAACCCATACAGATCCAGCAATTCGTTTTGTGGTGGCTTTTCAGGGTTATATTTTTTCTTCTTTTAGTATGGCACAAATCTTAAACCACTGTAATATATATATTTTTTTTCCTTTAACTTACAATTCAATTGATTCTAGTGGAATTTTTTTCCATCATTTTTAAAGGATTGAGGGTGTATTGGCACAAAAGTCCTCCTTAAAGTACCTTCAAAAAATAGGCTTCCCACTTCACTGCTGCCCACTCCTATTCTTTCTTTTGCATTTTCAGGTTTAAAACATCAGGCTTAGTGATGCTGAGCAGGTTTTTTTCTCTTTTTCTAGACTTATAAGAAGAACAATGTGTTATTTTCACTGAATACAAATTGCTATTATGAAGATTTTACTAAGACTGAAAATACTCAGTATATTGCTTCAGGACTAGTTTCCTCCATGATTTCCTGAAGCATTTCCAGTTTATATATCTTTCCCCCTACATTGTCTAATGTATTGTTTCAGTATCCATGAATTCATAATTCTCCATTGTCCTTCTCAGATGTCACAGAGTACAAAGTCTGTGGAATGCCCAACTCCTTATTTTTAAAATAAATTGAGAGGAAGAAAATTTTCTTCCCCATTACACACCTTCACACTTCCAGAATCAAAGCTTTTCATCAACAAAAAAAATAAAATCTGAGCCTCTGCCTTATGCATAGATTAAGATCCAATATTTTGCGTGGGCTTTTGCCAGAGTGTGTGTTTAGACTCTTGGTTTTGTTACTTTATTTTAAACTATCATGAGACATCCTGTATAAATAACACTGAAAAATTTTGCTGTCATTCTTCATCTAGCATTAGTCTCCATGGGTGCCAAGCCATGGTAACACATGGAGGTTACACAGCTCAGTGCTCAGAGTCACATTTTTGTAGGGAAGGATTCTAAACGATTCAAAGTTACCAGCTCCCTGAAAAGTGACTGGTTGTCAGAAAAAAGCCCTCCTATTAAATGCATATTGTTATGCATGCATATCGTTATGAAATATTTTATGGTTTATGAACTTGTTCAGTAATGACTTGATTTCATCCACTTGAACAACATAAAAGTTGGCTGTTCCTTTTTTTTTTAAGAATGTTGACTTCTTATGACATTGACAGTGCATTTTTCTTTATTTCCAATTTATTTTCCATTTCAGGTAAAACAAAGTTCATATTAGCTTAAACAAAGAACAAGGTTAAGGAATCATCTATCAGTCTTTTCTCGTGCATTCTTTTTTTCCAAAACTGTAGAGGATTCTTGCGCTATTGGTGCAATCTGTTCTAGCTATATTTTTTTTTTGTATTCACCTATATGTTCTTGAGAGCAGGAAACTTTTTTAGTGCTTGAGTAGATTGATGAATTATAGTGAACTGCAAGAATAGATTTTACATGTTTTCTACAAAATATGAGAATATAACTCTCCCTCCTGAAAAAAAAAAAAAAAAAAAAAAAAAAAAGACCAGCCTAAAAGAAAACCTGTAAAATATTGAGCAGATATCCATTGGAAATACATCTATCAAAAAAGTTTCTCTTACGCCTTTGACTACATGCCTGAAAAGCACACAGACTACTCCTAAAACATTATAGTTTAATGGGCTTTTTTGAGCACTGTCGCTACAGTCTTCTACACAAAAAGAGTCAGAAAAAATAACATATTAATGAATACTCCCCAGCCTTAGGAAATCTTCCTGTTGTACAGATGAACACCATGTAGAACCTTTCTGTATTTACATCTCTGATGTTCCAGTTAGCCCAGCCAGAAGATTGCTTCTGTGGGATAAAATCATAAGGAAGAGTCTCATTGCTGCTCTGAGCCATTTCTAGACTGATGATGATGTTCAGACAGCTTTAGGTGCAAGGAGTCTGCTGAATAACTGCTCCAATACAAAGTACACACAATCACACGAGCAAAAATCTAAAATGTCCATATAGGTATGGTTAATTTTTATTAGTGTGTGTTTTAATTGTTAAAAAGAGAAAAAAAAAGGTTATTTTAATTGCTGCCTAATTGTAGCAAAATAGCAGATATACGGGATTGTATTTTTACAGCTAAATTGAAAGGAATCAAGATCATAACATGTAATCCATGAAAAGTGAAAATATTGAATTAACCAAGAGAGTTATTTGTTAAAAGCTTTTCACTGACTAACTCTAATAAACTTCAGAAAATGTGAACTTGAACTGCCACTTCAATCATGAACTGAACCCTTGTCTTTTAAATAAATCTTCTTTTCATATATCCGTATCACTTCAAGAAATGAATATTCATGAGTTACAGCTGAGGTGTTTCACCTAATTTTGGAGGTACACTGTATGGGTTATTAGACATTTGGCTGATTCTCTACACTTGGGACCAGATCTAATAATTTTAGCTTTTATCAGATGACACTATGAATACTACAATAAAAAGCTCTATTTAAAGTCCTTTTTGCTGTGACTGCAAAAGGTTAAATCATGCAAAGCACTAAACTACACAAAGTGTAAGACATTGTAAAATCATTCTCTGTCTCTTCAAACCTTCTGGACGTGTCCATAATTATGCTCAGTAAGTTACGAATACAAGTGTTGCCATACATATATTTTTCCATATTATAGAATTTTTTGAAGCAGCTGAATATTCCTCTTGTACATATGCCAACTTTCGGTGAATCTTTAAGCAAAACTCTAGCAAACACATCCTCAGTCTATTCCAACCACCTGTTAAACATAAGCTTGATGACATAATCATTGGTGCTACTTCTGCCAGTAGTCTTTGAAGACTGGTCAGTCAATTAAACCTGGCAAAAAGATACAAGATATGAAAAGGCCTGTAGGTAGAGCCTGCTTTCATAGGAATGTACTCATTTTTATGCAGAAATATTTTAGGTGTCTAGAAATTGAAGTATCAAAGGAAGCAATTTATTTTCACCTGAATTCTAATGTCTTTGAACTAGAGAACCAAAAATCTTAATCCGAAAGGCTGAGATTATCAGGCAGTAATTTATTTTTAAATCCAGTTAATAGATTTGATAGCTTAGGGAAACTAGTTTTGAACTAGTTTGATGGGTGAAGGTAGAAAGCATTTGTACCTCTTAAATGGTTATGTGCATTTGGACATTGTGTGCACCATAGATGCTTTTAACTGTAATTTAAACAATGAGATTCAAATAAATTTACCTTTTTCGTCACTTCAAATGAACAAGTATCTCCACCAGGACTAATGCTTTCAACTTTAAGATTGATTCAGATAAGGTAGATAAATCATTCTCCAAATGTGTGAACTTCTCATTACTGATTACAAAGGGAAGTGATTGCTTCAGACTTAGGTTTTTGAGTGTCAGATACAAGTCAGTTCAAATGAATTCTATCCAAAGGAAAGAAATTAAAAATCTTTTATTCCAAAAAACTAACCAACTTATGTGGCAAAAGCAAATTCTTCTCTTACCATATTCTTGTTGCACCTCTACACGTTTTTAAGGTCAGTCTTAATGACAGAGTGGGCTAAATTTCTATCAGCAGTATATTGCTGGACACAAACACAGCATCCCATCTCTACAAAAGGAAATTTAGGCATTATTTCTCCATATATTATTTGTCTTTTCCTTCTTCCTAAAAGATATTTTATGTTAATTGTCTATAGGGTGAGCTTCTCAAACAGTGTACCTTTGTAGCGTTTGAAGAAAGAAGAGGGTTGTAATCTGACTGAAAATTGAAACTGTTTTCATTTTGATTTGTACGGTTTGTCTTTCAGAGTTCAAGAAATGTAGACACTTCGACAAATCTGTAATTCCACCAAAATAAAGAGAATTTTTTATATTTTCATTTTAAGTTATGGCAAGTGTTCTCAGACTAAAAAGAGTGGATATGAAATCTAAGCAAATTAATTAAAGTTCCTTTAGGAAAATGATGCACATTTCTCTAGAGAGATATTTTGATATTGTTAATACAAACTCCTTCTGCAATTTTAAAAAAAGAAACTCCATTTTGATGGTAATTTAAAATGTCTTAGTATATTTTGAGAGTAGGTACTTTTCTGGAAACAATGCTCAGTAGCAAAATACGTGACTAGGCTTGTCATGTGCTAACCTGCAAACTCTTTACATGAGACACATTTTCTCATCATTAAAGGAGAAATTAACAAGTCAGTAATTGGCACTCTGAACTTTATTAGTGTACAGCTCACCAGCAACACACCTCAGTATCTGCAGGTCAGGAGATAGCCACTGTAGAACAACATTCTTTTCTTAAGACCATTTTAGGTGAAAACTTATGTATCCTTGTAACAACATTCACCTTCTCTATTTACGTACACAAGGTTAGTTCCCAAGACTATTTCCATCTGGTCAGAGAGCACAGTTTTATCTTCTGTAGAGGCAGAAAACAAAAATGATTATTGAAGAAACTCCTGGGAGAAATACTGCATATTCTTCAAACTAATGTGAAGAAAGACTAAGTTGCAGTAGAGTGGAAATTCAGGGGAGTAGGGCAAGAAAGTAAAAATAGTGACAGAAATAGAGAGAGAAAATGGTAGAGATAAAGGGAGAGAAAGAAGAAATGAACAAAAATAGAAAAAAGGACAGAAAGAGAAAGACATAAGAGAAAGGACAGGAAGCAAGGAAGAAAGGAAAAAAGGAAGGAAAAAAGAAAAGGAAAAGAAAAAGAAAAAGAAAAAGAAAAAGAAAAAGAAAAAGAAAAAGAAAAAGAAAAAGAAAAAGAAAAAGAAAAAGAAAAAGAAAAAGAAAAAGAAAAAGAAAAAGAAAAAGAAAAAGAAAAAAACATGTTAATACGAAGGTTGAGGAAGAGGAATAAAGAAAAGAAGAGGAAGAAAATAGAGAAAATAAAGAGAAGCAGATTATACAATGCCTTGTAGTGCTTTGTTTAAAAGTTGAAATGCTATCCTTTTGCTGATAATCATGAAAGAATGATTTCTATATTGTACTATTTAAGTGCATTTTTCAGATTTAAACCTTTTTTCTTGTTTAATTTATTTCTATAAGCAAAGTCCATAGCATAAGAACTTTGCAATTAAGTGAACACATATTCTACTCTGAATTTTAAAAAATTTCAATGATTTTGTGACGTGAACTGTATGCAGGACAATGACATTTTAATTATGAGAATTCAAGGAAGTTTTGAGGGGTTGTTTGTTCTGGTTTGTTCAAGTTTTTTGCTATCTGATCATGGAGTTTAGCATAAATTTTATTCAAGAAGAAATCTGTTCTATTTGTGCAGAACAATGACATGAAAGCTGGGTTTCCGAATTCTTAATAAGGACATAATTCTCAGAAGACATCCATAGCCATGTATAATGTTATAACCAAATAGCAGGTAAGGTCCACAGGAAGTATAAGATTTTTCTCATGGTAGTTTTATTAAAAGTTATAAATATTTATTATTATTTCAGATGAGAAAAAGGGAGAAAGGTCTGTCACTAAAAACAGTCTGTGGAAAATACAACTGCAAATTCCATCACAAAGACTCTGGCTATGTTAACAAATAAGATAGTCCAGGGATTCTTTGGACCTCAGGCTAATTGGCACAGCAGACTAGTTTTCTTTACAGCTAAACTCTCTTTCCTTCCTAAATAGACCAGCTGTGTTCAAACTGTTATGGGGAATGATCCTTGGCTCAGGTTTGACTGGACGAAAGTTGCTGATCTTAATGATGACATCTTAGGGACTATGATGGCAATTTTGTGGTACAGGTGACTGCATGCCAGTAACACATCCTGTTAGATAAACTGTTACAGGAGTGTCCCAAAAGCCCTGATTGCTTGGCTGACAGTACTTGGAGTAGATTATTACCCACAGTGACATCTATCTACAAGGCTGAATAGGTCTGGAGCTATGTAAATTTGGATCCTGACAGAGTTGGCAAGTCTACTGTGACATGCAAAAAAACTTTTATTCATATTTAAATTAAAGTTATGGGTGTATTTACCCTATTTTTTTACGCAGACATAAGAAACTTTTTTTTTCTCCTGCGAGCAATGTAAACTTACCATGTTAAACAACGTTTTGATGTCTAAGTTTTTTAAAAACCTAAGGCAGATCTTTCACAAATTGTTATGTCCCAGTGACTAAAGCAAATGGGAAAAACCTGGTCCCTGGATCTTGCAAGAATCTAACTGTTAAATAGTTCATAATCCTACTTCAGATTTTCTATTCAATGAGTAGTGTAAAAAAAGGAAAAAAAATCGGGGTGAAACTTTGACATTAATGAAGACATCTGCTCTGCTTCGGCCCAGTTTTCTTAGATGGTGACTAGAAAAGTACAAAAGGATTTTAAGTCTTTTAAAAGATTTATTAGAATGAGAAATACAAGAAAATATTCAGCTTATTCAGAAACAGGTTTAGAGATTGATGAAGTTACCTTTGGCAACCATGTTGTATGAATTCAACAGAAATAAAAGATGGAAAAAATTTGAAAGGCTGAAAACAGAAATGAAGAAATTCACACAAGAGTTGCAGTGACAAATTTTTAATAGCAAGATAATTAAAGCATTACAGTAACTTGCTAAGGAATGCAGGAAAATACTTAATGTTTAAAATGCATTTTCAAAACTTTATGTTGTAAAATTTTCTCTAGATGAGGTTGCAGCAACCAGCATAGGTTAGGTCAGGTTAACTGTAGTGTTAGTGAATTAACATAGGAAAGGGAAGTAGTCCCTAGTTTTAAGGGTAGAGGAGCATCTCTTAGCTGCACAACCTGTCAGTCACTGAGAAAGCAGCAAACATATGGAGAACCTCCCAGGGGTGCAGAGTTAGTGCACTAGAGATGGCAACAGCCAGGTCTTATTCACGACTGGCTAATCAGGCATTTCATTTTCTCTGCTTGATGAGACCAGTGTTGGTATCCAGGAAGAGGATAAAATAAGAGGCCTTAAGCTTTATTATGCTTTACAGTTAAGCTTTACTATGTTTAGATCAGAGTAATGTTAAGTTATATTTTATTACTTTGGTATCTGCGGTGGTCGTGGTGTCTCGGGACCCTTTTCCCACTTCGCCTGGCCAGCCCTGACACCAGCCGCAGAAAAGGTATCGTTCAGTATCCTGGGATACTTCCCGGATCCTGTGGGTCTTTGTCCTGCAGAAGCATGAGCAGAAATGAGGAAGAGAAGGAAGGACTTTGATGGGTGAACAGCTGCTGGAGTTTATTGATATCCATGAGGGACCACCTCACCACCAGAGGGTCTTCCCACCACAGCTCAGATGATCTCTGTGCAGCATCTTATAAGCAGGGGAGGAGCAAGGGGAAGAGTACAGTGTGGGACCAATCACCAATCAGGGAGATGAAGGGAGTGACTGTGCATAAAGGACAAATAGTAGAACAAATCATGAAGCAAGGGAGGGAATAACAGGGATCCTGCCCAATCACTCGACGCCCTCACTGGAACTTTCTAGACACAGGGTGAGGCCTCGAAGTGATGGACTGGACCTAGGAGTTACATAACTGATGATTGAATGATAACAATAACCAAGGTAAACCACAAAGGGGTAAACATGGGGGTACAAGGAACAAACCACTACAACTTGTATAAAACAGCATAAAAAGGAAGAAATACATACATAGAACTGCCAGAACCAAAAACACACCACTACAGGTATCCTGTTGATGCTAAGTTCTATTAAAATCAATTTCTATCAAGCTTAAGTGTGGTTCAGTATAAACAAGGTTAATTTAAGTGTTGCTCAGTTTAAATTCTCTTATTTTAAGTTCTGTTGAGTTTAGGCTCTGTTAAATTTAAGTTCTGTTAAGGTTCAGTTCTGTAAAGTTTAAGTGATGTTAAGTTCTGTTCAGCTTAAGTCTAGTTAAAATTCAGGATGTTAGGTTTATGTCCTGTTAATTAGAAGTTCTGTTATATGTAAGTTTTATTAGGTTAATGCAGTTTAAGATTTTTTTCTGTCAAAATTCATTCCTATTAAGTGTTGTTTAATCTAAAATTATCCTAGATATTGTTAAAAGACACTTATCTAAATTGCAAAATATAGTTATTTTCTTTTAGAGATGAGATAACTTTGACTTTGCCACACTATGGCCCACCCAACTCCGGGATCACACAATGCCTGGTTGAGACTTCAATGCCAACTTACCAAATCTTCATTTTGGACTGTGGTCTACCTTCAACACAAGTACTAAAATTGTTCATTTATCTGTGGTTAAAATGTACTGATATAAAGTTTCTATGCTGTCCTTTGGTGTCAGAAGTAAGGTAGTGATTACATGAATCACAGATGGCTTTGGGTAGGGAACAAGAAAGATAAATATCTAGTCCTTACACAGGAGGATGAAAAAGACTCTTAACACAGCATTTGACCCAAATACATGCTCCTGTTGGAAGGGGCATGTAGAAAATTCTGGATTATTAAGATAACTAAGTTAGGAAAGTTTCAGTCCATATAAGGGTGTCTTGGTTTGGGAAGACAGGTATCTGCCAGGTAATAAAAAAAGCAACTGCAGTTTCCTTTGGAATGGAGAGTGTAACCCCCCCACACCCTTTTTTTTTTCTTTTTCAATTATATATTTAAAATCAGAGGCTCTTAGGCAAAGATTTGGGAAATAGGAATAGCAGTTCTTTATTAGTATGTATTACAAAGCAAACACAAAAAAACCCCCACCAAACAACTACAGCATTAATAACAAACGAAAACAGTACTAAGAACCCTGAGAGCTTTGTTTCACAAAACCCAGGGCAGTTTGGTTTCGGTGTCCCTGCAGGATCCTCAGAGCACCAAGCTGAAACAGTGGAAAAGTCCCGGGCTGGTAGCTGGGATGGCAGGGTGTCCCGGCAGGCAGGGGCAGGATGTCCCGGCAGCGCAGGGGGTGCAGGGTCACACTGTAGCAAGAGCAGCAGCGCCGAAGAAGCCGAAGGTGAGGCAGGGCCGGCTCAGCTCCCGTGTGTGGCAGAGAAAGCTCAGGATTCAGGCTGAACCGGTGATAGTAGATTTCCCAGGACTGGATCCCTTTGGCCACAGTGAAACTCTTCCAGCCAGCAACAGTCGTTCTCTCTCTCCCCGAACGCCGGAAAAAAGAAGAGCCCCCAGCTGCCTCAAGCTCTGTCTTTTACCTGTGTTATCACCCCCTTCCAACTTTGTCCACCTCTTTTTTTCGGTTAAGTACTCTCAAGTATCCAACACTTGGTCTCCTTGGTAACGTATGGGGAAAAAATTCTTTAGAGAAAGAAGGAACAAACCTAACCCCCAACATAAGAGAAATAGGGAAAATTGTGAAACATTAGTGTGGGTTTGTATTTTTGCATACAAGATTTAAGTGGAAAAAATAGAAATCCTGAAAGAATAGAAGAATGGTCCAGAAAAAAAGAAAGTGCATCTAAAAATGGTAATAACTTGCTAAAGAGAAACTGTGGTCTGCACACCAAGGCTGTGATATAGAGCAGAAGAATGCACAGAGTGCAGTGGTGGAGCTGTCTCGCCCCAAAGTAGAAAAGGGTGCCAAGTGTAAAAGGTTGAGTTCCTGCTGTCTGAGGTCACTGCAGCCATTTGCTCCTAATTGGGACCTGGAATTTGAATGGGGATATCTGGTCTTGCTTTTTATTCTCCTCCTCCTCCAAGGACAAGGCTGGCCCTACAGAAGGGGCAGTCCCCATCACAGTCATTAAACAAAGGTAGGAATGACTTGGGTGTATTTGCACCATTGGCTGGCTGAGACACATGACCCTGGGGACAGGGCAAGGTGTCCAGGCTGCTACAATGCAGCCTGGGTGGCCATGATGGCATATCACCACCCAGCCCTGCATCCTAGAAGGTTTTGAGAACTGGAGGGGGAATGATCACATGGTTACTGAAGTGCTGGGAAGTCATCTAATTTATAAAACTACATACATCTGTGATTAAATCCTCTGGTGTTCAGGTCTATTTAGTCTCTATGCTCTCATTTGGTCCTGAACTGTAACAGATGTGGCAGAGGTGTATATCTACTTTTTCCAGCAGTTCATTGTGATGCTGCAGCAGAGCAGAACTATAAAGCTCTTACCACTTTCAACCATTGTAGGCATTTTTGGCTTCAGCTACAGATTAAGAACAAATTGTTATGTTCATGACATGACTGTCTTTTCTGAAGAGTTGGTGAAGCAGAATGGCCATTTTACTCTTTTCTACCCTTTGGTAAAAATTTATTCCAGCACACTGAAATTTCTCAGATAAGCAGCAGTTTGAATTGGGATCTCTCCAAAGGCAAATGTCAGAAATAAAACTCTCACAGCACTATGCAAACAGATCTAAAGTCACAGACAGATTGAACTAGGCACACAGCTTTTGCCTGAAGTCAGATGAGGTAAATACATCTCAATGTTCTTTGCTTAGATGCCTCAGTTGCCTAAAAGCAGGTGAATGAAACCTGGAACTTGATATTAATGAACCTCTTTATTTCAAATGAGTTATTTTCAACAACCTAGTGTTATCACATGATTATTCTCTCATTACAGAGCGTCCATCTTCCTATATCTGTATTGTGCATTTGGAACAGACACCATATAACTCTGTCAGGAAATCCCAAGTTGTTCTTAGGAATGCAGAATTTAGGTCAGATGATGTGTTGGACCTAAATTAGTGGAGCCCACCTCCAGGCAGGGCAGAGCTGTGGTGGAGGTGAAGTCTGGCATGCCTACAGCATCATAAAAGCATGGGCATCTGAACCTGGGCTGAGGCTGAAATGGGGCTCCTAGGCCAATGGACAGGGGTTGGGAAGAGGCCCACAGGGAGCACAGGACTAGGCAGCACAAGGGCCTGTTCAGAGAAGGCCTGAAATTTTCATTAGTGAAAGCTGTGTATGCAGAACAAATATGGAATGATAGACATTTAGAGGAAACTTAAACATTTTCAGGGGGGGCTCTTAGATTCACAGAATGATTGAAGCTGGAAAACATCCCTAAGAGCATTGAGTCCAATCATTAGGCTATCTCTACCACACCCATCACTAAACCATATTCCTAAGCATCACATCTACAAACATCAGATCATCATTGCACTGATTTTTTTCTTATGCTTGTGTTTTCCCAGATGTATTTCATCATCTCATACTGGTGGGGTTTTTTTGTTGTTGTTTTTTTCCCCCCGGATAATTACAGGGCAGTTAGTACTGGAGGAGTTCTTGGGTTTCCTTTTGGTTTGTTTTTTAGTTTTGTTCTTTTGTGGGGGTTTTTTGTTTTGGTTTGTTTGGTTTTGGTTTTGTTTTTTGTTTTGTTTTGGGTTGGTTAGGTTTGGGGATTTTGGGGGGTTTTGTTTATTTGTTTGGTTGGTTTTTTTGGTTGGTGGTTTGGTTTTTTTTTTTTGGGGGGGGGTTCCCTTTTTTTTTTTTCTGGTTGCTTTTGCTGTTTTTATTATTTTTCCATAGCACTTCATTTACTGACAGTCATGATCCTGTTAGTTCTTCAGCAGAACTCAGAAGCATGTTTTGTGGTGCCATAGTCATCAAAGGTTAGTACTTCAGGGGAAACATGGCAAAAACATGGACAACATGGAAGATGAACTTCACAACACTGAAAGAGTTAAACACAGCTTGCAATGGCATGCCAATATAAACGGCTCACAGATTTCTGCTGAGTGCTTACTTATCAAGGAAGTCTGTTGGTAGAGGTAAGGATATTTGTGCCCACAGAACCTCTATTTTCCAATTTAATTCTCTTGATTAATAGGTTTATCTACTTCCTTATTACCTGTAGGCATTAGATAATGTGAATTTAAAAAACAGCAGAGTAGAAATCTGTAGCCGCATTCATGTATTGTGCACATTATTGTTTCTTCAAGGAAGACCACGTGTCAGAATCAATACAGGAAGAACAACTCCACCAGAGAAACTCTAGGAGTAACTGTGCTTGAAGAAAGAATAATTCCTTCTGTGATTTTAAAGACTAGAGAGGAAATATAAATATAACTCCCTATAAATTATCATTTTAACCTTTAGCCAACAAGATTTGAAATCTGACAGAGACAAGATGGGTTGATGAGAGATATCACTTTGCAGAAAGAAGTGACAATTCCAGGACACACTTGGAATTTAGAAATCTCTTGCACAAGAAAAAAACAAATATTCACATTTTGCCTGATTGTCATTTAATGAAGCAAGATGTTTGGAAAAGCCCTTTTCTCTATCACAGTCAAAGCATTTTTCTCTCTCACAGTCAAAGCAAGGGCATTTGTACAAAAAATTTAAGGGATCCAAAGAACTACATAATCTTTGTCTGTAAATGAGATACCAGGTGTTCCATAATGTCAGCTGCTTTTAAATGAGACCTTTTAATTTATGTTTGAAGCTAAATGAACCACAGAAAATAATTCAATTGAAAACATATCAAAATCAAATGCAGAATGGATTTTGCCTGCAAGCAGTGCACAGCTCATTCCATATTCTAAATTTTGCCCACAAAGGAAACAAGTAACCATTATATTCTATAGCCATGACAACAGCCATACCGCTCTTTTTGATTTACTAATTTACCTGATTAGGTAAAATGTCCTAGAAGTTAATCCATGTTGTGAGAACTAGGCCTTTCCTCATCCCATTGCTCTGATAACCAAAGTTTTAAGACAATAATACCAGGTGCATAGATTTCTCATCTGTATGGTAAATAAGAAAAAACGTGAATTCTGAATTAATGTCTTATGGTGTTGAAAAGTTGATGTTTTAGACATTACTGAGATTATTTAATAACAGTAACTATACATTAGTATTTTAGAACATTTTTAAGGCTTCCAAGAAAGTTTGGTTATGGCAAAAGAAAGCCAAGCAAACAAAAAAACCTCTTCAGCCACTAAAATAGCCTGTGGCATTTGACGTTCACTTAAACAGTAAATCTTCAGTCATTTAGGAAATTCAAGTTCATTTTAAGGTGTAGTTCTGTCTAAAACAAAATCTGAAGTACTGCTGATGAATGGCACACTGGTGGTGTTTATTTCTCCTCTTACACTATGTAAGGGCAACTGCAGGTGACTTTGACAGTAAACTTTAGACCTCTACAGTGAGTTTAATCCCACCCAAGAAAATTCACTCTTTTACAGATGAGACACACAATCATGGCTGTGCCACTTTCATCCTTTTTTCGTTAAACAACCTAGAGTTAAAATGCTGAGGCATGAAATGAGACCAGCAGTCAGGTAACCCAACCTCCATTTTACACATTATAGGTAATATTACACTGGCAACAGGAAAAGGTAGGGTTAAGGTGGAGCAATACAGCTGCCCTCCTTGGTATTGTTTTTGAGATTTATGGGACCATGCAAAGAACAACAGATATGAAACCTCTCATTAACTAGTAATGAAAGAATTCATTTGAAAAGGGAACTGTTGTCTGTTCCAGTAGAGCTTAAGCTTTTACAATTTTCACTGTACAAAATCCTAACAGACATTACAGTAAGCTGTCTGCCATAAGTTACTGATTCATTATAGCCTTTAATGTTAATTTTTAATTTTTGTGGTAGTTTTTCTTGAACATCTGTAATTTCCCAGATCCACTTTTAAAATCTGGACTTCATCACTATGAAGTATCGTAACATTTGTCTCTGAGCATTGGCTTTCAGTATAAAATACCGCAGTTTGTGATGAGTTACATAGAAAATACGAATCTTCCTAAATAATTCCATCCAAAGTTTCCACTTTCTCTTACTACCTTCTATCTCATGCAGCATCATCAAGTGCACCATAGAGACCACCTGATCTGTCTTGACCTTCCCATAAAAAACTGCCTTTTCTCTGATTCATCACTGCCAGAATTCCTTAAGAGTTGCTAATTTACACATATGCCATTTGGCACTCAGCAAGACCTATCAGAACTTCCAGTTTATTGGATTCCCTCTATTATTCACTTGGCTCCCTCTCCTCAAACAATAACATGTTGTTTTTTATTATCTTACAGCCACAACGCAGAGCATACTGACAAGAGCCTGCAAAAAAAAAGAAAGAGAGGAAATGGAAAAAAGAACCTTGTTGTGTTGTGTATTAATCTGCTACTTTTAATCTCTCCTCCCAGACCTCCTATCCTGTTTAGTCAAGTCTCTTATGCCTGTGTTCTGTTTTATGGCTCTGGCTTACCTTCTTCCTTTAATAATTTTGTGAGTTTTCAGTGTATTTTCCTCAAATAATACAGATTTTCGGTTTTCAGGTGGACGTGAATAAAAGGCTAGTTTAAATATTTAAAGCTCTTGATGCTCTCTTCCAAGTCAGGAACATGTGTACTCCAGGTAAGCATATGCTGTCTAAGCTTTCACACCTGCCAAAGGCTTATTTACCAGCAGTATACATTGCATCTTTCTTAAACATTAACATGTAGTCTCAGTTGTGGCAATACCAGTTGAGGGAATGTCTGTTACTATCCCTGGAAAAGATACAATCACCAGGGTCAGTGATTTCTTATGTCCTGGTACAACATACACTTGTGTTCACAAACAGGACTTTATTATTAGAGATAAAGGCTAACTATCTCATAATCTATTTTTAAGATAAACTGCCATAAGCAGCCCTTCAAATGGAAGGAAGTCCATGAATAATGGCTTGTCATCTGAGCAGGAGCCAATAGTTATGTACTCAGGAATGACCTTAGTATGTTAATTCATTTTCAAGTAAGTCTGAGCAGTCACCTATCTGGGCTGCCTCCAAGGCTGACCCATTTAATTTTCTACCTGGGAGACATATCCATGTTCCGCCTTCTCTTCCAGACCAAAGTGAATAGTTACTTGCCTGGGAGGCACTGTACCAAGTTTGATGAATTACCTCACAGGCTGACCCAAACCTATTCCTGTCTGGAAGGCACTGTCTTTCTATTGACCTAATTATTAAGCAGACTGTAACAGTTACATATCCTAAGATGTGTAATGTAAATTATATCTAAAACTGTCTGTAGCTTTAGATTAATAATTGATATTTAAAGTAATCTTGATTTTTAAAAGTAGTAGTAACTTTTCCTTCTGAAAAATATTAGAACATTCACTTAATTCTTGTAATTTTTTTAATTGATCAGTTTTTTGATCTTTATATTTCAAAATGCAGAAGGAATTTATATTCATGGTTTTCAAGGTCATTGTGAAGCTTAATTTATGATCCTAAATTCTACTGTAATCTTCATTTAGAAAATGTTGTAAATGCAAAATAGTTGTGGTAGTATTTCTGAAATCTGTTCTGAACTTCACAGAACTCATAAAGTGAGCCATGTACATGATAACGAAGGTTTATAGGTGAACGTCGTCAATAACTACAGAAGAACACACAGGTGAATTTGATAGTGGATGAGTATAAGATGTAATAATAAATTATATGTTTAAAAAAAGACAAGTAAAGAATTATCTCGGTAGTAAGAGTAAAGGAATAATAGACAATTTAATAAGACTGAAACTGGAAAAATCATGACTTGAGAAACTTTTAGCAACTATAAATTATCATCAAAATGCTAGACTCCCTTACATAAGAAATGTTATCTCCACCACTATCACAGTAGAGATAAATATTTTTTTCTGCAAAGTTTTTCAGAAGAAAAAACAGCAGAGAAAACACAGCAAGAAATAGATTACTAAAATCAACTTCTACATTATTGATAAAACATTATTTAATGTGCAGTGATGACCCCAGATTCACTTCATATAGAAGCTGAATACTCTTCCCAAAACAAAAAGGAACATTTTCTCTTTTGGACATATTTGGAGTTCTCTGTGTTTGCAGGTGTGTGTCAGAGCAATTGTTCAAGCAAATTGAAAGGTCCAGAGTAATGTAGTCCAACCAATTAAAACGTGTTCAGCTACTGAGGTCTTTAGACTCATCTGACCTTTTCTTTGCACAACTCAGATGTATCTTCTTAACTATTGTCTTCCAGCTTTTATTTAGAAAGGCTATGCTTTTGAAATAAGTGTTTAAATGATATAATTTCCCCATGTGATGAATCAGACATAAGTAGTTGCACATGTGCAGTAGGACGTGTTGTAGAGGGATGTAGACACATGATAACACAGCCTACCTTCAAAGTAAATAATTCATTTTCAAGGTTATGGCTGTGAATAGCATTAGAGAATACAACAGAGAGATGCCTCATTACAGAACACATTCAGAGAATGCCTCTGAATGCAACAAATAAAAGAGAGGAGGCCCAAGTCACACAAGTCTGTCTATGACAGAGCTGTGGGTTCTCTGTCTGAGATCCACAAATAAGATACATTCTGCACTATGGACGGTCTCAAGGAAAACTGCTCCATCCTCTTTCTGCATACTGTGGGTTGGTTTGAAGGGTACTCAGTAATCATTGTGACATAAATTGGGTGAAAATCTATCCAAATAATTGACTTCTTTGCCCTGGCTGACAACCAGGGGTTTTTTTGTTTTTTTTCTCATTCTGACTCTTCCAAATCTAAAGGCTTTTTGTCCTTTCATGTGAATCTGAGTGAAAATTTTGTGGTGTTTTCTGCTACCTCATCATGCTATCTCAAACTGTGTAAATATATCACAACTTTGTATATAAATTAGTATTCTTCTTCAGTCACTCTCAAATTGAAAGAGGTAGGAACACCCTGCTTCTCTGGTTAAAGTGAAAATTAAGGCATTTCATCCATTGTGAATAGTGCTTTATTCTTAATATCACTGTCAGTGCTGTTACCAGTAGAATTCTTTTTTAAACTGTGCCAGTTTTATAAACTTCCAGAATATCAAACACATCAGTTTTTCCAGTCATATAAACTTAGATAAAAGGAAAACCAGCTTCACTCTTTTACTGTTAACAAAGTTTACGAGGAAAGAAAAAGAAAAAAAAAGAAATAGCATAATGTCCAGGCTGCTATGTTAATGGAATCAAATGTCTAAAGATGGAGATCTCTGTTTTTAATGAACAGAACTGCTGAATAATTAGAATTTCCATCCCACAAAATTCTTTTTATTTGACAGGCATCATTTCACTTTGAGTCAGCATATATATCTGAAAATGTATCTGTACACCTGGAAAGGAAATTTTCAGAAATAATTAAGTTGCTTATCCTGTTCTTCTGTTCCCATTCTTCTACTGTGGAATACAGATCAGAATGAAATTTTCTCAGGGTTTGGTTTGGTTTCTTTTTTTTTCCTTTCTTTCTTTCCTTTTTTTTTTTTTTTAGCATAGGAAGACATCAAAAATATTTTTAATTGTTTAATACATCAGAGTTGCAGACTTTCAGAAAACATATTTATACAAGAAAGAATACTCTATATATTAAACTCACTCTTTCTGCTTAAATTAAATGCTCTTATTGCTGTGTGCCATGGATTTCATGCTTTCTCATTCTTTTAAGTCCTCTAACTGAAAATTGTAAGTAAGGATCTTGATTTTTTGAATAGTGAAAAGGTAAGTTCTGTTATTTTGCACATATGTTTGTGTTTAAAAATATTTTCAGGATATTTTTTATATCATAATTACAGAAATAACATAAATGCATAAGGAAAATGACAGAATGGAAAAAAAACAACCCACAAGCTCAAGTCAACTTGAAAGATCTGTGTTAAAAATGTGCTTCTTTAAAAATGTGGCTAAAAAGCAAACACCCAGGAGAATTAAAAAACAAGAAAAAAAATCAACTTCAGCTTGTGCTTAAAAGCCCTAAGGGCTCTACTTACAATGTGTCACCTTATCACTCATTTGTGGAGTTCTTTACTGCTTAATCATGTAATACTCACATCTTGAACAATATCTGAGGGAATGAAAAACCTCTGTCTTCTTCATATCTCACTAGAGTGTTCTGTGTGATAGAAGGTTTGGTCAATATGCTTTTGCTTTTTTACTCCTCAATAAATTTTATAAGACTTTCTGCAAAATTCTGAAAGTGGTAGCTAGAAAACTCTCCTCCACTAGGTTTTTTCTCAGCCCACTTTCAAACATGATCCATAATTTGATCAAATGCTCTTGGGCACTATTAAATAGTAATAATGAACTTCACCTAAAGCCCTTAGTAATTTTGTTCCACTTTTCTTTCTCTAATTATCCACTATTCCCTATTTATTATTGCTTCATTCCCTGCCTTGAGGCCTTCTAAAAATACTAAGAATGATAAATTAAACAATGCATTTTGGCACCAATGTAACCAGTGGGGAGGGTTATAATTTAATGGGATGTCTTCTGAATTAATTATTTTTGAATTATTTAATTGCAACTTATAAACAAAATTTCTTCCTCAAAGTGTGCTACTGAAAGCCAAATTATCTTCCTATATTCTTTAGCAAAAGGAAAAGCAAAATATTAAAAACATACATGTTAAAATTAAATTTTCAGGGTGTCTTTACACAGATCAATAGAAGCCTTCTATTTCCTTTCATATTTTTATTTTTGGTAATCAGTAGTGACTCCTCCCCAGAGTCATAACAATATTTTTCAAGTTAATCTCACAAGTGTAATGATTAGGAAAATGCCACACTGAAGTTAATGTATTTTTTCCCCATTTTTATTTTTGACTAAGTGAACATAGTCATTGACTTTTATTTGACATCCTTATACTTTTCATTTAGAATCAAATTTAAATAAAGCTCTGATTTTATTTTTAATCTTAGAATTCCCTGTTGACTATCTTTTTTTTTACAGTTTTGTTATTAATTGCTGATATAACTTCACTTTTTCTTAGCTTCTAAAATAATTTTTTTTAATTATTTTGAGAAATATGACATTTGGAAGAATACTAAGTAAATGGTAGCATATGTGTGTGTTATCTAAACAATTTTATATGGATTAATACATATAAAGATTTTGCTAAGAGACAGCAAAAAAAATTTGTCAGTATCTAGATGCATGCTCTACACACACTTTTCTGCATCGATACTGAAAATTCTTATTTGGGAAATAATTAAGCATGCTATGCAGCTTGTCAGTTCCCTGGGATTGACAAAAGGAAAAGAAAATCAGGTTGTGTGATCCATTTAGAATGATGCCCTACATTTTGCAGAACTCTGTTCTTTCCTAAATAAAGGAAGGCCATATAATTGTTGGACTTAGTAAGTATGGGGAAATCTGAATTTTATTCTTCATCCCACTAATTATTTTCTCCAATTCAACATAATATTTTCAATACCATTGTGTACACAGTTTCCATGGATACACTGTTCTATTTCAGACTTGTTTGTTTTCTTGCTATTTTTGGTGCAATGGCTATAAAGTGCCAGAGTGATAGTCCAGTATTTATCATCCTATCAAAAACTGGTGCAGAGAAAAAAAAGAAAACGTCTGAGTCACTCATAAATTCCAGATTAGTTTGGTGTAACTTTATTAATTCCCAAGTAGCCACAACAGAAAAGAACTGTATACTCTGCTTTCACCCTGTAAACAGAAATTTGCTGAAGCTTTTGTTGACATAATTTTTTAGCATGTATTAAGCAGGGTTTTCCTTCAAATTCATCTTATAGTTATTTCTGTTTCTCCATACTGGCCTTGAGCATGTCTGCAGACTCATACAGGTTCACTTTAATATATTAACTATCTTTAAATTAAGAAGGCATAATTTATGGAATATGTTTGATGAGGGACAGAACAAAACAGCACCAAAATGTGTGGAAGATTATATGAGCTAAAATTCAGCATCTTACTATTTTATTTATGTCTTCACCCCTCTCAGACCCATGTTTGTCCTCTTTTAATTTACCAGGATACTTCAGGATACATTGCTTCCAGTCACTCACTCATGTACTGGACATGAGGCAGAGAAATCCTCTGACCCAGCTTTTGTCACGTAGTATGCCACTTTTCTAACTCAAGACTAAGCTGTGAGCAGTGGTGTCTGTAGCAGCTGTCTTCCTGGCACAAGAAAAAGATGATAAAGTGACATGAGCTATACTTGCCTGGAGGATCCCAAGCTGTAAGGCAAGGCAGCAAATTAAAGTATCTGAATCTTCAGCATCCTGAATTTTTTCCATTTATTATCTGAAACAAGGTAAGAGTCTGTGGGCCAGAGTTTTCCTTGGTTTTCTGGCAATTCTGCTCCATCCTAGTCTGAATTGCTGTCTGAATATCTTAGAGGAATTTGGGTCCAGGAAGGACACTCGAAAGTCTTACGATCTTCTGCTGCTAGAAAAAATGTCCACGTATTTGTTCTGCTCCTTGGTGCAAGACCTCAAAATTACAGAACATTGTTTAGTCTTGGGGCTAAGAAGGAAAGTGTGATAGATTGCACAGGTGTTTAGGGTACAGATACTAAGTATTGCATGATTGTTGGATAGACAGTAGTGAAGAAGACTAGGTATTTGCATTACCTCAGTTTCTGAGTTTAACAGCAAATTAAATATGGACAGTGTTAATTGGAAGAGCTTTCTGAAGAAACAACAGAGAACAGAGGCAGTAAAAGAAATAGAGTGATCTGTGATCTTTTGGCACATGAAGAGGTCAGGAAACTCCTGAGACTAGTGTACTTCCTTGCATCAAAAAAGATCCAAACCTTAGAAATGATTAAAATAAGGAAATTTTCTGAAGTACCCAAAGATGACTGTGTCACTTTCTTCAATTCACAGATTCATAGACTGAAGCAGAAGGTCTGCCGTGTGAAAATGCAGGGCATACGTTAATTTTTATTTAATTCCCCTCAAAGTCACACCTGCAGTTTTCTCTGAAGAATTGTTCTGTTCTAGAATCTTATTTTCTCTTTCCAGCACAATATTGATCTAAATCCTGGAAGCAAATGGGAAGACAGGCTTACTAGAACAACTTCATAAACCAACCATTTGCCTGTTTTTCTCTGATCTCTGTAAGCCACTTAGAGGCAGTGGGTTGATGAGTATCTTTTCTTTTGTTGTTAAACTTCATCATCCAGGACACAACTGGCAAAAAAGATGTTCCAAATTGCGGATCTTTCAAGTCCAGCTGATTAAATTTAAACATAATGGCCTCAATTTCTTTAATGAGCCTCCTTAATGTATATTCCCTAGTTTATATTATGGAAGCTGTTAATCATATATGTGTATGATATATGTAGGTGATTTTGCTTTCATTTAGCCATCTTTTTCTATAAATGTTTGGCCCACATATGGCAATGAAGCAACTTGCTTGATGAAAGTATGCAGTCATATATACTGGCAGTAGTATATATGAAATCTTGATTATAGCCAATAAAAATATCTCATTTTCAGAAGACCAATAAAATTTATCTATATTCATAAAATTACAAGAATTATACTGGATTAAATTAATATATAAGCCAGTTGAGAAAATAAAGTAGGAAAAAGCGTTTTAAACAACAGGAAATAAAAATTCTGTATTTTTGTATTGTTACTTCACCCTTTTGTTTTAGACAAAACTATGGGAAAGTTTCAAATGTTTCAAAGATTATTTAATAATTTACTAGCAAGCTGGATAAACAAGCATGCATAAGGATGTGTTTATAAGGGAAAAATCCTTTTCTCACACAATGAATGTAATGATAATCCCCAAATATTCAGTAAGTTATACTAAATCTAAAATGGCCACGTAATTTTTGAACATGAAAACATAATATGGTTTTAAATAACTGCGCTGGAGAGTCACCATTTGGCACTTACAGATAGCTATGACTGAGTAATTCTGTTATTTTTGAAAATATATTTATAATTTTCTTAGTTAATTGTTTTGAAAGAGTATCCCCAAAAATATTGCGTTGTTTTTATTTTTTTAAAAAACATCAAAAATATTTTCATTCAAGTAATCTGTCCTTTTTATTCCAATGGGCCTTTTTTCAAGGGTATGCAGTGATAGGGCAATGGAGAATGGTTTCAAACTGAACAAGGGTAAGTTTACATTAGATACTGGGAAAAAAAATCTTTCCTGTTAGGGTGGTGAGGCACTGGCACAAGTTGCCCAGAGAAGCTGTGGATGCCCCATGCTCAACAGTATTCAGGGTCAGGTTGGATGGGGCTCTGAGCAACCTGGTCCCATGGAAGGTGTTCCTTTCCGTGGTAGATTCCCTACAATTGAAACTATTTTATTATTATATCATTTAATATTTAAATAACCAGGAGTTCACAAATAGAGAAGTAATATTGTCTTGGTTTGGGAAGACAGGTATCTGCCAGGTAATAAAAAATAAACAACTGGAGTTTCCTTTGGAATGGAGAGTGTAAACCCCCTCACACCCTTTTTTTCTTTTTCAATTATATATTTAAAATCAGAGGCTCTTAGGCAAAGATTTGGGAAATAGGAATAGCAGTTCTTTACTAGTATGTATTACAAAGCAAACAAACACAAAAATACCCACCAAACAACTACAGCATTAATAACAAACGAAAACAGTACCAAGAACCTTTAGGGCTTTGTTTCACAAAACCCAGGGCAGTTTGGTTTCGGTGTCCCTGCAGGATCCTCAGAGCACCAAGCTGAAACAGTGGAAAAGTTCTGGGCTGGTAGCTGGGATGGCAGGGTGTCCCGGCAGGCAGGGGCAGCGTGTCCCAGCAGCACAGGAGGTGCAGGGTCACACTATAGCAAGATGAGCAGCACTGAAGAATCTGAAGGCGAAGCAGGGCCGGCCCAGCTCCCGGGCGTGGCAGAGAAAGCTCAGGATTCAGGCTGAACCGGTGATAGCAGATTTCCCAGGACTGGATCCCTTTGGCCACAGTGAAACTCTTCCAGCCAGCAACAGCCATTCTCTTTCTCCCCCGAACACCGAAAAAAGAAGAGCCCCCAGCTGCCTCAAGCTCTGTCTTTTACCTGTGTTATCTCCCCCTTCCAACTTTGTCCACCTCTTTTTTTCGGTTAAGTACTCTCAAGTATCCAACACTTGGTCTCCTTGGTAACTTATGGGGAAAAAAATTCTTTAGAGAAAGAAGGAGCAAACCTAACCCCCAACAAATATATATTCAAATATTCAGTATTTTATTTGCTTCTATGAAGCTTTGTGTCTGTAAGTAAAACTGCTTTCTCTTCCTTCAATCCATACCATAACATTTCTGGTTATTCATCTAAATAAAAATTTTAACCTGTATTTTGGTGGTGTATTTTCACACTGATTTAAGAAAATACATATGTATTTGTTTTTGCTAATGTACTAAGCTGTCAAATGAGCTAATACTACTAAAATGTATTTGTGGAATTTTTCTTTAATAGAAGAGGATGGATGCCATTCATAGCTGAGTTTTGAAATAAAGGTCAGAGTGATTTTAGTATAATCCATAATGTAGTGGTTTAAAAGCAAAACAAATGAGAGGCTCCAAGTCAGAGATACAATTTAATAGGAAAAAAAGGAAAGAAAGTAAAATAAAATAGATGCAATAATACAAAAGACCACTGACAGAGTCAGAATACAACCTGAGCAGAGTGATGGAAGCAGTCCAGATGAGGTGGTCTTCCTGAAGCAGAGATCCTGTAGAAAGGTCTGGTAGCTCGGGTCCTCTGGGAATCCAGTGGGTAAGCGCCCCTCTGGTGTTCAGAGTATCAGCTTATATCCAGGCTGGAATGCTTGGTTCCTCCCTCTGGGCGGAGCATCTCACAATGGGATGGTGAGTCATGTGATAAGGCCTGATGGGCCCATTAACAGGAGATAGTCCAGGAGGGGGTTATCTGTGAGTCGTGTGGCAAAGGTGCTGATGGGCCTATTAACAGAAGATAATCCAGAGTGGAGGAGGCAGGGAGCACTGCCTCACTTGGTTTCAACAGTTCATGAAGATGGTGGTAGAATATACTTCAACCCAGGACACATAATCACAAATACTTCTTACATTGGGCACATGATTTTACTAATAGCGCTATCAGAACAAATTTAATTTTTTTCCTTTAATTCCATTCCGAGGTTCATGAGTAGAAGCTTGCTACCTTTTCTGTTCTATTTCTGCATTTTTCATTATCCCACTGTAATGTACCTGACATGCTGAAGCAAATGTACAGTGACCTGTTCTACTCACAGTTATTCAGAGCTAAGTACTGTAGTTATTTCAGGTGAATGCAAAAACTGAAGTAGCATTTTGAGCCTCAAGATGAATTTTTTTACTGAAATATAACAATCACTTAGTGTATATTTTTCAGTGAGTTCCATAATTGTTTTGCATAAAATTGGCATTCAAGTCCTTTAATCATTTTAAATATCTCTAAGCTAAGTTCATAAAATGTTAATAAAATTGTTTAAAACATTGTGAGGAATTAGGGGTTTTTTGTTGGGGTTTTTTTTTGTTTGTTTGTTTGTTGGTTTGGGTTGTTGTTTTTTTTTTGTGTACTGGTAAAAGGTAAATCAGTTGGATACTTTTTCAGAATATATAATGTAATCAATTTTGATTTAAGTGTCATATGCACAAAAATAGATGCTTATAGACAAGTATTAGCAAATATTTCATTCACTGAGAAGGAGCCAGATCTTCATCATTTTCTGCCTTTTCTGTCTTGACAGAGCTATAGAAGAATTCTCATTATAATCTGCATACTTAAAAAATTCTGGCATGTACATAATTACCTTGAAGTTCTTAAGCAAGAATATGCATTTAAGGCCCAAAATATACTTATATGTGAAGTGATTCTAACATATCTGTTTAGTGAATTCCATGGTCCAGACTTGCTGTGGACTTTAGGCATAAAGTGGAGGACAAAAAAACTTTCTGAAAAGGAGTTTGGTTCGTGCACAATAGCTGCTGCAAAAAGCAGTAGATGTCATGCTCCTTATAGAATATTCCTATCCCAAATATTTATATTTCATTGAGTATTTGTGTTAATTAAAATAAAATTCTTTAAATTCTGTATTTTTTTCAAAGAATCCCTGGTACTTTTTATGAATGAAGAATAAGAAAGATGTTAAGTTAGGAAACTGAATCAAAATTCTAAATGCTTGGAAGTATTCTAAGAGAATATATTTCCTCTTAGATCAACTTGAAGATCAAGGGAAAAGGATCAATTTTGTTTTCTATCTGTACTTTCTAGCTGGTAAGGTGAGTCCCTTCAATGCTATGACCAAGATATAAGGAAGTCCTGAATTTTCTTAAAGCTTAGAAAGCATGGACTTCCACAGCACTGTGCCTTCAGCTCAGATCAACAGCAGCCAACCTTATCAAACCCTGAACCTGGAGCCGGGGAGCTGGCTGGTACAATAGGAATAGTGCTGAGGGCCTCTCTGTCAGAAGAGCTAGCATATTTTGACTCTTTCATTATTGTTGAAAATCTTAAGAGCAGTCTGCTCTGAGGCTGCCCTAGAGACACCTCTTGTCTATCTGAACTTGTACCAGGATTACCCTATGGTGCTTTCTTCAGCCTTTTTACTGTGACATGTAAGGCAGTTGAGGTGTGGGGAAAAAGCAAAGTTAAATTGTTTCTTTGCCCTGCTTTCTGCCATAAGGACCTTGGGAAGTCATAGCTGGTCTCTGAAGTTTAATTTCTTCATCAGTAAATTGGAATGAGCTCCAATTCTTCCTTGGCAAAGAGTTTTTTGTTCCCTGGCTGAGCAAGAAGCAACAGACACTAATTAGGTATTATGGAAATATTAAAGTGCTTAATAGCAAGTGCTCCTGCGTGTACTAGAAAGAGAGTTCTTTTGTACATATTTGTAAAAATGTTACAGTGTTATGATTTCTAGAATCACCCAGTGAACCTGTTATGGACACGTTTCTAACTTCATTGTATGATTTGAAAGCATCTTTTTCCTTTACTGGTGCTACCTTGAGAGAGACAGAGAAAAAAAAGCAATAGAATAAGACTGATTGTAAATCACTGATTACTCAGTCAGATATCTTGCAGGGCTCTGCTGTGGAGAAGACCACAGTGGTATTTTTTTTATTATCTCTGCTTTCAAGATAACATGCTATAAATACTAATGTTAAGAGGAAACAACAAACAAGAGATGGGGTGCAGGTATTCAATAGCAAAGAATAGAATGTGGTTGTCAGCTGGTATTTCCATCCTTTACAGAATAACTAGGTCTAATCTATAAGCTATTAATTTTGCTTAAAACGGTATACATTCACATTGCGGTACATTGATTCCAATTTTCTGAGCTACTGCTAAACTAGATCATTTTTTTCATTAGGCATGCATAGTGTCTTGAAACTAGAAAACTCGTAAGTTCTCTTTTAGAAGATACTTAAACAACAATGCAGAAACATTATACTTCAAAAATTCCTAAAGTACCCTCAAAACCCCAAACTTTCAGCATATGTCACATAATGATAGCCATAGCTAGCTGGCAATTTGGCAGGATAGGATATTTTATAATAAAAAGTAGGCAACAAGACAAAGTATTAAAGGAAAGAAAAATATTTCATTATGAACATACAGTACTTTAGACTGGACATCATCTGATCTCATCTCCTGCTATATAGTAGATGAGGGTGCTCAGGACCTCCTGCTGCTGGTTTTTTAATACCTCCAAAAATAAAGATTCTCCAACCACTTTGGAGAACCTCTTCCAATGTTTGACTGTCCTCACTCTAAATTTGTATATACAATTCCCATTATGGCAGCTGTCAATTGCCATGGTCTGTAAACCTATTACTTTGCATCTTGTATAATATTCTGGCACTTTCATTTCTCTAACAAGTAAAAGGTAGATGAATGCAGCAAACAAGTTGTCTCTCAACCTTCTCTTTTCCCTGCTGAAGAAACCAAACTTCCCAAGCCTTTCTTAATTTCATATGTTCCTCCTGCCTCTTCATTGTTCAGTTTTTCCATCTTTCTCCCAAAGCCCCAAACTAGAAACATTTCTTCAAGTGCAGCCTCAGAAATGCCCCACAGGGGAGTACACTTGCTTGACATTTTCTGCTGGCTATGCTTGTCCTAATGCAGACCAGTAAAACTTCAGCCTTCACTAAAAGAGATTGTTGATTCATGCTCAGCTAGTGGACAGCTGGGCCCACTGGATTCTTTCATACAAAATTACTCCCCATCCAGTCTTCACCCACCCACATTGTTGCATGGTCTTTCTTATTGCATCCCAAGCACTGCAGTTTTTGTTTCTATAAGATGAATTTCACTGCGTTTCTGCCAGCACATTTCTCCAGTTCCTGGAATTCTCTCAATGACTGTGTATAAACTACTTCCCAAACCTGCTTTCTTCTGCAAACTCACTAAGTCCTTGTTGTGGATGGAGTGAAATACTTCACTTGTAAGAGAGAAAGAGTGGTGTGTTTATTGATACAGGACAGTGATTTAACTAAGCTTGATAGTAAATCACTGTGCAACAGTGATTCCACAAGATTCAATGGCAAGATACTAATTTACTGCATAGAGTACCGAGTCAGATAAAACCCTCAGGAAGACATTCCTGATGAGGCATGAGATTCAAAAAAGACCTCCTTGAGTTCTAAACTTCTTTCTGAGAAGAGTTTAGGTGTGGATGGATCCACATAGATAAGAAAATATGGATCACCAGTGGTTTATGCCTAAAGGACTACATGTGCACAAGCAATCCTTTATATCACACAGCTAAGATTTTAGTTTGAGTGCATTTATTCCAATTCACTTACCAAGTGTCTGATGAGATAAGGACACCTTCAGCCTTGAGGAGTAACCTCCTGAGGTGTTCCTATGCAAGGGGAGATCCTGGTGTGCAGAACCAGTGAGCTCAGTAGAGCCTGAACTTTCCGCTATTTATGGAGTAAGGTAAACCCTGACTTACAGCCCTTTTCGCAAAGCAGATATGTTTTGAGTTGGCACATGCTCAACTATCCCTCAGCTGTTGAGAAAGACTTATGTCCCTTAGGTGCTGAGCAAGATTTTACGTCCTTGTAGTGGTTTGAAAGCAAAACAAGTGAGAGGTTCCAAGTCAGAGATACAAATTAATAGGAAGAAAGGGAAAATAAAATAAAATAAAATAAAATAAAATAAAATAAAATAAAATAAAATAAAATAAAATAAAATAAAATAAAATAAAATAAAATAAAATAAAATAAAATAAAATAAAATAAAATAAAATACAATACAATAAAATAAAATACAATACAATACAATAAAATAAAATAAAATAAAATAAAATAAAATAAAATAAAATAAAATAAAATAAAATAAAATAGATGCACTAACCCAAAAGACCACTTACAGAGTTAGAATACAACCTGAGCAGGGTAATGGAAGCAGTCCAGATGAGGTGGCCTTCCTGAAGCAGTGATGCTGTAGAAAGGTCTAGTAGCTCTGGTCCTCTGGGAATCCAGTGGGTAAGGGCCCCCTGTACTGTCTCAAACCCCAGATTATATCCAGGTGAGAATGCTTAGTTCCTCCCCCTGGGGGGAGCGTCTCACAATGGGATGATGAGTCATACAGTGGGTCATTGATGGCCCATTAAACAGAGATAACTTCCGGAGGGAGTTATCTATGAGTCATGGGCAAGGCATTTGATGGGCCATTGACGGAAGATGGCCGAGACGGAGGGGGCCTGGGAAGAGGACCGCCCCACCTGGATTCAACAGTTCTTGAAGATGGTGATAGAATACTTTGTGCATATCCTGTACTACAACCCAGGACAGTCCCTTAAGTATTGGTTACTTGTAATCCAATATGCAGATCCTAATCCAGATGCAACCATCATTACAAACATTTGGGTCTACTGCTTAAGAAGAAAAATTTAGAGTAGGAAGCACACTGTCACAGACATTAACGAAGATCTGAAACAGGATGAGCCCTAGCAATAATCCCAAAGGAGCACTCAAAAATATGCTTTTGAACTGTTGACAACTTAAAAGCAAGTTTTTTATTGCTCCAGTGAGTCTTACCTACCTTTCCTCTGTCTTTTTAGGCCACTTCTTTTCAGTTATACTATAGAGATTTTCCAGCTGACCCTGCTGCACTTGCCCACTCAGCCAGTTAACTTGGTGTAGAAGACAATCATATTGAACAGGTATGATTTGCCTTTAGTTAATCCATGCTACCTATTTCCAACCACTTTTTTCCTTGGAAATATCTTCCAAAAAGATTTGCTGCATTTTCTTCACAGACAGCCTGTATTACCTCGGCTCTTCATTCAGTTTAGAAGATGGGCATAATAATTGTCTTTTTCCATGCTACAGGGAACTCCTTTGACAGATACAACCCTTTGAAGATGACAGACAGGAACCTTGAAATGGCATCTGACAGGTCTCTCAGAAGTCTTGAATGTGTTCAGTCTGTCCCCATTGAATGTTTGTACAGTTTGCTAACATGGTCCCTAACTTGATATTTTCCTGCTGTTAAGTTGTACCTCATTTAGTAGACATGGGAGGCCTGACAGCAGACATTGCAAGTACAAACTGCTACAAATGAGAAAATTAGTATCTCTGCCTTTTAATTCTCCATCAACATCAATTCATTAACTCAGTAATAGGGAGCCTACATCGTCTTTGGTTTCTGTTCTGGTTGTTGCCAACGTACTTACAAAACTCTTCTTGTTGACTTTGACATTCTCAGTTTCAACTATAAGCTTTTGTTTTCTCAATTGCCTAATTTCAACCATGCATCTCATGTAATATTCTTATTTTTCTCCTGGTAGGAAATTTCTATTTCCTTCTCCGATACTCTTTCTGTTTGCATTTGAGTAGAATCAGGATATTTTATCCATGGCCTTTTGTCAAGTCAGTCTAATTTCATAGACCATCCTTGTGCTTTGAGGAGCTTCTCCTGTGCAATAATCAGCTGTCTTGAGATTTGTGTTGCTGGGATTGGGTGTGGTTTTTTTGTTTGCTCATTTGTTTTTCCCTTTTCTCTTTTTTTTTTTTTTTTTTTTTTTTTTTTTCCATTTGAAACATCATACAAGGGATTCTTTCTACCAATTAGCTGAACAAGCAAATGTCTCATCTTCTAGATCCCATGCCTTGACTATATCTTCACTCTTCCTCATTTTCCTGAGGATATTTAATTAAATTATCTGGTAGCACTTGGAATTGAAAGTTGCTGTTTACCAATCATACTACTCATTTTTATTCAGAAGCAGCAGTTCTGAAAAATATGACTTCTCACCTTGTGTCCATGCAGTATCTTTATCAAAACACTGTTCTTAATGCATTCCAAAATTCTCCTGGTTTGCTTGTGTTCAACCATATCCAGAAGATGTTGGAGTAGTTGAAGTCCTCCGCAGTAACTTTGTATTGCAACCATGAGACTTCCTCATTTGTTTTGGAGCATTAGTGAAAAACTGTTTGATCAGAAGGTCAGTATCCAACACCTGCATCACATTCTATCTGTTTCTCAAATGCAGTTTCAAAAGAGACTGATCACCCTTTTCTATCCTCTACTACATAGGTCTATATATTTAGTTAATTTATTGACATGAAGCACAATATCACTTTGGTTTCTCCTCTGACTCTTTTTCCAATATGAACCCATGACAACATGCTCCACATTCCACTACCACCTGACTGCAAATTTAGCAAGATTTGTAATAACATTAGAACTTTGTTCCTAAATTATCCATCTGTCAGGGTCCGCAAGTATATGCAGGGAACCTGATGGTTTGTTTTAAGGATCTCAAGGCGCAAAAGACACAGCGGGGGACAACTCAGTTTGCTCAATCAAAAATGCACCTTTATATAGTGCCAACAAATGCGATAGAGGGAATTTGAAGGGAAATAAAGGATAGTGAGAAAAGAGAAAGAGGGGGTGGGTTATAGCTACCAACGGAGAGACGATATCCTCGTGGTCCAGCCAAGAGATCCGTCTTCTTCCGTGGGGAGATCTCAAAGTCTGTGGTTAACTCAGGGGTCCTTATAGTCCTCTCCGAAGCGACAGGCAGTTGGCCAAACAGGTGGGAGAAAATCATTACAGTGTGTTCATTTTGAGAACTCAGAGCAGGTCGGTGGTCAGCAACCAGTACAGGTCATCAGGCGCAGTCACTTCACCATGACTTGCCCACTGTTTCTGCTCAGGTTCTGATGTTCCGATGTGCGTGCTGGGTTTTACCATCGAACACACCTGCAGGCAGCACTTGGCCAACATCCCACCTCAGCCAGGCCAGAAATCCTGTGTTGAGATTTTAGGGTCCCTTTTAGGGGTTTCAGTCTCTGTCCTTGACGATGGTCGTGAGGCAGATGAGGGATCTTCGGACCGTCTCTTACACCATCTGCCACTAAATCTGTTTGTCTCTCCTGTTCTCTGTTTAACTACAGTAACTTCCATTATCATTCTGCACTTGCCGGGAATAAGAAGTCAGGTTTTCTTTCTGAAGCTGAATCTAACACAGCTCCATAATGTACTTCTCTGAGAATCAAAATACAATTAATATAATTTCTGTAATTTGTTCAGGTTGGTTGTTTTTTTTATTTCTTTGTTTGTTTGTTTGTTTGGGTTTTTGTGGGGTTTTTTTTTGTTTGGTTTTTTTTGGGGTTTTTTATTTGTTTTTGGTTTTGGGGTTTGGTTTGTTTTGTTTTTAGTTTTTTTGGATTTTGTGCATGTGTGTGTATGTGTGTGTGTTTAAGGGGTGTTTTGTGGTTTTTCTTTTTTTAAATTTTTTTTCTTGTTCACATATTCACATTCTCAGACAATCATGCCTCAACAACATAGTGTGCTACAATACTAAGCTGTCTTTTTACTACAGCTTATCAGAAAAAATACACTAGATTTCCTATATTGCTGTGTTCAGGCTTACATTTCAACTATTCTTAAAGAAGGATTGTACCTTTTAATTTATATTTGTGCATAAATTGAAGAATAAGTTATAACACCATGATTTCATGCATGTAAATTAATTACATGTGTATTATCTGAAAAGATATTAATGTGAAAATACCATTCCTCCTGAGTCTTTGAAAACTTCTAACTTAAGCCCCTTGAAAAATACATGTATTTCTTGTTTTCATTATATTTCTATAGTCATCCCTGTACATTTTTGGTACATCTAACTTGCTTTCTAATGAAATTTTTGTGTGCGATGCAGTGGTCAACATTGCTAGGGAACCATTCCCAATCAACAGTTTGGATGTTGACATTTTTTAGAGAATAAGAGTTTAAAAGTATCAACACAGTCTATCTAGTCTGTACCAGTTGGCCTCAGGGACAAATATTGACTACTTACATTTTCTCTCCTAATATACTCACATATAGTGCACAGTTCATTTTTACTTATCACGCATATTGAGTCTTAATTTAAAAAATTCTTTATTATGTATAATAAAAAGTCTAAAGATAGAATACTTTATAAATACAGTGTAAGAATTCAGTTTTTTGCGTGAAAGGAATCATTCATAAGTCGAAACACAACATAAATACAAATAAATCACGATGGCACTACAGATAAATTATTGTCCTCACTACTTTTCTGTCATACTTATTAAGAAGGCTTCTTCTTCTAGCCTTTAAGGATATCTCAATTATAGTCAGTTTGGAACAATAACTTGATTTTGAGAATTAATTACAACTATTTTCTTAAAGTGCTTTTTAAAATCACATGTCTTATTATGTAGAGCACTGATTGGTGTCATGGAGAGGTTTTACTGCCTTGATATTAACTCTCATTGAAAGATGATTAACTGGATGTAGGATATTCTTCAGCTATTCAGATCACAGCTTTCTTCCAAGTCATTACATATTTTCCTTTTGTCAATTCAATGTTTCCATTCAATTTTTGAAACTGTACAGGCTGTCACACTTTATAAATTTCATATATACACAATCTATTCTATCCTTAAGTCTAAAATGTTTTAAGTTAGACTGGTGGTTAACAAGACTCAAATCAATTAAAAGATGTCAGGACTGGTGTGTTATGCTTTTATTTTAATTAGAAACCTATTGAAATGTGTACAAAACATGTCTCCACAAGTGAGGGAAATTAGGTGCTAGCTTCTCTGTTCTAAGATACGTGGACACAAAATTTTACCATGAAATTGTACCTAACCTAAAAAAGTAACTTCCTATTTTATTTCTCATGTCTATTCAACACTTCAGTTTTTTGGTTTGTTTTTTTTCTTTATATAGCTGTTACAGCCTATGTCTAGTTTGAGAATTCATTAGTAGTCCATATAGCTACATTGCCCGGTTCATTGGAGAGAAAGTATCAAGTTTTCTTTCATTACCTTGACTTTTTTTCTTATTCCACTCCAGTCTTGAGGTAGAGGTGAAACAAAAGTGTGGTTTTTCCATATACATAAATTGTGTGATGCAGGTCAGCAGTGTAGGATTATAGGATCCCCTTAGATTTCCTGAAAATAACACAAGAGATAGACAAATCTCACCTTGAAAAATTAAAGTTCATACTCTGACCTACCCTGACTCCATCATCTAGCAGTTCAGTATCTAACAGATTTATGTCACTTGATATTTTTGCAGTCAGTTAGATACAAATTAGCCACCTCCAGACTGTATTTCATGTGATGCTAGGATGGGCAAAAAAAATTACATTAATCGACCTCTAGAGGGTCCTACTTTTTCTACCAGGATATGAAAGAAGACAGAAGATGACTACATTATAGATATCTAACTTTTAGACACACAAAATAAGGTTAAATTAATTTTACCTTATGTTTAATGAGTGGTAAAATTGTCTTATATGTGGTAAAATTATGTTTAGACAAATTCCTAAATGTTTAGACAAATCCTACCCTTAAGTACCCAGCAAGTCCTGGACAACAGCTTTATATTAAAATTCTTGACATTATTTTTAGAAAAAAATTGAAACACAGATTTTCAGACCCCAAAAAGAATCCATACAAGTTTATAATATATACAGTAATGTTATTTGTTTCGGTTATTTTTTTTTTCTAGTAGAATGAAATCTTAATCCAGTCTCATGACTCTTGTAAGAAATCTGTGTTTGGTAATATTAATACTTTTTAATAAAATATTTGGTTATTTCTTAATTACAGGATTTCAAAAATTGGTAAAGATCTTGACCTTCAACATGAACCCTGATAGAGTACTCTTTATAACCAGTCAGGCACTTAACACAGACAAAATGCCAGCAGATTGTATCAGGACTTCTACTACTATCTATGACATTTTACTGAGCAAGTTTCTGACTGCCAAATGGAGAAACAGTGGAACCGATAATGCTGCAGAAGGTAGAATACTAGCCATATCAACCTGCCAAAGGAGTCATCTCAGGGCAGAAAAGAGAGATGAAAATCAGGGGCAGATAATACCATCTCATTAATTGGTGTGTTACAGGAAGATCAAGGAGGCAGTCCATGCTCCCTGAACAGTTTCCTGAAACTTGAATGGTTTTAAAAAACACAGGCTGCCGAAAGCAGGTTTTAATTGGAGTTTGATATGACACCATTTGTAATTCTATCCGAATATATGGATAAACACTAACATACATTTAAGATGCATGCATTCAGCAATTCAGAGCAGATTGAACACAAGTATATCTGATGAGGTTCTATGCATAGTAATAGCAGTGTGGACTTCTATCTTTAATAGAAAGGTGATATAGTTTCAAACCCTATCAAAAATGTCATTTGGCAGTATATGTTAAATATATGATATGTTAACTCAAACTCGTATCCTTTAAGCATAGAACTGGAGACTACATCAAACTCTGCCTGTGTTGTCCCATATTCTCTCCCTCTCTGCCTCTTCTACCCTGAGCCACTTAAGTGCTCTGCAATTTACATTTTTATTCCAGATCCAGAGTTTCCCTTAATAGTCATCTATGGCCCATGTACATATGCAAAAATGAGTGTTAAAAATCATCTTGTATATTTTGAATGAGTGCCTGCATGTATTTAGAGAAAATGCAATGACACCAGGGTTCTTTTGGTCAGAAAATCTGTTTATGAGTACGTAATCCTGACAGAGGTGTTTAAGCCTTCACTGCAGGAGAGGAAGAGGTGAAGTATTAAAACCTAATCTCTTAAACTTTGACATCCATATTGGCAAAAACATTATCATACAAAGGTCTAAGATTGTTTCTTTGCCTCTGTAAAATGCAGATAAATATCCTTTGCTGCTCTGTGAAAGCACAGTAAAATATCTGGATAGACATACAACCAACTTGTGGAGTATTTTTTGGTTATAACTTTTTCCAAATGATGTCTTAGTATATGTTTAACCTGTCCAAGAGTATAATAATTTCTAGCAATACAGCTAAAAGGATATTTTTCATGTTGAATGTAAGGAAACTTAGCACTGTAAAAAGTGGTTTATCAGTGAAAGGCTAGCTTCCGCTTCCTTAAAAAAAAGGACCTTAAACTTCAACACTTGCCAAAAACACTCAGAACCAGGAAAATTAACTCTATTATTCTTACTCACATAGTCTGTTCCCTGAAAGGATATTTTCATTGCTTTAACAAGCTAAGGAATAGCCTTGCTTTTAGTTTATGCCTCCACCTGAATTTTTCATTTCATTCTTCACCTGTATGTCCACAGGACAGAAAGGAAACTGATGACTTTTCAGATTGGAACAGAAATATGCAAAATGAACAAGAAATTCTTTAGATAGATATGTCACAGTATGATAACTGTAAGAAAGAATAACATAGATTTTATACTGCTATACCTTTCCTTACGCTTCATCACATTTTATTTGAGCAGGTTCACATTTGAAAATTCCTACATAGAAAAAGGAATGGACAGATTTTACCCCTGGAGTTTAAAATATCTTTAGAACATATATATACATTTTTTTACGTTATAATTGAAAATCTAGCCAGAAATACCTGTGTTAATGAAATCAGTAGTCATTATAAAGTATTGTCTGTCTATATTTTGACTCTGCTTAGTTAACTTAAGCCTTTCCTAGATGTTTGGTGAATCAGTATTCCTAAGTGCATAAACTCTGACAAATTCGTGGAGAAGGCGCTCCACTTGTGAGCTTTTTGCTTAGTTCTTCTTTGGATTCTGAGTTATAAATCATGATGATGAGTTTCCTCCTTAAAAAAAATATTTATTCCTGGGACAGAAACTTTAACAATAGGGCTCTTACTTTGAAAAAAAAAAAAATTATGTTAGTCTTCAGGAACACCCACATTGCTATTTCTTCAGGCCAGTAAACCCTGTATTACTTGTAGAAACTACTGGAAGGACTATGAGAAACATCCTGCTCCACGTAGGACTGGGATAACTCCCTTTTTTTGTATGATGCCTGCTTAGTTGCTTCCTTGGTCTTTCCTCTGTGAGTCTGAGATTTGCATGCTAGTATTAATAATAGCTGCCTTGTTTTAAACAATTCTGTCATCTACAGCTACTGAAGTTAATGGGAGTGTTTATATGCCCAAAAGCATATCTGTGCTGAATCACTGTCTTTAATGATAAATTCTATTGATTGCAGAGATACATCATTGCAGAGAAATTTCTCATGATTGTTCTCCCAGTGCAAACTGTCATCTCCAAATGTTACAGTAATATCTGTTCACTGAAAAAAACACTGACATTTTACCTAGAATTTCTTAACATCAATTATTTGCTGAAATTATGATAGGAAAATTATGTTTCTTTTCTCTTCAAAACAGAAACTTATACAAATACTTCCCCTTCAAAATCAAAATGTTTCCCAAAAGGAATCCTGTATTCTGCAAAGACTTGTCTCAAAACTAATTATTAATGAAGCTTATAGACATAAGACCCTCCAAAGTATCATGGTAAAGAAATGAGACATTCACAGATGCATGACATCAGAAGTTTAGCAAGGGTGTTTTCCACTGAGAAGAGGTTGGTGACAAAAGGAAAGGCTAATATTTATTTTTTTTCAAATTAAACTACATAAGAAGTCTAATGAAGACAATTTTAGTTGTGGATTGTTTATTTTCCTATTTTTTTTCTTTTTATCTTTTTTCTTCCTGTCTTTGTAGTTTGAAAAGATTTATCTTCATCTTTCAGCAGCTGGCTATTTAGACTGAAAAACCTACCAGAATGAAAATAGTTGCTGAAGTAGATAATCCAGCTAAAAATGTGATGTATACAGGTTTGGATTCTAAGCAATGTGCTGCATTCATTTTATTCTCTGGACTGAGAGAACAGTAAGATTCTTCCAGTGAGCAGCGCAAAATTCTGATGTGTAATGTATATAGGTCAGCAAGCTGCATAGAGCTGAAATTAAAAACAAACACAGAAATAAAAAAAAAATAAATAGTACAGTTTTACTCCCTTGTTAAAATTGGGATTGTAAACTTCTAAATTAACAAACACAAATTATTTTTCTCCAGGAGGTTAAAAAAAAAAAAAAAAAAAAAGACAAACCCAAACTAAAACTAAGTGGAAGCTTTCATGAAAGCTAAAAGTCTAAAAGTTAAGTTGCTTTATCTGAATTACAAATAAGCAAATTGCTTTTTAAAAATCTTCAGATGTGTATTTCTTAGAAAGTATTGACTGTATGATAATTTTTAGAAAACATTGACTGTATTTGTTATAACTGAGCCAGATTTCATAACCTTACTGTGAAATCAAAGGTCCCCAGCAAAGGAAGGATATCGACATGTTGGAGTGAGTCCAAAGCAAGGCAACCACTTTGATCAGAGAGATGGAACAACTTTTCTATGAGCAAAGGCTGAAGGAATTGAGATTGTTCACCCTGGAAAAGACAAGGTTTCAAGGTGACCTAATTGCAGCCTTTCAGTACCTGAGGGGACCAGCAAGAAAGATGTAGAGAGACTTTTTATGAGGAGATATAGTGACAGAAATAGTGAAAATAGCTTCAAACTGCGACAGAATACTTTTAAATTAGATGTTATTAAGAAATTCTTGACTATGAGGTTTAAGGAGGGACAAGAACAGGTTTCCTATATAAGTTGTAGATGTCCCATCCCTGGGAGTGTTCAAAGTCAGATTGAATTAGGCTTTGAGCAACCTGGTCTAGTCAAAGGTGTTCCTGCCCACTGCAGGCTGGAACTAGACAATCTTTAAAAGCCCTTCCAACTCAAGTCATTCCATAAATCTATGAATCTGATATTGTCCTGGGTTGAAGTATATTCTACCACCATCTTCATGAACTGTTGAAACCAGGTGAGGCAGTGCTCCCTGCCTCCTCCACTCTGGATTATCTTCTGTTAATGGGCCCATCAGCACCTTTGCCACATGACTCACAGATAACCCTCTCCTGGACTATCTCCTGTTACTGGGCACATCAGGCCTTATCACATGACTCACCAACCCATTGTGAGATGCTCCACCCAGAGGGAGGAACCAAGCATTCCAGCCTGAGACTCTGAACAGCAGAGGGGCATTTACCCACTGGATTCCCAGAGGACCCGAGCTACCAGACCTTTCTACAGGATCACTGCTTCAGGAAGACCACCTTATCTGGATTGCTTCCAGACCTTTCTACAGGATCACTGCTTCAGGAAGACCACCTTATCTGGATTGCTTCCATCACTCCGCTCAGGTTGCATTCTGACTCTGTCAGTGGTCTTTTGTATTATTGCATCTATTTTATTTTACTTTCTTTCCTTTTTTCTTATTAAATTGTATCTCTGACTTGGAACCACTCATTTGTTTTGCTTTCAAGCCACTACAGATATTTAAATTATATTCATGGAATATAGTATATTTACTGTTTAAACAAAGAACTGCAGAAAGTAACATATTCCAGCCTCAGTGAGTCTGTGATTCTGAAACTCTGTTATTTGGCAAATCTTATTTGCAAAACTGCTTGTCCAGCCTCTTGTTCTGTTTCCTTGTCTGTTTGTTTGCTTATTGCAAACATTTAGAAGACAGATTTTGTTCTGTACAAACATTTCAAAATGAGCTTTAATTAATAGAATTACATAGACTGATGTGCAAATGAATGTTCTTCTGTTTGATTACACATTCTTGAGTGCAATTATGGATATTCACTTCAAAAATGCTATCATAGCCCTCCATAATGTATATTCATATCCACTGGCACAACTCCTATTTCAAAATTTTGAGCAGATCTAATCAGTGCAAATTTAAAAATAATTTTTTCTTCCTACATATGAAACCCATTATCATTAACAGATTCCAATCCCTAAACCTATAAATATATAAGTTATACAACAAACTGCAGTCTAGTTGTGTTTTCCACCAGCTTGCCTTCACTTCAAAAAGTTGCATTTACTGCGGTCTAAACACTGGCTATTGGCCACCATCTTTTTCTATTAATATGAATGAATGACCCTTAATAAATTACAAAAAATTACAATAAATCTAAGAAGTCCAAAAGAAGTTGGACACCAATAAAAGTATTCCAGAGAAGTATTAAGCCATACAGTAAGTGATTAAATTCCAATTGCAATTAGAATGAAATTAAAGAAGTAAAAAGGAATCCAGTCCACCTAATACAGACATGTAATTAATAATTGTATTTTGTACCCTCTTTAAACCAGTCTGCCTTAAATTCGTGTTTTTCATGAGCACAATAAATGAAGGTTGCTTCCAAATGGCCATGGGTCAGTGTGTTGTGTGGGGTGAAAACTTTGTGTCTGACTGCAGTAATTATAAGTTGTATAAGGGTTGTTTTGGTGGTTTTTTTCCACATAAGTACTTGGGATGGAGATGAAAAGCAGACATAAGGAAAATTTTAACCTTAAACTCAGGAAAAGTTATGGAAGCCTTTTAAAAACTTAAGGTAATATATTAAATTCACTACTTCCTTAAAACAAAATATATGATTTCTGAGTTTGTCTGTATTAGCTTTCTTCATAGTCAATAAAAAGAAGTAAGTTTCTTTTATAGAGCAATTAATCTAATTCTGAGACAAGAAACTGTAATAGGTCAGATGGGTCACCTTTAAGGATTCATGGGACTGCTGTGTTGTACGGTTCTACGGCTGTAAAGAGAAACTGGAAAGTCAGATTAGGTGGCTAGATGGCAAAAGCTGGGTAAGATTAATCCTACCCTTAGTACCTATTGTTTTATATGCTTCCCACATAATTCCAAAGCATGACACAACAAATAGAGTCTGAAAATGGCAGCTACAGTTTATATTTTTTCCAATCCTGATTTAAATTTTAGATGATGTTTATGCTATTTGTTAAGTGAGAGCAGGTCATTAAAATTATTGAAGGAGAAAACAATAAGAGTAGCAAACCACAAAGATTTATCCCCACACCTCTCTAGAGTGTACCATATATTAGAACTGCCTTAGCAAGAGAGGCATAAATTTGCTGAGTTGCAGCTCTGACCTATGCTGGTATGAACAATGTACAATTCTCATGCTGTTTAATTCACTTTAGTTAGAGAGTTGCTCCTCTTGGTCTGAGAATTTTAATAAGGAGACTATGGGATGGAAATACAGAAATATATTTAAAATAAAAGGAAGCAGTTAATAAATTCTGAATGGATAGATAAGAGAGTACTTGTGAACCTGTGACTTTGTATTTAATGTCTTGCTGCAAAATTCAAATAAGAGTTAAATATATACCATTCAAATAAGATGCCTGGTGAATAAGATGACAAGAGACTTTGCTTACCCTTGCATTTAATTTTTATTTTATTTCTTATCCTGATTAGAACAAAATCTTTTATATTCAAGGCATTTCAATGAGAAAAGAGTATGGTGTAACGTTGATAGTTTGAGAACACGGCTAAAAAGACTTCTAGAAGAAGCAGGCATAATTCCTTTTTAAAATGCAGGACTATGATTTTCTGACCATAAGGGGTATTACTAGAGGTCACCATGTTGCATAAAGTGTGTCAAAGGGTTGCCCCTATACACAGTGCATGAACAGAATGCTTATTGAAGCATTTAATATTTCCCATATTTTCCTGTGGTGGATGTAGATTAAAAATGTACAATAATACCGTTCTCTAGAAAACAAAAGGAAGTGCTTTACTGAGCTTTTTCACATATTTGGGAATGCATTCAGTTTATGGAAGGCTGGTGGCAAATTTATTATGAAAAGTCCTTAGTCCATCTTAATTTCCCTTAATCAAACTCTGAAAAGTGCCACTGCTTCCTGAAAAATTAGAAACTTAAATATAATGGTTATTCTCTTTCTTAGAGAATGTAATGCATTCCCTATTCAGGTCTCTTGACTCTAAATATCTCTGTATATGTCAAGACCATAAATGAGCTATAGGTTTTATTTCCTCTGCCCAGCCTCATGAAGGACCTCTTCATACCCTACCCACAGACTCAAGAGCTCCAGTTCAGCTTAGCCCAGGGTTATCAGCCCTGGCATCAGCAGTGTCCCAGGAGTTCTGATCTCCAGCCCTGCCGCAGCCTTGCTCTGTCCATTCATGGAATCCCTTGGCCTGAACTCCAGCCCCTGGGCTGAATTCCTGACCTGATCCCAGCCGCCACTGTCACTACAGACTTGCATGGTTACTACAAGACCTGATCTCATCTCTGACCTATGGATTGGCTTTCTAACCTGGCCCCAGGCCTGTATCTTCACTACGATAGACCCCTATGATCCAGATACTTCTTTGGCTCTGACTACCCTCCCTGAGTCTATCCTGCTCACCTCACTGGGTCCTTTGGGACAGTGTCTGCTGCCCTTGGGATTTTCCCCTGGTTGCCTGGCCAAGCTTCTCTGACAGCTCGGTATTGATCATATTAGGATGAAGGAATTTTGTGTTGGCCTTCAAGAAGCAGTAAGAAACAAAGGATTGCCTTAAACCCTTGTAGGGACTCTACCTGGAATTCCAGAGTAACATATTCCCAAGAGTGTCAGAGCAGCATTCAACAGAAGGCATATATAGAAGAACAAAGAAATAACATTAAATAAAAGGCCTTAGAGAGTCAAGTTACACAAATTTTTTTGGTTTTGGGGTTTTTTGTTTGTTTGTTTGTTTTTGTTGTTGTTTTAGTTTTTGGGGTTTTTTTTGGTTTGTTTTTTTTTTGTGTTTTTTTTTTTTTTTTGTACTGACAAATGGATAAATAAATGACATTTTCCAGATGGTCGAATCCTCTTCAGAAATATTGTCCCAGTGACAAAAAGTAGCCACATCCATAACTGTTGCTTATGGTCTAGAAGGAAATTCATAAATATTCCGATACAAATATAAGATGTAAACAAAAAATGCTAAAGTGGACATATTGATTTTTTTCAAAATTCAGAGAAAAATCAGCTTGGAAATATGACCTTGTATTTTTCTAAATGTTTTCTACATTAGTACATGAACAACACAAGATATGAAAATTTTCACCAAGTGGATTTCCAAAAAGCCACAAACCAAAGAAATACATTTTAAATTTTACATATTGAATTGTCATCTTCCTCATCTGAGATCTGCTGTATGCACCCTCTTTATGGCTCTACAGATCTTAAATATCGTTTCTACTTTCTGTTGCCCTGGCAAAAACACATCTATGTCTACAATCCAGCCATTAAATAGTCAAAGTATATAAAAAGTAGTTTCTACCTACCAGGAATAAAATAAAATTTTAGATTGTAGTGCAATACTATGTTCCAGGCACTTAGAATTTTGGGATTTGTGTTAATTTTTATCTACTTTGACAAGCTCATCTAGGGAAATATAAACTTCCTGCACTTTCTACTTTTAGAAAATACAGAGAGAATTGATTTAGGTCATAAAAGTCAGTGCATTAAGAACATTAACCAACAAAAGAACTCTTGAAGATGTATAAATTAATGTGTGCCCTACTGACCATTAAAAACCATGAATCTTGCTTTTATCCTGTATATAAGGTTGCTGTGAGGATGAACAGAACAAAGTTGGCATCTCTGTAATCTCCACTGGTCTACTAATCTCTCACCCTACTTCTGTCCAAGCATTAACCTGTGACATGACTTGAGATTAGGCCCTCATCAATGTCAAATGTCCGGCAGGTGCGGGATAACTATTCTTTAAAGGTGAATAGAGGTTTAGAATGCTTAATACAAAACCTGCTACTTTTGTATTTATATTCCTTATGTTAATGTGGGAAATCTTTTGACTCATAATGTTGGGCTAAAATACATTTTCTTCTAAGCTCCTAAATTCCTAAAAGATTAAACCAAAAAGGATTTGTCCATCACAGCAAATTACATATTTAATATGATAGACAATGAGAATTTACTAGGATATACTGATTTTTATAAGCTTTCAGCTCTGTAGATCAGGTTTTCTGATTTTGAGACTAATGTAATATAGGATAACTGATAAAATGTTGGCATGTTTTGTTCCTATTAGTATATAAAGCAAAATGTAATTGCCATAAACTATAAAATGCAATTGTAATTTTAAACCCCCTAGTGATTTTTTCACCATTCCTGTGATTTTATTGCTTTTATTATTCAACAAAGTTTGGAGTAGGAAGGAGATGCTGGATGAAATGCTGTAAACCAGTGTCCTTCAAATCTCAGAGAGGGTGGAGTTGAAAATGAGGGTCTGGGGGACACAGAGCTAGGGGACATGGGGTGATATAGCTGACAAAATTATACCTCCCAGATGTGTTCAAGTATTAAAGACCTGCATTCAGTGGGGAAAACTCTCCAGATCATGACCCTCACTGGTAGGTGCAGTGAACCACCTAAAGAAAAGCAGTTGCTTTAGATAAACTAATGCAACATAAAACTCAGGAGAGAGATATTGAAGGCAATGAAGGAATAGATGTTGGTGAGCTGTAAATGAAGATGTAAAATAAAATTGCATAGGAAAGGGTGTGATCTATTGCCTTCATGACTTGTGCTGGGAAGCAAGTCTAAAAGATGCTACTAATTGTATTTTTCCATGTGGAGTTTGACTTGTTTTGTTATCAGAGGGTGAAATTAATCAGGAAGGGAAAAAAAGTGACTCCAGAACAATGACAGAAAAAAATTGAGTTTTACTCTTCTCCCTGCCAACTTTATCATTGACTTTGTAATTAAAGCTTGAAGATTTCCCTGCTTTATTTCTTTAGATTTCTTTAAAAGATCGTAAAAAAAGAGGTGGACTTAAAATGCAAAGTTCTCTCCTGTTCTATGCACTTGGACTGCATATTCATTTCAAACAAAACAAAATGTTTTGTTTGAGTCATTTCAGGCTTTACCAACCTTCAATAAACCCAAGGCCCAGTACAGAAAACATCTGCACCTGGACATTAAAATCTGAATCTGTGACTTTTGTGTAGGATGAAGATTCTGTAAAGAATTGTGTAAACAGTTGAGGAAAAGAGTAGGGGGTAATGGGTTCAAGTTATTTCTGGGGAGATTCTGATTAGACATAAGAGAAACTCTTTTCACAACGAGAACAATCAGCCATTGGAATAATCTCCCCAGGCCCAATATTGGACTCTTCTAATACTCAGCCATGTACTGGGCCATCTTGTTAAACTGTGATTTTGCCAAGGGGATCCTTGAGCTCCCTGTGCTACCTGTTACTCTGTGAACCTATGATACTGTTATAAATATTCTATAGTCATAAAATGTTCTATACCTTACACACTATTACTTTATGTGATAAATAGCTAATCATGGTAAACACAAAGATGAGGGAGGATCGAAGGAACAATAAAGGATAGAGGAACAAAAGGAATATTAAAATATTTCAAATTTTCACTTAGAAGAAGAGTTGGTTATTTAGGTCCTTGTTCACCTGCAACAAGATTCTGTTCTTCTGTGAGAAAAGAATCAAGCTAAAGAGCCAGTAAGGTATAAAAAAAATTTAGCTGTATAAAACTTATTATCAATATTCTAGAAGTAAGATTCCAGTAGAAATCATTAAGACCCTAAGGACCCTACAAAATTTATACAAAAAAAAAAGACTATTAACAATAAGTATTTTAGGAACATGTACATGCATTTCCTGAATCCAGACAATATGTTTATAGATAATAAAATTTCTTAACATCAATTTTCAAATAAAATAAAAATCTCTTCTCGTGCCCTTCATGTGTTACTCTAATTATACCTTGTCCATCTATGAAGTCTTTTTGCCTTCACTTATATGCATACAAACCAAAAATTCTATATGCCTATACATAAATATTTTTAACTACTTATCTGTAACTAAAAAATTTGAGAGGACAAAAAGTATCAGAAAATAAATACAGTAGAAATTTTTGGTTGAATAGAGAAGAAAAATCCAAATTAGTGACTCTTATTCCTTATAAATCTACACTGGAAGAGATGCTAACAGATCTAGACGATGATATAATACATTTGGCAGAGTTCAGATATCCAGCAGGCATGCATTTTATTATAGACATGGCACAGACATGGCATATTTTATTGTTGAAAGTGACATATGTGAAAATAGTAAGAAAAAGGCTTAGAGTTATTTACAGTAGAAGATGAAAGTGAAGGACACAGATGTGTAAAAAACCAATTAACTCTATTCTTTGCAGAACAAACCCTGTACTTGAACCACTCCCTTGAAATAAATTGGAATAATAGATAGTACTAATTACATGAAAACTCCACCAAAATTCTTTCCTACTTCTGAGCTTTCCCATGATGAAAAAGACAGCTGTGTGTTGAAGTACCTTAGACATAAAGTCAAAGAGCATTTTGATAGCTGCAGTCACTTGAAATACCATACTTAAAATAAGTGGACTTTTTTCAGGGTATGGAGACCTCAGAGGAAAGGATATAATCAGGCATAAGTAGAAATACAGCAGAAGGAGACAGATCAAAAAGCTACATAAAGTAAGCTGGAGTTGCTTATTTGGTTCTAGTTCCTTGATCTGCAAATTCAACTGTTCTCATAATAAAACACTTAAGCAGAAATAAAATACATTGTCTGTTTTTACTAAAGAAAATGAAAAAAACTTATCGAATTTTTATAGGATTATACTTGAAAAAACAGTTATTTTATTTTCCAGGATGCTATATGGTAAAGGAGGAACTTGATCCAGAATGCAAATCAGGACAGGTGATAATAAACAATTAAGTAATGAAATCATCAATTACTGTTATCTAGACTACCACCTGTATATCACTGGGATCAGATTAAGAATATTGAATCACTGTCATTTCTTATTCTTTTTTAAAATTAGAAATATCTTCTGTATTCAAGTGATTCTACTGTTGATTATATTAATGAAAATATTAATTTTCTCAGTGTATAGAATTTTAAAGTGACAAAGAGGATCAGAATTTTTCTGTCACTGAACATCACATCATCTGTCAGCCACATTTTGCCCAAGGAAATAGGCAAGCTGTTAGCCTGTTACTAATTTTAGTTTGTCTTTATTCAGCTTGGCTTGTTCTCTTGGGTCACTAATTAAAGTTTATGTGCTATGATTCAAAATAAAAATTATTCTTTCTTCCTGAAAATATTTGCTATAATGAAAAGTGACCTCAAATTCTTATCAAAGCATTTATCATAAACTGAGAGGTGTTGCATTTTAGCCTTTACAGAAATAGAGAAAACACATTATTTTGTAATTTTTGATTGATTTAACAGTTCCCATCATAACTGCATCTGTAAAATAGTAGTTCCTGATAAGTTTGTATTTATGTGCTCCCAAAAACTTTGGGAAAATTATCAACTCTAGGGGTGAATTTTTCACTAAGGGCAAAATGAAGAAAAACACAATGTTGAATTCTATGAAGAATAAATTGCAGCTTCACACTGTTTTCAAACTGCTATTTAAAAAGCCATTCTGAGACACAGTGGCAAATTGACCAACATACAATTGAAGGTATACTTGACTTTGAATGCAAACAGCATTAGAAAAAAAAAATCAACTGTTTTCTTGGTTGTACTATTTTTTGTTCTGGCAACCAACAGCATGATTTGGGAAGCTTAAATGAATTTTAATGAAAAGCTATTGCTACCTTTTTTTCTCCTTCTTTTAAGCCCTGATTACAAATCACAGGATAATTTAAGTCTGAAGGAATCTCAGGAGGTCATCTGATCCAACCTGAATAAGACTTGTCACCCTAAACTGTTCAAATAGGGTGAAGGATCTGGTGTAGTATTCTGTAAAGAATGCCATGTAATAATACTACTCACATAAACCTCACAGCTCCTAATATAATAGAAAAGAAAATCTATGCATAATGATCAAACCCCCAATATCCTCAGTCAGAAACATGGTGATACATGTTTGCTACCAACTGGCATTTATGTAACTCTTTCCAGTGTAGAGATTTGCACAGACTTTTTCACATGAAGTTTCAACATAGTTTAAGTTTTCTATCCAAACTAGCTATCTGGTGTAAAAGGCTAAAAGTAACTATATTACCATAATGTTTATTAATCTGACCTCTTGGTGAGCCTAGGTCCTTGCTCCTCGAGTTTATTCAAAAGGGCCTTAAGGCACTACTATTCTTCGAGGTGAATACAAAGGAGAACTTGACAAAAGTTCCCAGGAGGTTCAAAACCAAATTTTACTGGCAAACTTTGGAGCATCAAGAATTTGGCAGAATTTAAAACAAATATTCAATCAAAATAAAGAATTTCACAGAGCTTTGACTTAGCAAACTCTATCCATCCAACCTTAAATCACCCATATTTCTCTTTTAAGTATGGCTCTTGGCTTTGCTAGGAAGAGTATTGCAACTCATTTTAAAAAGTCATAAAATAACAATTATAGTTGTAAACATCTCAAAACTGGTGTTTTGAGCAATTTTCTGACTATTAAAAATTTTGCTTGGCCAAGGAAAACCTTTCAGTGAAGGCTTACATATTAAAAAAAAAAAAAAAGTTTTCTCTATTGATTGCTGTTAAAAAAAAAAAAAAAAAAAAAAAAAAAAAAAAAAAGTGAACAACTTAATATTTTTTCTAACTGTATTTAGGTTCATACAGAGTTGTCTCTAAGAGACATTCAGCTGAATGAAAAGCCAAGAATTACAAAGAATCTTAGAACATACATAAATGTGCGGGAATCTTTGCTATGTCTTCTTGACCTGATGTACCTGAATTCTGAGCTAAGATGAGGAATTTTTTTTTTCTGAGTCATGATTACAGCTAGAATCCATAGATTAAATATTGAATGAGGCATATCCCTAAGGCAAAAAGAAATAACTGTGAGAATGGCCCAGACTGGATTTCACATAATTTAAGTACTAATTGAAAACAAATAATTTAGGAGACTGAATCTTAAGATTCTTATAATCTTTCAGAATCCAAAACTTTGCTAGCTTATCTTCTTAAACTTGCTGAATACTTTTGTGAAAGGGTATAGTGTCATTTCAGGCATTACAGAAGTTTCCAGTTCTTAGAGACAGGAAAAATCTTTAAGCCTGAAGTCAATGTTTGCACCTCTGTGTGACATTGGGGTTGTACACAAATAAGGAGAAGACTGGTTTTCTGGGGGAGAAAATTTTTTTTCAGTAATTGGAAATCAAGGAGGAAGGGAAATTATGTCTCTTTTTAACCTCTATTTGTTGTTATTGCATACTGTCTCCTCACTTTTTCTTTAACAAGGTCAATCACTTAAACAAGTAAAAATAAAACCCCAAGAACACAAGAATACCAGTAAAATATGTCTCTGGGATATGCCTCTGAATCCTGAAAAGTGTGTAAATAAGATGTGAAACCTACTAATGCTGATGCTTTTTACATTGATAGAAATGTTTAAAGGAACAGCAAATGGAACACACTATAAACAGAATAACTTAAATGCTGAAAATAGACGGTAGATTATGGTTGTTCAAGATAAATCAAAGTTAAAAAGTAACTTATTTAGGTTACTTACTAAAAGCTTCATTTGTAAAGCTTAGTAGTTCTAAATAAAGTTGATACAAGTGTCCATTTTCAGTGCAGTCTGGTCTCAAAAGATTTAACTTCAGCTATTTTTTACATATGTCACTCCTAGGAGTTACAGTAGCACCTTGTTTGTTATAAGAGCTGTGTCATTTATTTCATATAGTTGCTGCTCTGGAAAGGTGTTGTCTGTTTCCAGGCTGGTTTTGTATTAATCAGCTGCTTTCAAAAGGAATACTGTTTTTTTGGATTCCATCCAGACTTCTACAAACTACTACTTCAAAGGGAATAGGAACCAAAAGAGACATCAAGGATCAAATTTAACAGTGTAAATCAAAGGAGATAAAAGATAGGAAGAAGGGCTCTAGATTGTCCCAAAGAGTTCTTCAAAAGTGCTGCCAAGTCAGCTGAAAAAAAAAAAAAAAAAAAAAAAAAATCATAATACAAAGTCCAAATAATTTCCTTATACTCGCAGAACAAAATAATAATTTAAAAAAAATAAAAGAGATTAAAAGAGTTTGTTATTTTCATGGGGGTTTTTGGGTTTTTTGTTTTTTGGTTTTTTTTGTGGTTTGTTTGTTTTGTTTGTTTTCTTTTTTTCCCAAGACTAAGCTTCTCAATAACTTCATTTTCTACATGTTTAAGCAATAAAGAAACCTAGAATAAATGATGCAATTTAGCTGGGCATTTGCTTCTTGAAATAAAGAGTTCTGCACATAATGTGTAATCTTGATGCAGTATAAGCAGGAGTGTAATTGGATTTTGTTTATCCAGTATGTATGCCAATATGTGGACAGCACAACCGTCTATTGTGTTTGCTGGCAGGTAAATTCCTCATTTAGTGAGAAGATAGCTCTTCTAAAAAAGCAAACACAGAACTTAATTGATAGTGAATGTTTAATTCATTTTCATAAAAATCAATAGTGTTTCTCAAGGGGATAAAGGTGAATTAATTCATTTATCTAGATCTTTAAAGCTGATGCATAGTAAACATGAGGCATTTAACAAAGGTTAAAGAGTACTTGGTGATAGGCCTTCAAAATAGCAACATTATTTTGATATGTTTGATTTCTTAACATCAGGACGATTATTTATATTAAATTACCACTGTATCATTCCACAGTAAAATAGGTGCTTCCTCTTGTCATAGTCCTATTATGAGTAAATTCATAACACAGGCAGCCCAATCCAAACTGGAAAAAAAACCTTTTTTTTTTTTTTTATGAATGTAAGTGAATTCAATTGTTTTGATATGACAAACATTTTTAAATACATATATACAGAATGCTAAATGCTAGATAAAAACTCAGCAATGTAAAGATAAAAAAATTTACAAGCTTATTATAGCTTGTAAAAATGTTTTTACAAGACTCCCTATGCCTTGAGCATTTTGAAGTCTCAGTAATTATAAAAAAAAATGTAAGATAGGAAAAAGGGTAGATGCTTGATAATTGCAGGGTTTTTTTATTAGTTCATTATTATTGATATGATTTGCAATTCCTTCATTTTATGATTCTACCACATGGGGCTTTGGGTGGGTAGTTTGGTTTGGTTTTTTTCCACAGTCTTTACTGTCTGCTACAAATCTCAAAATTTAAAGAGTCAGAAATCAGCCAAGCAAATAAAGAAACAAACATTGGAAAGAATTAGGCCTCTTTTGGTGGATTTAAATTTTGTTTTAAAATATATATTAAATTTAAATATAGTAAGACCTGTATTTTACAAATTTGTTTCCACAAGCATAAATGGCCCCTGCAGTACATTTCTGAAGTTTGCTGTTGGTAAAATTGGTACTGAAGAACAGTAAAATTGTCACCAGGAGAGGAGATGACCATGTTGAGAGGGAAGAGTTGAAAATATAATAATAAAGATAAATTTTTTCTTTATATTTTTAATAAAATAAAATTAATACCTCAGTCACTGGTATTTTGATAATTATAAAACATCATTTGATCTTCTTCCCTTTGCGATAAGAATCTAGCAACTTATTAACAATGGCCATGCAAATCCTAGTTTTTAACAATAAGTGCCCATTGCATTTCTAAGTTCTTTCTACTTCCTCCAAAACTGGCAAAAGTCAAACAGAACTATTGGTTCAGACAGGTTGAGCTGCACATTTAAAAGTCACACTTATAAATTCAAATTCCCCGCATATAAAGACTTAGTCACTCATTCACACTGGGATTTATTTGCTGATGGACATTTGCTTCAAAGAAGTTGCTTTAGAGGCTATTGATTATAACAAGGCTTGTGTCTCATTTTTATCGAGAACTGCCAGGAATCTTAGAGTATGAGAAGACTAAATTTCAATCCAGTGAGAGGTGGCATAACTACCAGATCTTAATGGAACTCAGTAATCAAGAACAAAACTGTATACCTCAGTTCCATCCCTCTGTCCAACACCACGAACTAGGGAAAGCTTGGTGTATTTTACATTGAGCCTGGTAAATTGGGTATGATGCCATTTAGTCAGGTTTATGATGATTGATCCAAACATAATGGCCAGTCAATAAGATAACCAGGAATAGATTGCAAGTTGTATATGAAGGTCAAGTCAAGGTCTCACTTTTAGCATGCAGCTGCTATAATAACATGAGGTAAGCAAAAGTCTGAATCAATAGCATATTAACTATGTGCTATATCTAATTAAAAATAAAGGAAGCCATAGGCAAATTCAACTACATAGTAAATATGATAGAGTTTATTCATATATGCTCACGTATCAGGTACCTTAAAGAGGGTAAAAAAGTGCATCTGGATGCTGTTAAAGTGTAGTTAGTTATCTGATATGTTATCTTATCTTTTGCTATTAACTGCACAGACAGCTTCAAGATATCTTGTTTATATGCCCATACTTTTACTCACAATATGTAGCCTTGGCTGGTGGGTTTTTTAATCACTGCAGTAAAATGGTCTCCATGTGGTTTTACTTAGAATTTTTTCACCTAAGGAATGCTATTATCCCAGCTGTTCTAGGGGGAGAAAATAAGTGAAAACTTTTAATTAGCTTCCACCCCAAATAATAAACAAAAATCATGTCATAGTTAACAGATGCAGCCATAGATTACAAAAAGAATACCTTCCTTGTTTTAATTTCTTTAGTAAATGAGAAATTAACTCACCTTTATTTGGTGTGAGTGTTGATTCATTCTGATGAATCTTTTTTAATGAAGTGGATGTTTGGGTGAAACATCCTTTCTCAGAGGTTTCTGCTGGATGCTCATTATCAGCCACTACATATTAAATAATTTCAGTGTGTATAAATAAATATGTAAAAATCAGGTGCAGTATAATAGCAAAACTGTTACATCACCTAAAAAGCTACACTTAGATGCACAAGAAATTAAGAGTGGGTTCATGACATATGCAGATCTACACTGCATCACTCAGTCCCATACAGAGATATTGAAGCTAGCCCAGCACAAGACAGATCTGGAACAAGAAGCAGCACTGTTGTGCCAACATCCTGCTGTGCCAGAGCCAAATAATCCTGTTAGGAGACTGTGCTGATGCCAAGACTCAAGCGTATATCTCTATTCAATACTGCACAGTTCGTTATTTACATTCTAGGTTGTTAGGACATTCATTACATGGAACTGCATTGCACGGTGCAGGAATACACAGATATCCTTATTTACTATTCAAAACACAATGGACCTTGATATGCAGCATTCAGCGTTTATTCCCCTAATGTTTTGAAAACTACTTACATTTTCAAAAACTCATTATATGGAAACGGGATTTCACAGTGTCTAAGATTAAGATTGTTCTAACTCTACTTCAAAGAAAGGCTGGCACTATTCCAGGTTAGAGGGGTTTATTTTGCACTTCAAAAATACAATGGAGGTTCATGTAAATATACAAGGAAAGGTCAAACCAGTTAACCTTCCAAACCTTGGAACTTCTCGCAGTCTATCCATGACAACATAGATGCTGGAGTAAGTGTGCTATGAAATACTGGATAAGTATTAGAGGATAATGTCTGATGCATTATAGTCTCAAGGGGCAGAAGTTACATTTGTTCAAGGAAATTAGGAAGGTAGGGCAGCTATTCTTGTATACTGCTATTAGTTTCTAAGCTGACTGCTTTCAAGAGACCTCGTGTTTGCCTACACAAGCTGTAGTTGCACATTTAAACACCAATGTGTTTGTAGAGAGTTGTGAATTCTGTGCATGCCTCAATTATAAAATTAGCCATGTCCTTGTTTATAAGGAAACATTTGTTTCTCTGCATCAGAAAACAACAAAAAAAAAAGTGATTTGATGGGGATCTTGCCTGCTCTGAATAAGTCTTCTACTTTGAATGTTCTTTTTTTCCATAGGGTATTGATTCTGTGTGTTGTTGATCCCTCAAGCTGTTAAACTTTGTACTACTGCTCTCTCTAGGTATTTATATTAGAATACATACTACAGGTACACTTTAAAAAAATCATGTTAGACAGGAGATGAAGTATCATTGAGCTAAAATGTCATCAAATACAATGTAGACTGTGCATACCTTAGGTTTGAATTTGGTCCATTACTTGCTAATATTGAAAATACACCAGAAACTTCCATGTTTGATGGAAGGAAATAAGATACAATTTTTTCTTATGAATTCATCCAAACTCTAGAGTGACTATAGTTCCATTCCTGTACCACTGCAGTAGTGACTGCAGAGGTGTGACATCAGTTAAAGAAAACTAAGGCAATAACAAGGTATAAGATATGTGAGTGCCAAAACCAACAATTTTCTATTTGTTTAAAAATTTTCCAGCTATTTCATTATGGCCTGCAATATTTAGAAGACAAAAAAGCAAATTTTGCCCAATTATGTAGACTGACTAAATACCATTACTTGCTCAAATTGCAATAGGATAGAACACTCTTTATGTACACACCAAGATTTACCTGAGTGTGCCTGAGTATCTTGTTAAGCAACTTTCCCATTCACAGTGTGAAACATGTGATGTCTTTTTACAATAATAAGAGAAGTGGTCTCTTAAATTAGGTACATAACAAAGATTGATACCTGATTGAGTCACTTTAAAAAGTCACTAAATTCTAATTGAAGATAATGTTTAGATTAAAAACCTTGGTAAAACATTTATTGTAAATTTTTAATTTGTTTGTTCTCTGACTACCATTTCTTGTCTCCTCTCAGAAAAGTAACAGGAAAAGTCGATTTCACTGCACTTGAGCATTTTTTTAATAAAATATTTCCTTTTGTCAGATTTTACCTCACTTTTATGATTTCTCTCAGGTAAGGAGTATATATAAAAGAGCTAGTACAATATCAAATGTGGCCAATTTGAGAAAAAGTAATTTTTTCTTCTGGTGGTGTAGGGGATATATAGACTACAGAACCAGAAGATAAGTTTGAAAAACTTTTTTAATGTAATGACCCTTCATTTCCAAGTGTCTGTTCTATCTCAGTCATCTTCCCCACGGTTTTTAAATCAATATTGATCTTGGAGCTTTGTAAAAACCCATGCTGATAACTCTGCAATTATTGTCTTTTCTCTTTAATTTTTTCAAGCAAGTGGAACTTTAACATTTTCAAACTGTATGTGAGTAGCCCTATCACAACAAGTAGATGTTTAGAACATGGTGAGATTTATGGAGAATCACCTTAAATCCTCCAACTAATCAGTGATGTTGTAGTGATTACATAGGTCAGTGCCTATCTTATATCAGTAGAGAAAATGTGGCAGTCTAAGGCAAAGGATAGAAGCCAGTTATCAAAAAAAGAGAGAAATCCAGTTATAAAACAATATATAAATCAAATATTATTTATTACAGAGAGATATATCAAGTAGTAACTTATTTTTTTGCAGCATATACTGTATTCCTAAGCACATGTTTTTCTGGGTTTGTTTGTAGACAATAATTGTTCAAAAGATTCCAATGATCTGGGGTGAGGAAAAGGTAGATGTTGGAGACTACCTTGCTCAAATATATGATTTTGTTGGTGGGGGAGAGGACAGGGTGGGAAATGGGGGTGTGAATAGGATGGTAGGGTTTTGAATTTTTAGTTGGAGCTAAATAGAAAATACTTTTTCTATTCCAAAGTATTATGGAGACGTGAGTTTTAAAGCTTCCCATTAAAATTATAACCTTGAAAATCATAAATGGTGCTTCTCTCTTTGGAAATGACAGACTTAGTCAAGTTAATGTTTTGAAAATATTTTTTCCTCTTTTTTTAAAATTTGTTAATGATAATCAATATGTTAAAAGATGTCAGTCTTAAGATGAACAGTTTTCTTTTCCCCTCAGCAAGATATTAAAATGTGCTACTTCAATAATTTTAAAACTTTCTTTAAAAACAGTTTTGTAATGGAAAATTCATTTAAACAGTCTTTTCTTCATAAATTGCTACAATTTTAATAAGGAAATATATATAGGAAGAGTGAAGATGGGAAACTTTTTTCAAAAGCATGACAAGTTTTGCAATCTGGTTTCTAAAAATGCTGCAAGTCTGCATCTCTGCACTGTGTGAAGGGGAATTTTCAGAGGTGAAAGATTATATTCTGATTAAGGCATGAGTCTGTGACTCAGAAGACTAGTAAACATAGGACTTTAAACATAAGACTCCACTATGATATTTGGTAATTTAGTTACTCTATTTCAGTCAGCTCTTCTCTTTGAAATGGGTGTACCTTGCAGAGGTATTGTAAAGGTAAAGGTATTAACGTCAGTCTGCTGTGGTGATGAAGGTTCTGTAAGTACCCACATAAAAATAGTGAATGTTCTTGGCCTGCAGTTCCTTCAACAATTAATGAAAAGGTGTATTTCCTTGAATATGACTATGGTGGAACTATTTGATGCAACGGCTCATTATTGTAATATATTATTTATTGAAGTATCATTTTTATCTTTAAAATGAAATAGTCCCTGCAAATTTGTCCTTTGTGTCCTTAGCTCTCCTGTTAAGGATTATTTGGAGGAGTATTTTAGACATCCTGATACTTTAGTTTCTGTGGAATTTACAAAAAATATAGAGGTCCAGTAAAATCTTGCAAAGTACAGCAATTATATGCGCAATAAATATCAATGTGTGATTCAGATGAATATATGGATCAGCACTATTCCACCTCATTTAGAATTCAAAACCTCAAAAGATCAATTTTATATTTACCTTTCTATAGAGATAAAAATACATACCTATGATATATAAATACAAGCTAATTCGACATATAAAGCATCAAAGAGGTGATTTGAAAATTTAAAAAAAAAATATATTATGCTAAATTCTGCATTTAACTGGCTGAAGATAGGAGTATTATTGACAAGGCCTTGTCCCATCACAGCATAGGTGATTTTATTTTGAAAAATTCTTCTGCTGCTTCCAGACAGGATATTGAGATACAAAACCAAAAGTAGGCATCTAAAACAAGGACCAAACAAAAAGAGATTTTTGCACAAAGATTTGAAAATTATTATCTTTGCTGCAATAAGATTTAAGAAGATGGCTTAGTGTCACTACTGCAGTCTCCTTATTGACTAAAGTAGATATTTGAATTATGCCATTGAAATCTAGGTCCTATATCTTACATAGAAATACAAATAAAATACAGTGTTTTAAATTAATCCTTTTTAAAACAGAATGCATAACCATATTTTTTCTGAATTTGTTTTCTTAAAGTACATCTTATTTCCTAACAAAGCTATGTAAAGAAGAATGCGAAAAGTGAGAAAGCAAACGTGCAAGAGAAAGCAACGAAACAATATAGGAAAGCAAAATATTACTTGTTCATTTCCAAAGAAATTTATTTTCAAATGAACATAAATTTTAAAATTTGAATTCCACAAGACTTTTAACTTTTCTTTTGCATTATTTTTTTCATGTCAAGAATGATCTGTCCATAGCTTATATAAAATAGTAATAAAATGTATTAATTCTATTGTAGAACATTTAATTAATGAACAAATCTCTCTGCTTTTAAAATATATTTTAGAGTTCTTCTACTTGAGGAAAAAAAAAGTTTGATAAAAAAATAAAAATAATTCAAATAAAACTATACAAGAAAATATGATTGTTAAAGTCCTGAAAACAATCCCTTTTTAACGTTTAAGATATGTAGTTCATTTTAAGAGATTTCTTTGAAAACTACCATTAGGCATTTTAAACCTACTGTAGCTGAAAAGTATTTTTTTAATATATTCTAATGAACAACTTTTGTTCCTGTTAGCATTTTTTACTATACTTTCTACATACATTACTGGCTGGAATTCTTTATTTCCTAGCTTTTTTCCTATTTTCAAAATATTTAATTAAAGTTTTTTTTCAAGTAATTGTTAATCTTCCTCTCCTCAAAATCGCTAAAAACTTTGTTTGTTGCTATTATTGCTTTATTCTAATCATGCTTGATTTGATTTATTTTCCCTGGAAAAAAATATTTTGCTGCCTTCAAAACATGCATTAAGACAGACACGTATGGTTAGCAGCATTGCATAGAAATTATAAGGTCATTTTTTTAACAAAAACAACTTGACTCACTAAGTCAGAGGCTTTTTTCTACTTCTCCCCACTCCTGTGCTGTTGAATTCTAATTTGTTGCAGTTGCCATAAACACCCTTTGGGAATTCAGTCAGTGTCCAGGGTGGAAACCAGACTGCTGTCTCCTTTAGTTCATGCCCTGTTAGATGCCCTCTGAATAGGCATTTATGTATGGTTGTTACCTTGAGTTTCAAAAATGATGAGGCAGGGAAAGGGTAGAAGTGAATTTAGTTTCTCTGTTATGTTCTAACATTAGTGCTATACATCAGCATTGGAAGTTACAGATTATGCCAGCAAAATTCATCATGTAGGACTGAGCATAGCCCATGGGTACAACACCAGTCAAAAGTATAAATTCCTATGTGTGCTAAAATAGTCCTGCATTGTTTCTTACACTCTGACTTACTTATTTGTTTTACTTACCCTTTACTGTCATCTTTTGTTGTAACATGTGCAGTATGATCTGAAAGTTAAGGCTTATTGCCACACTAAAGTTTTGTTTTGCTTATCCTAATTCATTTTATCTTGTTAGATTGTGAATAAAAATACTTTGGAGTCAGTACAAATAAAAATGTACAAATAAAAATTTTCCCCACAATTTTCCATTGATTAAAAGAAATGATAGTAGTTTTTAATTTCTGCATGTAAGCATTTCTTAATTCTACAAGGCTGGGAGAAGACTAAATTTTATGATCCTTAGAGGGCCCTTCTGTCCCTAACCATTCTGTGATTCTGTAATTCTTTCTCATGGAAACACTGCTTTTTGGGTCACAAGATTTCCCCTAATCCTTGGTCTTGCTGTCTTCCCTAATTCCACAGGGGAACACTGCAGAAAGAGTGACTGGGTTAATTTGTATATTATCAAGAATTCTTTCGCTTTAGAGAGACTCGATGTGACCCAGAGACCACATGAATATCAGACAGATTGTAAGGCTTGAGCCACGTAAATGGTGATATTTATGGCTGTGTTTAATGTATTTCATGAGGCAGAAACATTAAACTCATCTCTGTACCCCGGCATTTTTCTGTTTCCATAGATGCCAAAGTGAAATCTGCCATCAAATATTAAAAATAAATCTTTCTTGCAAATATAGCAAATTACCCTTATCTGGAATGATCAAAGCTGGGTACATTTTCATGGTTTCTCTTCTGAAATTATTTATTCTATAAAATCCACAAACTCATAACCAAGGGCTCTCATACTGAAATTCTCTTTATTAGGCATTAAATTTTATGACCTAAAAATGCTTTCAGCTGATTTTGTATAGAACGATTGCACATATGTGACTAGTCAAGTAGATCTAGTTTGAAAAAACAACAAAAGCCACAATGTTCTCTGGGGTGATCAGCAAATAGTTATTGAAGGCTAGGTTCAATAGGTTTCTAGGTTCTACTAGAAAAAAACATTCAACCAAAACATTAATAGTTAGATTAGAAGCATAGAATAATTTAAGTTGGAAAATAACTCCAAGATCATCAAGTCAAATCTTTGGCTGAATACCATCTTGCCATCTAGACCATAGCACAAAGACAAGACTAAGCATTAAGCATATGTCCTGGGTTGAAGTATATTCTACCACCATCTTCATGAACTGTTGAAACCAAGTGAGGCAGTGCTCCCTGCCTCCTCCACTCTGGCTTATCTTCTGTTAATGGGCCCATCAGCACCTTTGCCACACGACTCACAGATAACCCCCTCCTGGACTATCTCCTGTTACTGGGCACATCAGGCCTTATCACATGACTCACCATCCCATTGTGAGATGCTCCGCCCAGAGGGAGGAACCAAGCATTCCAGCCTGGATATAAGCTGAGACTCTGAACACCAGAGGGGCGCTTACCCACTGGATTCCCAGAGGACCCGAGCTACCAAACCTTTCTACAAGATCACTTCTTCAGGAAGACCACCTCATCTAGACTGCTTCCATCACTACGCTCAAGTTGTATTCTGACTCTGTCAGTGGTCTTTTGTATTATTGCATCTATTTTATTTTACTTTCTTTCCTTTTTTCTTATTAAATTGTATCTCTGACTTGGAGCCTTTCATTTGTTTTGCTTTCAAACCACTACAGCATAGCACTTCCAATCATTTCTTGAACTTTTCCAGATGAGCCAATCATCTCCTCGGGCAACTTATTCCAATGCTTAATCACTCTTCCAGTGTTTTTTTGTTTTGGTTTGGGTTTTTTTTTCCCTAATACCGAGTCTGTACTTTCCCTATTGTACTTGAGGCTATTTCTTCTTGTCACTTGCTATCTTAGAGAACAGGCTGACCCTAACCTTTTTACAGACTCCTTCCAGGTAGTTGTAGAGAGCAATAAGGTCACCTCTGAGCCTCCTCCAGGATAAACAAACCCAGTTCCCCCAGGCACTCCTTGTAAGGCTTATACTGCAGACTCTTGTCCAGATTTTTCTTGCAGTGAGAGGCCCAGAACTTAACACAGGACTTGAGGTGTGGCCTCACCAGTGCCAAGTACAGCAGGACAGTGACTTTTCTAGTCCTGCTGGACACACTGTTGCTGATACAGGCCAGAGAGCCACTGGCCCTCTATCCCACCTGGCTCATGTTCAACCATGGTTAACCAGCACCACCAGGTCCTATTCTGCCAGCCAGCGTTCCAGCTGCTCTTCCCCAAGTCTGCAGCCCTGAAGGAGGTTCTTGTGACTCAAGCTTAGGACCCAGCTGTTTGCCTTATTGAACTAGACACTTGTTGGCCTTCACCCATTAATCCAGAGAGTCCCAATCCCCCTGTAGAGCCTTCCTACTCTCCAGTCTCCAGTAGATCAACATTGTCACCCAACTAGGTGTTGTCTGCAAAACTACTGAGGATAAACTTCCTACAGTTGACCATTAAATGATTTTGAGTCAGAAGACAATCAGGAAGTACCTTTTCTCCACTGTGTTCCCAGGGATCTGTTTTTATGGGTGTAATCACCATGCATAAATTTCTCATTTGTAAGGTTGTGATTACAATGCCCCACATTTCACAGATGTGTTGTTATGGTAACTGAATTGAAAGGAAAACTTAAATGGGGATAAGGAGAGTCAAGTAGGTCTCTTACATTAAAAACAAAACAAAACAAAACAAAACAAAACCAAAAACAAAACAAAACAAAACAAAACAAAACAAAAAAAAAAAAAAAACAAACAAAACAAAACAAAAAAAAAAAAAAAAGAACATTTATTTTTCCAGGTAAAAAATGGCTAGGGAAGGACAGAAACAGATAGGATGTGCCACATGAACAAAAGAAATGCTGATTCAGGAAAAAAAAGGTTTCAGAAAACAAGGTGGGCATCTTAGGCTAGCCCCTGCGGCAAAACTAATTTGCCTGAGTGATGCTTGTACAGCAGCAAATGCAACCTGACATTGACCTTGTCAGAATTGCAGTCACAATGTTTTTACAAGGAAAAAATCCTTAAAATATGGATTTCAATAGAATTAAAACACATGGTATCCTTCTACGTAGTGCAATTTTTTTCTTTTTCTGTGAAAACCGGGCATGAGAAACAAAGGTGATTTCCATTTTTCAGTTTTCTGCTTTCTTTATAGGAGTGGAGAATCAATGAATACACTTTTATGATGTTTTTTCAAGGTTCTTATGTAGCAGAGGCTTAGTCAACATTTATCAGTGCTAAGTAACCTCCGACACCTATTTTTTTAGTCTTGTATTGTAGGGATGCAAATTTTTGCCTTTTCTTATAGCTGGACTACAATCATGGAATAATTTTGAAACAGAAGAAACAGAAAAAGACAAACAACAAAAATAACATCAACTACAGAAATAAACCCCTCCAAAACCCCCAAATAAAACAACAAGAAAAAAGTCCCCAGAGTTCTCAAGAATCTTGAGGATGAAGTTGCAGTACTCTGACAGCACTACCACTGTGGTGAAACAGACTGCAAAGCCAAACATTATTCCTGCACAGAACACTGAAAAAGATATGCATTCTTCTTGCAAATGAGATGGAGAGAGTACAAGATAGTAAGTCCTATTCAACTGCAGTCCCTTGTTCTTCCTGTCTTTGCTTCTTCATCAGAAACCTTTTCAAAATTTCTCATTCTGAGGATACTTATTTCAGACCACAACACTAAGAGCATGGCTCCTTGCATAAGCTCTTCGGGAAATTTACCAATACACCAAGTGCAGATTTGCTCCCATTGCTCGCACATCCATGGTTTTAGGGTCAAGAAGAGGAATTATAAATGGGAAATAGCTCAAGAAGCCTGTTTCTGTACTCCAGATAGGATGGTATTATCACTAGATATTTGATATGACAAAACAGTTTCTTGTATTCACATCAGCTGATAGGGATGAGAGAGAGAAAAAAAATAATATTTTTCAACATGATTATGCCTAGAAGCAAAATTATTCTTCTGATTTTTTTATACTGGTCTACAAAACTGGTAGTCACATCACTTTTACACTATTAGGCATTAGGTTTGTGTTGCAAGGTTTTGGTTGGAGACAATGCAGGGGTCGTTTCTGTGAAAAGCTGTGAGAAGTTTTCCCTGTGACTGGAAGAGCCAATGCCATCTGGCTTCAAGGCTGAGCCCATCAGTGACAGTGGCAGCACCTATGCAGTTATAGAGTTAGAAAAACAGAGGTGTTAAAATTTGACAAGAAAAGAACAGCCTGAAGAGAGTGAGAATATGTGAAGGAAACAACCCTGCAAACACCAAGGTTGGTGACACAGGACAGACAGGTGGTGTTCCAGGTGCCAGGTGAGAGATTCTCCAGCTGTGGTGAAGACCACAGTGAAACAGACTGTCTCTTTGCAGCCCATGGAAGTCCATGGGGGAGGAGATCTTCAGCCTGTGGAGGATCCCATGTTAGAGCAGATGGATGCCTTAAGAAGGCTGTGACCCTATGGGAAGCCCACACTGGAGTAGATTCCCAGCAGGATCTGTGGTCCTGTGGAGAGAGGAGTACACACTGAAGTAGGTTTGCTGGAATGTCCCTGAGAGTCACCCATGGTGGAGCAGTTCATGAAGAAGGGAAGGACCCCAGGTTGGAGAACCTCAGGGAGGACTATCTCCCATGGGAGGGACCCAACAATGGAGTGGAAGAAGGGTGTGAGAAGTCCTCCCCTGGAGGAAGAAGATGTGGCAGAGTCTGATGATGAGCTGACTGATGATTGCAACTGTGATGAACTGACTGCAACCTCCATTTCTCTTCCCCTTTTATCACTGGGACAGAGCAGATAGAGAAATTGGGAGTGAAGTTGAACCCAAGAAGAAGAGAGGGTTGGGGGAAGGTGATCTAAGATTTACCTTTTATTTTTCATTACTCTGATTTTGATTGGTGATAAAATTAAACTAATTTCCCCAAGGCAAGTGTGTTTTGCCTGTGACAGTGATTGATGAGGAATCTCTCCTTGTGCCTAGCTCATGAGCCTTTTGTTACATTTTCTGTCCCCTGTCCAGCTGAGGAGGGGAGTCACAGAGTGACTTTGATGGGAATCTGATGCCTAGGCAAGGTTAACTCAGCACACTGTGTTTCAACATGTTCAGGGTCAATGACCAGAAAAATCACTCTGAAAGTCCTTAACCAGTATTCCTTATAGAAATGAAATGTAAATCTGCCTGTACTTACATAAACTTCAGTGCTGGCCTCTGAGCTCCTTTAGGTTGGTCACTAGGGTTTATTTACTGTTTCATATTTAAAGCTTTTTTTACAGCAGAGTGAAAACACAGCATGAAATACTGTGGAAAGAATTATTTGCCCACATCTCAAATTAAGTAGTAAATGTTGATCACCAAAGAAGTACAGCAATTCTTACTTGTAGCTTTAAGAGAGTTGATTTTACACAATTTTATTTAGTTACTTACTAAACTATTCATATTATTTGCTTTTTTAAAGAGTTGGTTTCCTTGGATAAAATTCCTCTGATGTAATTTTGCATTTAAAAACACTTAAGACTTCCAAAAGGTGACTTGTATCAACCTATGATAATTATTCAAAATAGAACATCTAAATAAAACTTCAGTCATGATTATTTTTCTTCATTGACTTTAGGTGGACATTTGATGACTTAGTGACAGTTTAATGGCTAACTTTTAGACTTCTGAACCCAGGTAAGATGAATAACATATAAACATGTAAAACCAATACATTTTACAATGAATGCTATTAAATCTGTGTGTTATCAATCAAATCCAAACTCAAATTGCAATAACATAGGTGATATTTCTTATAGTTTCATGGTTCTCTGTATCCATTTTTAAGTTCTGTCTTTGATTATTACTCTTTACTTCTACCCAGTGGTAGGTAACTTGTTCATTTAACTAGCTCCTGTGAACTAGCATCTTCCTCTTTCCCTACCTTCCCTACATCTTCAACCAGCACTTTGCTGAACATCTACAGGCCGTTTTTCATCCTTATACAACTTCCATGACCTGTCTGTGAGTCTCTAGGTCCTCTTAACTTTCCCAAATTCCTTGTTCGTTTCACCTTTCCCCAGGGTCCCTCTTTACTTCCTCTCACTTAATCTGTGTCTCTCAGTCATAAGGCTCAAGTGGAGAGCAAAACAGGTAACTTGAGAGACATCTTCTTTATTTTACCAAGTGCATTGTTGTAGGGGGTAGCTTCAGGCACTGTTATGAAATAAGCTCCCCAGTGGGAGGTGAGAAAAAGAAACACCTACTATTGTATTTGAACTTTCAAATACAGTCTTGAGCAAAGTTTAAGTCTACAGAAATTTAAATAGTGTTTGTGTCTGGGAATTCACTTGAACAACTCTGTCCAAGGATAAGAGCATTCAAGAATACCTTTGGCTTAAGCATACAGATTTTTATCTTAGCGAGTAATGTCACTATCAATTTTATATACATGTGACAAAAAACCAGCAACAGACCAAACATGTATCAAATTTTAATGTTTTAAATAGTATTGAAAATTACCTTATTTATTTTTCAGCTGTCATCTTGCAAAGCAGCATATCTCTAAAGCGGAAAGTTTCTACTGAAGAGCAAACCACATGAAAAAGTCCACCATAGTTGCTGAAGCTTTTGCCTTGCATACATCAAAAACATTAATCTGACACTTGAAAAAGGATTCAACTCCTGATAACTACTGGATTATAGAGGAAAAATTAGTGCCCAAAACCCACAAAAGTAGTAATATTTGAAGTGAACAACAGATGGTTTTTTACTAGGTAAAAAACGTACAACAGTCACAATATTTAGGAAATATGATGCTCTGATGAGGGAGGGAATAGACCCATTTTATTTATTTAAAGGTGAATAACAGTAGTGTTAAATCTGGCATTTGATCATTTAAAAATTTAACTAACATAAACCAAATATTATCACTGTTAATATGACTTGTTTTTCACAAAAGAACTTCCCCCTAAAAAAAGAAAAAAACCAACCCCAAACAAAAAAACCCCCATACATCACAAACTTATTTTTAAAGTCGTTTTGTAGGGTATTTTCCTTATATGTTTATGAAGTAGGAACATTTATTAAGTCTGCTTCTAGGATCATTATATAAAAAATGTATATTTCCTTTTTCAATAACTTGCTTACTTTTTTGTTTCCATTTATGGATGAGAAACTTAGAATTTCTCTGCTATTTCTACATCTTCTACTGCATCCATGTTTTATCCTGTCTGTATTAAATTACTTGTTCCTTTCACCATTTTCCAGCATAAATTCTTACTTATTACAATGGCTTTATCCATGGTTTTTTCAATACATTTCTTCTTTTGATCTGAGGAGAGTGACACTTCCTCTAGTTCTTTCTATTGCTATTGAACATATGGGTTACATCCATGAATTTCTATATTTCTAAAAGCTCATTATGCTGAAGGCTTTTCATGCTTTATTTGAATTCAGCCATGCTATTGATCATAGTGATAGGCAGATATTTATAAAACATTAATTCAGAAACTTGAAATAAGAAAACAATTTATAGTTACATTTTTAAAAAATCTACTATTTCATTCCAGTATTTTTCTTCAATCTCAGCTGATTTCAGATTACATTTCAGAAAATTCCATTTCTTCTTATATCCTTAGATAATTTAATTTAATAGCTACATCTCTGCACACTTGGTTTAGCTAAATTACATCTTAAGCACAGAATAAAATTTGAAGGCTTAAATATGTGAATTCTAAGCCACCCAAGAAATAAAAAATTGAAATTAAAATGCATGAGGAAAATTAAGAAGTTTGTCATTCTTCTTCTTCCTCCTTGCAAAGATAGTAAATTTTTTTGAGATTATGGTAGTTCTCAGCTGGATAAAATCTAGTTGGCAATCACAGAAACAAAATAGTTTAAGGGCTTTCTTTATAGAATCTGGCATTGTTCTTGAAACTCTCCAATGATCCCGGTTAACTAGTTTTTCTTTTAGGATCCTTTTCCACCTTTTATTTTCATTAGATTTAGCTCTGAGTTTGAACCTCATTTTAGCAAAGCAAGATTTCAAAATAACTCTGGAATTCAAAAGTATGCAGAGAGAAATAGTTTTGGTGTCGTGTTTACTGTTTTGGGGATTTTTGATTTTGACTTGGGTTTTTTTTTGATTGGTTGTTTATTTTGTTGGTTTTTGTTTTTGTTTTTTGTTTTCTTCTGTTAATCATAATTGTATTTTAAATTGTAAGTTATTATTTTGGTTCTTTTACCTGTGCTAGTATTTCCCAGGGTCAAAAGCAGAATGTCAGTTATTCAGACAGATCATCTGGACTGATGATGAAATATGTTTTCATGAAAAATTACTTATCATAAAAACAGTGTCAGGTTTCAAAATCAGACTTCCATTATTATCCTTCCTGCTACCCTTGTCTCCAAAATTTTTTCCAAGTATTTTTACAATTCACTTTAAATCATTCAATGATTTAAGTTCTTTTTTAACTAAAATTTCAGATGCCAGGAAAGCTTTATATCTGCATTTGTATGCTGTCTCAATTTTATTTTCTTTGTTCATATATAGTCTTACACTTTATAAGTTAAATCTGTAACTAGTGCTATATCCAGCAGAGAAAACAGGCATAGGAAGAGCTTGATTCCCCCCATCTGCAATTCTTTTGTCATCTTCTTAGCCTCATGTTTTGATAAACTTCAGTATCAGACAAAAGGGCTGTTAAATATCTGCTTCATATTAGTAATTTTGAAGTTCTTTGTTCTTTTGTTTCTCAAAGTTCCATTGTAATTTTTCTTTCAACATATCTCTGAAGTATCTCTTTCTTCTGAGGATTATGGCAAACACTAATCCAACTTGGGTATTGAAAATGACCTAATATATCAGTTTGGAATGCTTCCAGCTGAAGAAAATCTCATTCATCTAGTCTCTATACATTTCTTTTCAGAATGTTATCTGTCACAAAATAGGCCTTTGATCCACCAGTTAGAGCTGCATTTTTGTTTTACTACCTGATTTTTGCAGATAATTTTATCATTTATTCTGTTATTTGTCATTTTTCCCATGGAACATACTGCAGCTGGTAATTATATATAGAAACATCTAGCTATCCTCTCTGCATCAGAGTTGTGTACTTGTAGCTGGTCAGATTTAATGGAAATGAGTTTTGTTATAAAGAACCAAAATATTTTCAAAGCTAAGGATCTTTTTAGAGGCTTGATAACAACAAACCATCCCCACAAACACACAAACAAACCAAACCCACTAACCAAACAAACCACAAATTGCCTGAAGTTTTGTAGAATCACAGAATGAAACACAGAATGGTTTGGGTTGGAAGAGACCTTAAAGTTCCAACCCACCTACCAGGGGTTGGGACATCTTTCAAAGAATCAAGTTTCTCAAAGACCTATTTAACATGGCCTTGAACACCTTCAGAAGTGGAGCATCCACAACTTCTCTGGGCAACCTGTTCCAGCATCTCATAACCCTCATGATAAAAATGTCTTTCATATGTCCAATATAAACCTACCCAATATCATATTGAAACCACTGAAAGGGAGGTATTCTGCCATCTGGTTTCCATGTGACTACCTTATGTCATAAAATTGAATTTTCAGTTTGTATCTATGCTTGTCTTCATGCATTTAAATTTTTGTGTCATAAATTAGGTGGAGGGGAGGTTGCTATTTTTGGTTTGGTATTTTTCTTGCTTTATTTCACAAGGAAGCTGCTGGCAATTTACAGATACTATACTTCCTGTTTGAATCACCTGAAGGTCCCATCCCAGTAATGTCTAGAAGCCACAAGTTTCAGGTAGAGATGGAGGGACATGGATATTTCTTTTTTTCAGATAGAAAGTTCCTCATGTCTTGACAACTGCAGGACAGTTTGTCTGTCAGGATAGTTTGTCCATTGATGATGAAAGGTTTAAGCCCCAATTCACCTTTTGTTTGTTTAGTTCTTCACTGACTTTGGTGTCTGCAGAGCTGTTTCTCTCGTATATTCTCACGCCTCTATGAGCTGTTGAAAGACAGCTTTTTTACCCGTTCTTAAATATTTTGTTACAGAGGCACGGACTAACTCAGCTTTGGCCAGTGGCAGGTTCATCTTAGAGCTAGCTGGAAATGCCTTTCTTCAAGATAGGGGCAGCTTCTGTTCTCTTCTCACAGGTGCCACCTCTGCAGGACCTCCACTATTAAAACTTTGACATGTAAACATCATATCCACCTACCTATGTGCCAATAAACCTCACCTCTGCCCTTGGGAAAGTGATGGAGCAAATCTTCTAAAAGCTATTTTCTGGCACCTGAAAAAGAATAAGGTGATTGCAAACAGTCAACATAGATTTACCAAGAAAAAATTGTGCTTCAGTAACAACATACTCATTTATGATGAGACTTCTGGTGAAATGGTAATCCGAACTCAGAAATAGTAATCAGCAGGTACAAAGTCCAGCTGGAAGTCAGTTAACAATGTTTTCTCTTGAGTATCAATAATGGGGCCAAACTTTTTATAAAGGTTGTGTGGGATGAGTATATTCCAGGGAGGAAACACCAAATTTTGCAGAGCAGTCAATATGGGAGGCCATAAATGTTACTTAAGAGGACCTGAAAAAGCTAGAAAATAGACTGACAGAAACCTTGTGAAGTTTAAAAAAGATAGACATTAAGTCATACATTTGGAATGTACTAACTGTATGCAATGGTACAGCAAGTGGATGTCATGTTTTCAGTGAGGACAAATACAACATCTTTGACAAATGCAACTTTTTGCAGGTTGATGAAGTTCAAACAAGCCGTTAAAAACAAAAGAAAAATGCAAATACAATGGAAAAATCTGAGATATACTAAGTCATTACTCATAAATGGAAAATATAGGAAGTCATTCCCTAAAGTATTTTTTTTTTAGTTTTTCAGGTTGAATGGTGAGGCATTTAATTAAATCAATTAAAAGAAATAAAGTGTTTTTCTTTTTTATTGATTCTAAGCAGTAAGAAAACATCCTAAATTATCTCATTCATAAAGATGTTAAATTGGCTGTCCAATTAGTTATAGAGCAGATATCTAGACAGAAAAACATGAGCATGGGTTTGGCCAGGAATAACGTTATTTGATATATGTGCATTTGATATATGGTTACTGATACTGCTTTACTCTTTCCCTTGAGCTTCAACAGTGATTAACAAAAGAGGCAGGATGCAGGTTTCTTTATTGATTACGCTGTCTCCAACTCTGCACACAGATTTCTTTTCCCCAGTTTATAATAGCAATAATTACCTTATTAAAAGAATTTAAGAAGGATTAATGTAATTGAATGACTTGGCTTGATAAGCCTTTTCAGCCAAGATTTTTGGTTGACAACTCATCTCCAAGAAATGTTCCAACTTTCCTTTTGTGGATATTTAGGTTCATCTTTTAGATTGGTTAAAAAGTGGCTTTACAACATCTGCCAGCACCTTCATTTAAACAGGGTGCAAAAAAATGACAGAGACTCATCTCAAGCACATCTAACTGTTAGCCCCTGATTCCTGATTATTCACAAAAATGCTATTTCCCAAGGCAATATGTATAATTTACTATGGGGAAACGATAACATTTTCCTCCCACTTCTCTAAGAAGTAGTTTTCTGTTTAAATGGAACTGAAAGTAACATTGGAATAATAGTATTGAAAGAAAAAAAGGATTACCATGCTTTCTGGAAAATAAGGGATCATTCATACAGAATCCAGCTCAAACCTACAAAGAGGAAGCAAGGGGAAGATGGATATATTTGCTTAAGGATATTATTGATAGGAATCAGTGCTGAGCAAGGGCAAGCTTCCCAAGGATGAAATTCTAACAGAATTCTAGAATTCTTCTAGAAGAACATGTCTTGCTGCTACTCTGCTTTAAACCTCCAGGTAATTGTTCTATAAATATGCATAGAATCATAGAATATCCTAAATTGGAAGGCAGCCATAAGGATCAACACCCAGCTCCTGGCCCTGCATGGGACAGCCCCAAGGGTCACACCATATGCCTGAGAGAGTTGTCTAAATGCATCTTGGAGTCTGTCAGGCTTGGTGCTCTGACCAATTCCACTGGACATGCCCCTTATTCTGGTTTCTGTTTGTTTGTTTGTTTGTTTGTTTGTTTTGGTTGGTTTTTTTGTTTACTTTTGTTTGCTTGTTTGTTTGTTTTGTTTTTTCCTTAGCTACAAAAGACCCCTGCTCAGCCAAGCCAGCCTTCTCCCTGAACTGCTTGACTTCTGACATTTTGGAATTGGCTACTCCTTTGTCCTTTGGAGATGGTGCTTAAAATGACTTACACTGATTGATGCCAGAACCTTCAAAAGCATTTTCCCAGGGAACTTCACTGACTAGCTCCCTGAGCAGTCAGAAGTCTGCTTTCTTCATATTCAGGCTTGATGTTTTACTGGCACTTTTCCTCCTGTTAACAGAGATTTTAAATTCATTTGCTTCCTAGTCACTCTGTTCAAGACAGACAGGAATCACCTTCTCACTCATGAGACCCCCTCTGTTAACAAGCAACAAATCAAGGAGGTTATTTTCCCTTGTCAGCTCCCGCTACAAAGTTTTCATCCAAGTGTTTTAGGAATCTTCTGGGCATGTTTGTGGTAGCTGTGTGGTGTTCCCAGTTAACATTCTGTGAGTTGAAGACCTCCACAAGAACAAGGGCAGTTGATTTTGATGTGTCTCTTAATTCTTTAAAGGCTAACTGACTGACATCATCATCCTGGCTCAGTTATCTATAGTGGACTACTGCGTACATAGGGCTCCTGCACATATAGGATTTGTGTTTTCATGGAAAAATAAATTTTCAACCTCCGATTTCAGTTATTTATTTTTGACAGAGCATGTCATTTTTTATTTTTATACATAAAACCTCAGATGTCAGAAAAAATTACAGAAACAAAGCATGTGCTTACATTCCATTATGCATATCAATAAATTTTGGATTATTCTAGTTTATTCATCATTTAAATAGTATAACATTTTTCATCTAATATATTTGGATTAGGAAAAAAAAAGTACAGAAACACTTATTCTATTTCATTCCAGAGGCAGATAAGAAAGCAATATGGCTTTGTATTTGCCTTCACAAAAAGCTGCAATATTTACTTTTCCCAAACAAATAAATATTGGGTACAACATAATTACTGACTTGCATGATGGAACATAGCCTGAGGGGTCTGACTATTAGCTGCAAGCAGCAAATATAAACAAAATTTCAAAAAGGAAAAAAACATTCTTGCAAGGATGTGCAGATTGTTCAGTGTTTGTTCTGTTAATTTGCTACTCACACACATTGCTGAAATAGGAAATTCTGAATTGTAAACAAAACTCTTTGAAGAGTGTAGTGACTTCCACCATGCTTTCTTTTCCAGGGAAACTAGGGCAGGGTAGAAAAGATTGTCCTGTGCCCAGATCTTATTCAATACAAAATCAAGAGTCAGTAAACCAAAGAGTGAAAGAGACAAGCATAAAAATGTCCTTCCATTAAGCAGGTGGAGCTGAGCAGGAGGATAGAAACTTGAAATTAAAGGAGAAAGAAACACAAAAATTAAATAGAAGTGATCTTTGAAATAAATAATTAAATTAATATTAAAAGTGTAAATATGGTTTGAAAGACAAAAACTCAGAAAAGCAGGCGAACATTTTTTGAACTCTTTGACATAAGCTTCCTAAATTTTGCAAGTTTTCTAGGTCTGCTTAGCTTTTTTCATTAATAGCTTTCTCTGAACTTAGATATTGACTAAGTAGTGGTGTTTAGTTTCAAAACCCCAGACACAAAGTCCTGTCAAAGATCTTCCTGTTAGCAAGTTATAAAAGCTGCCACATTAATTGATGAAAGTGCTGCTTGACACAAGTAGTACATCCTGCCTCAGAAATTCATTGTTGGCTCACTTCTCTCATGTTATATGTAAATAGTTTTAAAACACCAACTGGACCAAAGAAAAATAGATTATTAACAATGGTGCGTGTATGAGGAAAGACGTAAGAAAAACTACTGAGTTATCTTTAATACTTCAATATAACCATGTTCACCTCCACGTTCTGGATTTTTCTTCCAGAGCTTCCTAGGAACAGCTGCAGCCTGAAGTGAAAGGGCATCACAGGTGGCCCTTCCTGCTGTGTCAGTCAGAGCAAGAGGTGACCAGAACTCCATTCCATCACTTGATGAGTGATATGCAAGTAGAACTCCCTACAAGATAGGTACTTTTTTCCCCCTGCTGTTTTGAGTTTTTTTAAATGGGATTTGCTCTTAATATAGATTTTGGCATGTGACTTTTGGGAACCAGAGCTAAGAAAGATAATGGGGAGTTAGGTGAAAAAGAGATAATCCTTCATTATCTCCTCCAGGAATACCTGCAGCTGGGTGTTTAGTCTGTTTGTATTAATCGCAACTTATAATGTCATGTTGTCTTTGAGCTCAAATAACTTGCATTTTATTTTAAAGGGTTTGTTTACTTGACTAAATATAGAATTATATTGCTATATTTTATCCCTTTGAAAATTAATTATATTTCTAGTAATAAGGTGAAAAACTTAGGCATTAACATGAGTGGTAACACAAGAAATGTTTTTATACAGATGGATATCTTTTTCATGAAGAAAAGTCAGATAAGTATGGATAAGTACTTTGGTACACAAAATTCCCAAAGATATAAATCACAGAAAAAAGGAGGAATTAATTTGGCTAAATGTACACATAAAGACTATCTGCACCCAAGCTAATCACTTGAGGCTCCCTAGAAGTCAAAGAAGAGAAACAGGCACTTCTAGGTCACAATTCTTCTTATCCTAAAATAGGCATCTGAAGTAGGTCAGATGAACTGCGCCCTGAGACTGCCTATTATTCTCTACCAAATATAAAGAGAGCCCTGGTTTATTAATTCATATTCAATGTGGATGTTTAAGGAAGATGAGATGAATCCCATTCAGGGAACCCAGATGGACTATTCAGAGAGCAATAGCAAGAAGAGAGAATTCTTGTTTTCCAGATCTATAGAGGATTCAAGATAACATACATCTAAACACTGATTTTAGGTTCCTAAGTAATTTAGGTATTTCAGACTATTTAACCTTATTTCAGGCCTTATTTTCTTTTGGCTTAGAGAAACTACTCTCAGCCTTTTATTACTGTATTTCAGTCTAATGATCCATGACTCATATTCTCTATCACTAAGAAAGATGAAAACTTTCCTCAACCTTAACAGACTTTTATGAACAAAAACTTAACAAAGCAAAGAAATTCACCTTTTCATTTATTAACAAAGTCCTGTGCTACCAATAGCTTGGGAAATATAACAATAAGGACAGACCTGCTACTAGGCTCACTAGTATAGCTTGATTTCAGCAGGAGTGCTATGAACGTTTTATCAAATGAACATCCGAGTTTCAGATCAAGCCCAAATGCCTTGGATTTTCTCTTCCAAATTTATGTGGAGAAATAATGAAGTCAAAATATATTTCTCCTCCATAAATGTGATTCTGTTTCAGCAGTGAAAATACTGCCTTATTTAAGAAGTTTTTGGTTCAAATGGGATAACGAAACAATAGATAACATAAAAGGATTTTTAATGAAAAATATTTTGGAGCTGATATACCAATATCTTAACTACAGCGCACCATTCAGACCATTATCCACTTAAAGTATATATGGATAGTTTATAATGCCTCTAATCAGTAAATAAGTAAATTTTATAGTGTCCATGAAAAATTTCTGATCTAAAAGGTTATTTTTGAGTCTCAATTTATCATAGCAAAGAAAGTATTCCATTACGTTTTATCACTGTCAATGTGGGTATATTATGTTCATCTTAAAAAGAAAGTCTAAATGAAAAAGAAACCCAACTCATAAATTTTATCATTTTTCAAGCTATTTGTTGGAGAGAAACTGAAACAGTAGTTTTAGATAACAATTTTTTTCCTGGCCTTTGGTATCCCAAATAAGAGAAATAACAATGAGAATAATAGAGTAGATATTAATAGGATTTATAGCCCATTGAATTATCAGTAGGCCTTTAAATGACTTTAGGCTTTTGATCAGATTCTAAAGTAAAGAAATACATTGAAGTACTTCTAGTGCTTGGAGCTTGCTAACAAAAGAGGTTTGAAAAAAAAAGCTGTAGCTTTTGAGATTTCTTCTATTTCTGTCATTCTACATAAGGATACTTGTAATAAGCAAGATACATCTAAGCTGAAAGTAAAAATGTTACTTAACTTAATCACTTAAGTTACTTAATTACTTAATTTAGTTAAGTAACTAAATGTTACTTAACTTCTATCATCTTAAAATCTTGCTACCATCTAAAAATTAAGCATTTAAGTAGTTTATGAGGGCTTCTTCTACACAAAATAAGAACCTCTATAAATTCTTGCAAAGTACAGAACTTCTACACTGATTTTAGGTTAATCTCGCTCTTGTTGGTGGCTTAATTTACTGACTGTATATGAAATTTAGACATCTAGTGAATAAAAATTGCTAGCTTCCAAACAGCTAGAGTTTTTTTGGGTTTTCTTTAACTTCTCCCTTCCTGAAACCCTTGAAATATTGAACAAATATGATGTTAACAAGTGTGTGTGCGTGTCCTGGTAGGAGAGAAAACCAGCAAGAAATAATTGTATCAATAGAAAAGAAAAAAAAGTCTCCTTCACTTCCTTTAGAGAATTCAGTAAGTATTTATGTTACTTAAGCTGTTAAAAAATATATTTGTTTAACAATGTATTTAGGGTCTTTCATGCTTGAATCCTTTGGAGTTTTGGTGTTTGATTGGGTTTTGGTGGGGTTTTTTTAAATGTCCCTGCAGTAAGAGTATTCCTAATGTTTAACTTTTTTTGTGTGAATTGCTTTGGTTCTGAGTAGATTAAAGTTCAGCTTTCAACCTTTGCCTCCATGGAGGCATAATGGAGATTTAACAGCTTTTGTTTCATAACTGGGAGCTGATTTTTCTGAACAGCATATTAATCTTATATCTGGAACTTTAACCCTTTATCTTTACTGAAATGATGCAGGAGTATTGTGGTCATTAGGTGGTTTACTGGAAACAGACATACAATAACAGGAATACATGTGTATGCATGGATGCATCTTGGTACCCACGTGGAAGTTTCATCTTCATTCCAAGTGCCTGAAAGGATGCAAGGATGTATTCTGTCCCACAATGCTGGGGTTGGTAATTCATACCATGACATCTGGCCTGTGCATATTCTCTACTCAGTGTTGCTGAGGCCACACATATGTCCACGTCTGAGCTCCTTAGTCCAAGAGAAGCATGGATATACTGGAGAAAGGAGAGCAAACGGACACAACAAAAACCCGTAAAGGGACAGGAGCACCAAACATATGAAGAAAGACTGAGAGAAGCTGTGACTCTTTAACCTGAGGAAAAGAAGGCTCCGGGGTAACATTATCGATGTGCGTAAGTGCTTGAAGGGATGGTGTGAAGAAGATGGAGCCAAGATCTCTTCAGTGATGCCCAGTGCGAGGACCAGAGGCAATGGACTCTCACTGAAATGCAGGAAGTTCCACCTGAACATCAGGACACACCTTCCACTGTGAAAAAAATTAACTGAGGTCAGGGTGGCTGAACCCTGACACAGATTGCCCCAGGAGGCTGTGGAGTCTCCTTCCTTGGACATGTTCCAAAGCCCATCTGTACCTTGCTTTGGGCAATGATCTAGGTGGCCCTGCTTGGGCAGGGCGGCTGGGCCCAGCAACCTCCAGAGGTCCCTTCCAACCTCAGCCATTCTGTGATACTTGTATCAAAACCAATATATTGTAACAATGTGCTGAACCAGTATAAGGGGACACAAACTTTGTCAGTAAAGCTAGTCTTCTTGTGCTGCTGTAATAATACAGCTCTGTGGTCTCTGATTCTGCAAATAGTATACTAGGATCTATCTGAGCATATCAGCACAGAAAAAAATGCTTTTTTTTTTTTCTTTTTTAAATCAAACATCAGGAGCACAGATTTATATCCAAGTATTTGAATAGGATGCAACAAACCCATAGAGAAAATTACAGAATGAAATTGGATACTATTAGCTAGACAACAGATTTTTACTTTTAGGTGTTATTAAAAGAAGTGAGTAAGCAGTTGGCAGAGTTATCAGATCATCTGTCTTCATGTCTGTTTCTCCTTCTCTCCTTCTGTTTAACTTAAGTGTCTGTACAGTCTAGCATAATAGTCACTGGAAATTGTGCCATTTGTCCAATACAAATATTTTTATACTGTAATGAAAATTTTTATTCCCTATTTGACTTATTCTCAAATGTCCATCTTATTTTTATGCCTGAAAAATTAGATTGAAATATAATCCCAAAAGTATATTAAACTTTGAAAAATTTCTACTCTGTAAGAAGTAGAAATCTGTAGGTTCCTGAAAGATTTCATATTATTTCTTGAAGGGACGTAAGTGGAATTCAAAGGCTTCTTGCAGTCTTTTGGAAAAGCTGAATTTAGGACATGCTTGTGGAATGCATACTTTCCATGATTCTACCTGTGCTCATCCAACAACACAGATCAGAAATGCAAAACTGTCAAGGACTTTCACCTAAGGCACTTCTCCAGATCAGTCTAAATCTCTGTCCAGTCTAAATCTATGTCCATGAGGAAGCACAGTGCATTGAAGACAAGGCTAGATTAGAAAATAGATTGACATAAAAATTTGATTAACACATCTAAGGCTTAAATTTTAGCCTTTTTTGATTTTATTCTTCCTGAAATTTTGATCATATTTCTCTTAAAACATTCCCATTGCTACAGTTTTAGTCTAAGAAAGTTTACCTTATTTATAATCAAGATTATGATGCTCTGTCTTTAATATTTCAGTCTTTTGGGTTTAGTACTGGTCTGCATTTGGAAGCAGGTTACAGTTTCAGAAATTTGAGGTGCCAGACCCTTAAAAAAAAAAAAAAAAAAAAAAAAAGAGTATATTATCTATCTGAAGGTTAGCAAGAATTTCTAGCACACTTTAACAAACTGCTTGGGGGAGAAGTACCAAGGTTACCCAATAATTTGAAGGAGGGTAGGAAATATGAAAATTCTTCAAAAGAAGCAGAGAATTAATCTCCATATTTTGAACAAGATGAATAAAGCATATATTCACATCTTCAGAGTATCCTGTTCAAAGGCTATTGAAAATTTCTCTTTCTTTTAAACCTGTCCAACTCATCTCCACAGGATATAATTTAATCCTAGTATATAGATATGTTTTGTGCATTCCCATCAGTGTGGGCTGGAATATCCCACTATGCATTCTGAAACAGAAATGTGCTTTCTTTTTTTGGACAATCGCATCACCTACGTTACTGACAGTGCAAAGAATGTACCTCAGTCACTGAATACATAAGTTCTTCAAAATCTATGGAATAATGAAGACAGTATGTCCATCCAAGTGAACAATTGCTTCATGGGACGTCTGTGAATCTCAAATTAGTTAATTCCTGGACTTTAAATTGGCCCCTGTTCCTGTTGTTTAAAGCAAGGAAAAAGTAGCACTGGCAGGAAGGCTGTCTGCCAGAAAAGGGCATTTTCAAAGTCACACAGCATGAACATCTTCTTGTCAAGACCCATTACAAGAAAAAAGTAAGTGGCATTTCAATGGAATCATAAGGACGGGTGTGGGGGTGCGGTAGGTGTTTGGAAATTTTTTGGTTTTTTATTTCTTCAATATTTTTTGTAACTATTTGGATATGAAGTACTTGCTTCCTATTCTGAGACTATAGGGACATCTGTCTTTGACAAGAAAGCAGAGATACGGTGGAATAAGGAAACCTAAATGCTATATTTCTTACTTTCTTTCACTTCTTTTAAATTTTGTTTTAAATTACTCCTGTAAATTTTGATGCAGACATTTCACTTGTACTGTATTACATTAGGTTAAACATATTCTGTGATGTGACATAATTTGATGCGACTTGACCAAAGCAGATGAAAATGTCTTGTTGTATCTCTTATTTAAAAAGGAAAAACTGCCTCTATTTTAATTTGTTTTTAAAGCTATTCAAAAAATATTTATAAAAAGTTAAATGGGTCATCTTACATGTCAATTTCTTACAGTGCTGTGACAGACAAAGTAGCAAGTCTACTCCAAGGTTCAGATCTAGAAATTTAAAACAATCAAAAACACTGACATTATTTATAAACGTTGAACTTCCACTTAATTCATAGGCATTTTATAGGATATTGCATTATTTCTACTTGTTCAACTGTTTTTTAAGTTAATGACAGTGACTATTTTGAGAAGACTTACTAACTGAAAAAAAAAATTTGCAAATGCAAATTCCCAGTTTGAGTTCTTGTGGCAATATCAGCTCCTATATAAAAATCTTTTTTTCCATATTTGTCTGCCATTGTTATATAAGTGCAGAGTTAGGATTGCAATCTTTCTTCCAGCTCTGGAAAACTCTGTTATGAGTCTGGCTGTTGGAGCTCTCTCTTATAGATGTTCTTAACAAGTAGTTGTTAAGAAGTTCTTAGCAACAAGTAGTTGTTAAGAAGTGCTAACAAGTAATTGTTCAAAACAATCTACTTTACGAATTCCCGCAAGCCGTGTACGTTTCTGTCTGATATTTTAAATCTCCCATCAGTACTCTTTGAGAAGAAAAATGCTAAAAAATGAGGAAAGGAACCAGTAGATGGGACCTTACTGGCAATTAGCAGTATTGTTTCTTGGTTTTTCAATATTTGGGTCATTGTGCATCAAAAAATTGTAGTTTCTATCACTGTGGCTGCCCAGATACCAGGACTGCAACTTGCTAGTATTTCTTCAGGCAGCTTGATGAAAAAGAGGGTTTTTACAAGGCATGCTGGCAATAAACAATGATTTATAGATGCCCAGTTGTTCCATCTACTGCCCAGATATGGATGTGGTCTTTTGGCAGCTCACTTTGAAAAGTAATTTGGAAGAAAGACGCATTTTAGTGCTGTGTCTATCCATAGACCAACAGCTGTCTACCTAGATAGGTAAAAACAGATGACTTTCTGATACAGACATGTAATTCAGCTCTAGTATGGGAGATTTACACCTTTTTAGTGAAATTCTTTTGATTTCCTTGGTATTCATATATTCTGAATTTGCTGCCATTAACCACAGCACTGCACTGATGAAGACAAAAATCTTTTAATAAATGGGTGTTGATTCACATTTTTCAGGTTATGTACAAGTAGTGGAATTCATGTTTGTCTTCACCCATCTCTGCAGATCTGTTTTGCAAAGGCCATGCTACAGCAGGGAATACAGCCTTTACAGTGCATGGAGAAGTTTATAAAGCATGAGGATATAAGGCGGAAAGCCAATATCCGGGGGATTTCAGAAATTCTTTGTATATCACAAACAAAGCTCTGAGAGTCCCTAGGTTGGAAAGTCATGAATAGTTGAATACCCAGTTAGAAATTTTTCCAGAGCGCATATCCAAAGGGCTGTTACTGAGTGATGTGGACTGAAGGATGTGGTCTGGATGACTAGACCCTTTTGTTCCTCATTGCTTTACTGTGATGAAGTGCAACCATGTAGACTCATTATACAGTATTGCCAGTGTTAGTAACAGGCCATAAACTTTGTCCTGAGTTTGCCCAGGCTCAGGAAAAAGGCTTGTCAAATTTGTTCTGTGTGTTTCTCTTGACCTTTCTCCAGGTCTTACTTGATTTGACTGTCAAACCATTTCTCCATCTGTGGATCAGGTATCCACATATAATCGGTTTACTGTTGTTTATATTTGTGTGGTACTATCGTTTGACATACAAGTAACAAGCAGTTTTTCCAGTTAGAAAGAGATATTTCTGCCAAGGACAGTAGATGTTTTCAGAATCAGAGGCACAGGATGCATCACAGACAGCGCAACTCTGTGGTGGTAAGGAATGGATCACAAGATGGTGACATCGTGTAGTAAAAGCTCATCTGCATCCACAAAGGAGGACAGAGACAAAAGTGGATGGGCGAGCTCAAATTCTGGTCTAGTTCCTTTGAGGTCCACCACACTAGTCATCACCCTGTTAAAGGCCTGCCTCCACGGGATCAGAGGATCACAGGGACACAGGGAGGCAGGAATCCAAATTATCCACTCCTGAGGAACACTCTACCCAGGCTCATCCCACTCAGTCTCACTACTGTTGGAGCTGTTGATGTGGAGCTTGGGGAATGCAGCTCCAACAGCCTTACCTATTTTGAGCTGCCAAATCTAACTGAGTTTCCCCCAGCAGTGGAGACCCCACATTTATAACCAGCTCAGTAATGTTCACTGAAAAAGCAACAGAGGTCTAGAGCTGGACAAAATGGTTTTAGGGGTAACAAAAGACGCAAAGAAACATTGTCTGACAAATGTAAAAGGTACTGCACAAAGTAAACTTGGATGCAGTCTGCAGCTAAGGACCACTGAAAAAAGAAAGTTGTAAAAGACCCTACATGAGGAAAAAGAATTTAGAAAATGAGTTTCAGAAGAGAAAATCATCAACATGAGCACCATGTTGCTTCCAGCAAAGGGACTTCAGATGTACACAGTTTGTGGTGATACTTCCCTCACCAACATGAATACCATGGTGAAACCCCTGACTGCAAAGTCAGTGTATTTGCGAATTTAGGAGAACGTGAGCGGTTGGAAAAAAAATTATCAGTTAAAGTGTTTATGGTTGAAGAAGGCTTTTGGACATATCCAAGGAGGGAGACTCCACAGCCTCCATGGACAATCTGTGTCAATGTTCAGTCAGCCTGACCTAAGTTACTTTTTTCCACAATGAAAAATATTTCTTGATGTTCAGATGGAACTTCCTGTATTACAGTGAGAGTCCATTGTCTCTTGTCCTCTCAGTGGGCATCACTAAAAGCTGTGCTGCGTTTCCATCTAGCAGTAGACTTTACCTATCTTGGATTATCATGAAGGGCCACCTCTCCAGCCCACACCTCAAAGACCCTGCCACCTAAAGGTCGTAAAAGTGTTTGTATGACTGAGGATTTGGGGGTTTTGTTGATGCCAACAGAGGTTGATTTATTAGTTAAAGCGGTAATTTACAAACACCGAAAGAGGAGAAGCTAAAGGCACACACATTAAAAAAAGATCTCTTGAGTAAAGAGAATACAGTATTTTCTTATTTCATTGTGTTGAATTATCACAAGAGTGGTATGATTGTAAATGGGCACCAACTTACACTCCTTCTGTCCCTGAGGAGCTGTGATTCCATCAGCCTTCAAGTAGACATAGGACTGTCTGCTTTGGACTTGCATGATATAACAATGGGTTTCAATCTGAAAATTTTCTGACCTAGAATGAAATACTTCAATTCTTAAAAGTTCATATGTGAAACATAGTGGCACAGCAAGCCCTCTTATACCACTGGATATAATAATCTTCAGAAATTGGAGGTTAACTGTCCAAGAGATCTTTCCATGACAAAAAAAATAAAAATAAAAATAAAAATAAAAATAAAAATAAAAATAAAAATAAAAATAAAAATAAAAATTATATATATATTTATATATATATATATATATATATATATATATATATATATATATATATATATATACATTTTTTTTTCCAAAGACACCTAAAAAATCACCCATGTTTGCTATATGCAGGAGTAACGGAAATAGCAATTTGAACGAATGTGTCTGAAGTACTTTTTCTGATAGTAGAAACTCAGATGTGTTAAAACTTGAGAAACAGGTGTGCAAAGTGCCTTTATTCGTCCTAATGGTGGGAAACACTGGCAACTACTGATCCGTGCAGAGCATAAGTTTTATTTTACTGTAGGCTGCAGGTAGCTGCTTCTGAAATACAACATTTCTTTAAGGTGAATCTGACAGAATTTGACATGCATAAAAAATGAGTAAACAGTAAGTGTATAGCATGCATCACTGTGACATTCACACAGTCTGAGTTTGGCAACAGTTTGGTCTTGTAGGCCACTTCTGACATTTAAACAGAAGCAAAGAATCTTTCTGGAAGAAGCTGGGTTTGCTTACCAGGTATGAATATATATATATATATATATATATATATATCCTTGCAAAGGCCATCCTCAGGCAAAAAAATTCTTTAGAATTGTTGTTGGAGGTGACATGTTTCAGTTTAAGTATTTTGAGGAAAAATAGCTTGAATTCCACTTGAGAAAAATATACTTTGGTTTGATGGTGAATGCTTCAATTATAGGAACAAGACCCTCACCTGGTATAAATAATCTGAAGCTCCCTTGACTCTGTTTTATCATTTTCATTTCACTTTTTTGTGACATTTATTTATCAGGATATTATGCCTTTGATTTTGTATTGAAGGCTCTGGGGAATTTTTGTTACTTTGGGAATTTTCTGCTTTTGGAAATGGTGTTCAAATTTGCATTCATAGTGCCTACTACTGGGAGATAAGCCCCCCCCCCCCCCCAAAAAAAAAAAGAGCTGTTTTACTCTAACCACTTTTTTTTTTCCTTCAGTTGAGATGAGGTATGGATTGTTTGTTTTCTATTTCTTTATTATTTTTCCCTAGTAATATAGTACTGTGTGTAACCTCCTGGAAATGGCCTTGAGGAGCTAAAGTATTTTACAACTATGTAACAGATATAAAGATCAGACTCTCAAGGATCTAAATTGCTCATCATTCAATAAGGCAGCTCTGCATGAATTAGCATGTTGCTGCATTCAGATAAATTGCCTCCACTATGCAATGAACACTAACATACATATTGCATTTAGGTAGCAAGATTTTTGTGGCATGGGCTCAGAGGGTGGCCTCCATGATAATCCAAGATAGATAAAGTCCATCATTGCTTGGAAGGTCAACACAGCTTCTAGTACCCAGAGAATTTCAGGTCTTGCTCATTAAGGCATACACTGTACATGCTGGCTGGGTGTGCGTATTCTTCTTGATGAAAGAAGTTTAGGAGGACTGTTGGCCTCTACACCTTTTCTGTTTTCCAGCCTTGAGGGTAGAATAAATGGTCCTTTTTGTGTGTTTATGTACATATATGGATGGATGGCTATTCTTTGGGGCTCTGTTCAAAACATTTTATTTTGTTTAGTTTTGCCTATAATGATTAGTGGGTTTAGATATTCAGTTTATCCTTTTCTTCCTTCTATGACTCCCAAAACAATTAAGGTTTTCTTTTTTCTTCTTCCTAAAGGTAAGAAAACCCTTCCCAGAGGCATAAAGCATATGTCTTTTGGGTACTTCTAGTTCTTTTCTGTAGTCGGTTGAGAGATTTGTTTCCCATGGAAACTTGCTTCCTCAAGTTCTCTGCTGCTCCAGTGGGTAGCACACCTTCTTAAAGACCAAAATTATGGAAGAATTTTGGCTCCACAATGGATATCTTTTCCCTCTTGCTCTTTTCAGATGCAATTTATCTGGTTCTTCTAGGGATGCAGCTTAATATATTGAATGTATTCATTCATCCTAATTCTTCTTCACTTTTTTTGTCAATGTGCTCACTAATAGCATCTTTTCTTGCTTACTAGTAGCCAGCTCGATATTAATCAGGACAGCCAGTTCCAGGGAAATCACTTGTCATTTGGGGATTTCTGTGGGGACCACAGTGAATGTTCACAGGGTAATGATACTTCAGGGAAGTGTCAGACCTAACACTTCTGCCCAGAGCAAGTTGTGCATCTTTCAAAAAGCATCAGTTCACTAGCATTTGTGCTATATATTTGTAGATCATGAGTGAAACTGTTTTCAGCTTACTTCTGTATTGTCTTGAAAAGAGATGCGTGATTTATGGGTTACACTTTTCCCTGAAAAAACATACTTCTGAATTTTCTGCAGAATAGCTAGAGGATTCACAGTAGATTGAGTAAACAATCTGAGTTAAAGAAAAACTGCATAGAACTCAAGCATTGTAATTAGGTTAATTCAAGCAAGAAAGTTTTCTGAGACAGCTTTGTTTTGAGGTGTGAATTTTAAATTCAGAGTGAAAGCGTGTCTAAGTCTTCTTTGTTTTTTCTCCACATTTTTTTCACTTGGGTTCTAAACAACCAGTTCCCTGTTCAGATGTGTGAGTTACTTTCCTGCATTTTGGTCATCAGTGAGAGCTGAGAAGAGTGAGAGAGGTTTTCTGTGCTCAGTGGCTGGAGTCAATCAGCACTGTATAATTGCTGGTGCCACATTGGGCAGCAACAACAAAAACAAGCCTGTTTGACTGTTGTAGCTTCATTGTTTGTCAGCTCATCTACAAGATATAACCATGCAATTGACTGGGCTTATACATTAGCTCCAAGCCAGAATTCATACTGAAGGATCCTTCATGTGGAACAGACATATGTGTAATCAGGTATATGCTTTCTCTCTTTAGCTTTTTATCCGCAATTGTGTGTGTAAATACAAGCTTTTTACCCATGTTTTACTCCTGATTCAGGTAGTCTCTGCCCAGTGGGCTCTGTGGGGGAACCTGGTTACCTCAATTTGAGTGGTGACTTCTTCAGCAGTTGGCTAGAGTTTTGTGTGATGATTTGACTCTACCAAATGCATGCCACTCTACAGATTCAGACGAGAGGTATTGCTGATGTCCTGTGATGTCATGTCATACAGGTGAGTTAGACAACAATATATTTGAGAAATTATTGGTAAATCTTATAGGTAGCACCTACATGTGTTCAGGAGTTTGTACCCATTGAGTTAGCAAATGTTTATTGTGACTAGGTGAGTAAAACAAAAGATTTTTTTAAAAAGAAACACATAGGAACATACATTCATGAATATTTCTTATCTGTGCATTAGTAAGTACAAGTTTCAGTTGACAGTCTGAAAACATACACGTATTTGATGAGCAACACTGTCTAAGTCTCACACATTTTTGGAATTAGAATAAGTATCTCAATACTAGAAAGTATTGTAGAACTAATAAAAGTGTTTGAAAGAGAGGTATAATTTGAATTCTGTATTTTCAGGCTGCCTCTTTCTCTGCAGGTTATCTGATCTCACAGGGGAGCTGGAGGTCTTGCTGGAGGCCTCCATCCTGTGTTGGAGGCTGCCTCACACATTGCCACAGTTGGTGCTGAAATTCCTTTTCCATTTCCTGTCAACATTCGGGATATAAAAGGAGACAGACACCACTACTACTTAAGCCCAAAAATTATGCTCTGGTCTGCTGCTTTGAAAGAGAAAAAACAAAACAAATCAAAACAAAACAAAACTCAAAAAAAACAGCTTTAGGGACAGAAGGGGAAGTTTCCCCAGTTTATTCTTTTCAAATCACTGGAGTAAAAAGAAACACAACTCTACCAAATGGGTTTAGAAAGCCAAAGGCTATACAAAGCATAGCAGGTGATGGCAAAATTCAGAATCGATCAATTTTTGTACTGCATTTAGTATTGAATTTCATACATTTATAATCATCATCTCTTCAGTACCAGCAACTTGCCCAGTATTGACATCCGGGCAGGTATTATAAATTAAGCATGATAACCCCACTATTCAATGTCTACAGAAAATACAAAATTGTTTAAAATGGACATATAATTTATGTGATTTTTTTTCCTTACTGAGTTCATGGGGTTCATTTTTCTTATTTTCATTGTCACTTTATATGTTCAATAACTTTGTGTAACAGAACACGTGTTTTTATTTATTTCTAGGAAATTGCATTAAAGATTTTGTAAGCTAGTGCAAATAATGGAGACCAGAAACAAGTATTGTATACTATTTGCTCATTTCATATCAAGTGGCATTTAAATATGTGCTTGCATTTGCATAATAAATTTTACTACCTCAAATATTTAACTTGTACTTTAAAAAAAAGTGTTATTTTACTACAAATTTTAGACTATTGCTACACAGGAAAAACAGATTCAAATCAAGTCTTTTTCAAATGTTTTCATCAGATCAAATTTTTAGATACAATGCATAAATGAGAAAAACTTCACTGTGATTTTTTTCAGAACATGTACTTAGTGATACCCCCATTTTTAGTGGTTTAACACCAAGAAAATAAATATTTATTTCATTTAGAATTTATGCTTATGTGCTCATTTGGCTTTATTTTATTGTGAGACATCTAATGGCATACATTTATTGTAAAGTACTCTTGCATGCTGCTTCAGGTAAAAGGATTATATAAAACATATATGTGTGTGGACCTACTGCCCCCACCAGACTCTTATATGTTGAAACAAGATGGAACACCTTCAGTATAGTGTTGGTGAGGGTGGAAATGTTAATCCCAAGACTTATGTTTATAGAATATTTACTAGAGATGCCTTTCAAAAGATGAATAATTTGACACTGGTGACTTGTGCTCTTTCTTAACTGATGTTTACATTTCTGTACTGGAGCATATTGTAGAATTATATTCCCTGGTACTCAGAGATGTCAGTAAAAGTCATGAAAAGTAAATGTCTGTAAATTACTTTCAGAGTCATGTCTTGCATATGTTTTGTCTCTCCTTCCACTTTTTTTTAAATTTTGCTTTCCTTCTCAGTTAAGTAGAAGTAGCTACTCTTAGGAATACTTCAGTCAAAGGCGTAACCTTTATTCTTATCTTTATTTTTTACTCTTCTTTCAGATAGGTAACTGTGAGGCGTAATTGTTAGAGAAGCAGAAATTTCAAATCCTTGCATGTTTCATTAAATAACTAGCATTCTGTTTTTATGTATGATGAACAATGCTTTAAAAATAATTTAGTTGTCTAAGCCAGATAAAATTTATTCAGCAAAACAACCATATCATACAATTTTACAGACATGGCAAGACACAACAATACTATTGAAAGTAAATGAAACCCTGTGTTATGGATATATTTATATATTTTAAAAAACAGGTATATAAGGGTTCCCATAAAATTCTGCTTATCTTGAAATGCAGTAGCTTAGCATAGGGACTAAGACATAAATAACTGGACCTGGTATAATTTTAATTTTCATTCAGTGGACATTGCCATACATTTTTTACTTTTTATCTCTCACCCAAGATGTACATTTGATGTTGAATGGTGCCCTTTATTGTCAAAAGCTGCTAAAAAGTAAAAAAATAGCATTAAGCCTGCTTTGAAAAAAAAATAAATAAAGAGAGTTCTGTAATAATATTATGCCTATCCTGTGCAATACAAGTTTAAAGCCAACATGGATTCCAATGTGCTATGTACTTTAGAACAGCCTCTTAAATTTTAATGTATATTTTTTGTGCCGAGCTATCTGAAGGGTGTAAAAATGTTCTATCTGTCTTTCCACAGCTAACCCACACTGCTCAGTACTCAGGAGCTCTTCGTTGCAAATCAGCAGTGACAAGAGTTATTGACTGAATATTCATGGGATTCCTTTAATTTTAATACAATTTTTCCTTCTGTGTCATTGTAATCTTTTCCCTTTCATAAGATTTTTTACAAAGCAGAATCCCTCAGCATACGTTATTCCTTCTTGATTTTCAAACATATGTTGGGCATCATAAAACAATAGTTCCTCTGTCCTGAGCAATTTCCAGATTGCAGATTTCCAATGAATAAAATATAGCATTTTTAAGTACTGAAAAAATACAGAACCAACCTCACTATTGAAGAATCCCACAACAGACAGATAGCAAGCGTATAGCTCACCAAGATGTGGTTATTACAGAACAGTCACCTAAAATTATCATGCTTTTAGTGCTGCTTTCTGATTTAATCCAACTACTATTCCAGAACAAGAACTCTGTGCACCTAATAGGGGCTGCCAACAACCTTAAATATTAATAAGAAAAGCTGAAACACTGGCCTCTATATTTCTAGGTGTTTCAGAGTGAAATTAGGGGTGAAATCTTGCAAATTCAGGATCCAGTTGCAAAACTCACACTCACTTCGTGGGTGCTATGTTTGGCTCAAGGCTACAATTTGTGCCTTCCCTTCTTTTTATATACATCCCATAGTAGAATCTGAATATGTACAGTTTCCTTTTAATTTTCCTTCATAATTAATCATAAACTCTGGCATCCTTAACCTGCCTTCACATCTTTCCTCAGACACTCCATACTCCTGATCATCAGAACATTGAGATGGGTGCTGTGAATCCGTGTCAATGCCATGAGACACCACAGACAGTAGAGCTGACGTTGGCACACTCTTTTAAAACAGTGTTCTATTTATAAACCACACATCAGTGGCTACTAAGCTCACTCAAAACCCCAGTGAGCTCCAGGCAGAGACCTTTCCTTTTTACAAACAGCACTGTGTTCTGCTCTGAAAACTGATGGTGTCAAAAAACAAATGCAGAAATTGTCCTGCATCTTCCATCTGACATCGGTATTCCTCAAAATCGAATTCAGTTTAAGTTCCAAAAGATTACATTTTGCAATTGTCTCTCTTTGTTAGGTACAAGCACACAGCAATTATCTGGCTTTCTATCTCTGTCCATTTTACTGAAAGAGACAAGTTTTTTTTTAATTTATTTTTTTCCCACCAGAATGGAAATATAAATATTATTACTGAAAGTAACAAATGAAAACTTTGAGCATGAAAAATGAGTTTTATCCACTAACATTTCAGTGATTCCAAATATAGGATTGTGACCTTTCCAAATTACAGATTTTACATTATAACGCCAGACTTTTTCAAAAAGAAAATAATTTCAATTCTATTAATCTAAAATAAATGTGTGCCTTCCTATAATCAAAGGTAAAAGTGTGTGTATTTTGCCCCTGCTCTATACATAATAAAAAGGGTGGGTATAGACATCAAAACGGGGGATCTGCTTAAACTTCATGAAACCTGTACATCTGCAGTATTTACACATATTCCTGTACACATATTCCCGTTTTACAACAGACATGGTTTTTGTACTGTTGCAGTAACTGGATTTACAGGGGCTTATTTTTATTCATAACTAGATTATATATATATATATATATATATATATATATATATATATATACATTCCCTGAATCAAAGTGAATTAAAAGGAAATGACATGCAAGGGGAGAAGGTAGCTCAGATTTCTCAGCAGCAGTCTAATCATCACGAGTAACTCAAAAGCTGCCCACACAATTACTCATGGAGTCTGCTTAGGAAAAGGCATCTCTGCCAGGAAAATCATTGTTACCTTGAATCCAAGTTTAGTGATGGTCACCTATAATAGGAATTGGAGGGAGGAATGCAAAGTGCAAAGCACTGAATTAAACTGACACTATATATCACAGTTGGGCAGGCTGTACATTTTTATGTCACGCATTTTGCAGACATAGATAAATATATGCAACAAAGGTAAGTGTGTGCAACAGGGTCTAGTCTTTCCTAGTCTGGTTTCTCTTTTCAGTTGTGCCAGTCTCACTGAAATTAGTAGAGCTGCCTCAGTGTGAGAGACAAAACTTTTTAAATGTGCTGGATGAGAGAGTGGTACTTTCTCTCTCATACCATGCTACAGGCACACTAAACACTCTGAACTTTCAAGTAATGAAAAGCTGTGAGATCAAAGCACAACTTCTTCTGTAGCCACCACAGCTAAAACCTAATCATGGTTTTAGTGACTTCAAAAGCACTAGGTGCTAGATGACTTTAGCATCTGAACTTAACCTATAGTGATACTTCATCAACATATAAAGGAGGTTTTTCTGCTGGCTGTCATTCTGATAGGGACACATGTAATTGGTGTTCAACCTCTAGAAGGGAAGTATTTTTTAGTATTTTTTCATAAAATACTTTTCTCACTGGAATAAATCCATGTTGGGGTGAAGGAAGGTAGGATTCAAGCAATTTCCAAAATCATACAATGTTCTTTCAACAATTTCAACAAAAAGTTTGTACATGAAGAAAACTTGAATGTTTTGACTAAACTGTCAGCTGTTAACTGGCAACTAAAGTAGTTGTTGGTTTTTAATGCTGTCAATACAAAATAACAACATGAACAGCGTAAAAATGTTTTTAAATAATACAAAAAAAATAAAATCTTTTCAGCCTAACAATATATACCTCTGTATATGAAATAAACTTTTACTTCTAGTTATTTCCCTGAAATAAATGCCACATTAACTAACTCTGACTGTTATCCTAACTGTTTTATGATAAAATTAACTTATTCTTTCCACTTCTTTGACAACTGATCTGAAATAATTGATTCACTTATTCATTTGCACAGACAGAGAATGATGCTTTTGAATAGACTATCTTAATATATTTTCATAGTACGTTATTATGTATCCATGTAATGTCTAAAGTTTCCATATTCAGTGTGAACACTGACTGATGTTACTGTACAATATATTGCATATTAAAACCACAATATTTCAGCTTGGCAGGAAAATCCAGAAGAAAAGAAACAGGCTGATTGAATGATTGAACTGGAAGGTGGCCTCTTCTCATCACATCATTTTTTTCCAGCTTTTTGCTATCTTATTATTTCTTTCAAGTGACAGGCAGATATTTTTTCATTATATATTCCACCACCAAACAACTCTTGAAAAACAGTTGTTTAGATATGGCAAATCAGTTCCAATAGAATATTTTTTTAATTAATCTGAAAAATGTGAGATGCTTATGTATCGCTGTTTATTATACTAATTGAATTTCGTAAAATATTAAGAGTTTTCTATTAATTAGTTCAATTATTACTGAACATACTCAGAGTTATCTCTCTAGAGAATCTGTGGAGTTGCCTTTTTTACTATTCTGCCATAATACTGGAAGATGTCACTTTCAGAGTTATGCACTTGAAGAAGATCATTCCAACATCAGTGTTTTTTGATAATTAAGGATTTTGTAAAAGCTGAGATCCTTAGCTGGACAGATTTGCAAACTCTGAGAATTTCCACTAAAATTAATTTTTACCTTTCAGTTGAAAAACCTCTCTTGATGATCTCTCATCAGTCTTGGGAAACCAGAGAGGTCCCAGCTGACTGGAGGCTAGCAAATATTATCCTGATTGTCAAGAAGGGCAAGAAGGAGGATTCTGGAAACTACAGGCCTGTCAGTCTCACTTCAGTGCCTGGCAAAGTTGTGGAGAAGATTATCCTGAGAGATACTGAAAAACACCTGAAAGACACTGGTCACAGCCAGCACGGCTTCATGAGAGGAAGGTCCTACTTATCAAAAGTAATTTCTTTTAATGACAAAGTAACTCACCTGATTGATCAAGAGAAGCCAGTTGATGTAATCTTTTTGGATTTCAGTAAAGCTTTTAATACTGTCTCTCACAGGATCCTGCCAGATAAAATGTCCAGCTCACAGCTGGATAAGCACATCATGCAATGGGTGAGCAACTGGCTCACAGGTTGGGCACAGAGGGTTGTAGTGAATAGGGTGACATCAGCCTGGTGACCTGTCACTAATGGGATTCCACAGGGCTCCACCCTTGGCCCTGTGCTCTTCAACATCTTCATAAATTACTTGGATGCAGGACTGGAAGGGATACTAAGCAACTTCTCAGATGATACAAGACTGGGAAGAGCAGCAGACTCTCTTGAGGGCAGGGAGGCCCTGCAGAGAGACCCAGACAAATCAGAGGTCTGGGCAATCACCAAGCTGAACTTCACCAATGAAGTTCAACAAGGGCAAGTGCCGGATTCTGCACCTGGGGTGGGACAACCCTGGATGCACAGACAGACTAAGGAATGTGATGCTGGGAGCAGTGCCATGGAAAGGGACCTGGGGGTCCTGGTTGATGGCAAGTTGAACAGGAGTCAGCAGTGCCCTGGCATCCAGGAGGGACAACCCTGTCCTGGGGTACTTCAGGCACAGCATGGCCAGCCAGGTAAGAGAGGGGTTTGTCCCGCTCTGCTCTGAGCTGGGGTGGCCTCAGCTTGAACAAAATTTTTGTGAGGGCAAAAGGAGGGGGAGACATTGACCTCTTCTCTCTGGTGCCCAATGATAGGACTTGAGGAAATGGTCTGAAGTTGTGCAAGGGGAGGTTTAGGTTGAATATTAGAAAAAATATTAGAAAAAGGTTCTTCACCCAGAGGGTGGTTGGGCACTGGAACAGGCTCCCCAGGGAAGCAGGCACAGCACCAGCTTGGAAAATTTCAAGAAGAATTTGAACAATGCTCTTAGACACATGGTGTGACTCTTAGGGATGGTGCTGTGCAGGGCCAGGAGTTGGAATGGATAATCCTTGAGGGTCTCTTCCAATCCCTCTGTGATTCTGCAATTTTTTGATCCCTAAATGTGTTCAGAATGAAATTGGCTAATAATCAGCTTCCTTAAGGTACTTTCTTCTACAAAGAATATATAAGGCCCTGCATGTTAGAGTATTATATGTGGAGGAAAGAGAAGGAATTTTTATGTGGACATTCTTCTTTCTCTGTTCAAGTGACAGCATTGGTTGGGCTGAGATAGCCCAAATCAGTGAGACAAAGCAAAGTTTCCATTCAAATTAATAGCAAAATCCTTTAGACTCAGACTGACTCTTGTGCTTAACAAAGAGAACTCAGGAAACTCACAATATTGTTTGAGAAAAATGTGTAGGCTTGGGCAATTTCTTTTAGAACTGTAGGTAATGATACGAGAGCTACTGCAATAAGTGAAATGAAAAGGAGACATAAAAATGATGATGTACTGTCTAATTTAGTTGTATGGAGACTGTGTAGCTTATTTTTCAAGACTGACTCATTTACCCATTCTGAACACATAGAAGAGGTTTCAATAAAAAGTAAATGCAGCCATTTGATTTTGAACTCTGCTCTCCTTTGCCCTTCATTGCAAAAAGCTTCTTCCAGCTTTCTTAAGAAAATTGCTGCTAAATGTTTTTTAGTAAAAGTTTTTCAGTAATATTGAAAGAGGGGTGGGCATTTTTCAAGCCTAAGTTTGTCATTATTGCTTTGAGTGTGAAATTTTTCAGAATCTTACACACAGCATGCATTATAATGTTAGAAAATCATGGAAAAAAGAAGCTCCTCAGTGTTACCAAGAAAGCCTCTGGGATCTCAGATGTCAGTTTGAGGAGAGAGATTGTTCTGCCCATAAATTCATCCCTCCCAGAACTGGCATCCAAGGTCCCAGAGCCTTTTCCATATTGCTAAACACTTTTTTTTTCATGCAATTGCAGCAATACAGTGCATTCCATTCTTCAGAAGAAATGTTCAGCTATTAATATTGCAGACAGCCAGACGCCTTGCTGACTGTCTAAGAATATTAGAGCTGTTTGGAACAGAGGTACCAAAATACCATAGTGTAATAACTTTTCAATAAGATTTCATAAATTAAAATCCACTATATATTTCAAAAGAAAAATATCATCTGGGAAAAGAAAACTAAATAATCCTAACAACAGCAAAAGTGAATGAAGTATAATCTGTTAAAAATGCTGGATGCTTACATTTTAATTGTGTGTGTGTGTGTGTGTGTGTGTGTGTGTGTGTGTGTGTGTGTGTGTGTGTGTGTGTGTTTCATGAGACTAAGCAAGGAGAAGTGCAAACATATCTATCCTGGACTATCAGTCTCACTTTGGTGTTACAGCAACTTCCTCTGTGTACTGAAAATGCTGTTTCAGGAGAGAGGAGGGAAGGGGAGGGGAGATAAGAAAAAAGAAAATAAAAAAAGAAAGAAAAAAGGATGAAAAAGAAAAAAGAAAGAAAGGGAAGGGAAGGGAAGGGAAGGGAAGGGAAGGGAAGGGAAGGGAAGGGAAGGGAAGGGAAGGGAAGGGAAGGGAAGGGAAGGGAAGGGAAGGGAAGGGAAGGGAAGGGAAGGGAAGGGAAGGGAAGGGAAGGGAAGGGAAGGGAAGGGAAGGGAAGGGAAGGGAAGGGAAGGGAAGGGAAGGGAAGGGAAGGGAAGGGAAGGGAAGGGCCTTCATTTGCTTCATTTTCAGATGCTCCTCTGAAAACCTGTACAAATGGCCCTAAGGACACAGATCTGTGTAGCATAGCATATCCCAGCTGAGGTCAGAGAACTTCACAGAGACTTAAACATCTGTTGTTGTTGTAGTCAAGTGGGTAACTAGTATTTCAACTGAGAGGAATTCTAAAGGCAGCTGAGATTTTGATAACTATTATTTTTATACATTTGTGAAGCTGAAGTTTTGGAAATTTAAGTGATCCAAATTATCATTTCAATATATATTCTAGGATCAGAATTTTGGAGGATAAGCTTGCCTGACTAAGGTATTTTTGGTCTCATATTAGGCCTTTTGGGATTTTTTTTCTCTTTTGCCAGCCTTTCAGAATCATGTGGTCTTATTTCAGTCATTGTCATGACTGCAGAACAATAGCTGTATCAACCATCACTTTTGAGAAGATGCATGCTTTCTGGCTGAACTGCAAAAATACTTGTTATTGTTGACAACCACTTAACATCCAGAACAAATAGTTTTTCACACTGAAAACAAAAATACTAATTGATTTTAGATGCAGTTATGTTTCTAACAGCAGATTGTACAGCTCGGCAGCCTGGGAAGCAACTAAATTGTCTTTTGTTTTGTTGTTACCAGACATGCATAAAAATTTGGGAAGTGTATTTTATCTGTCACTTCTGCTAGCAGCAGACTAAATTTGCCTATATCTGGCTTCATTTCCTATGAAGTAAGTTTCTCTCCCTTTAAGCTCTGTCTTGTTTAGATTGTAATTACACAAAGTAAAAAAGGGTAAGGAGTCTGTGGGGTTCTTATTTAGACACTAGTTGGATGCATTCCCCCCTTAACCCCTCTAAAATACCAGAAGGAAAGAAGAGGAAATGCATTGCACCTGCACCGTGACAGGATTTACCTGAATACCACAGAGCTCCCAGCACTGGGCAAGTGGCAATCTGAGCTCAGCTAAAAAGGGACACAGAACCATAGAATTATTTGGGTTGGAAGGGACCTTGAAGATCATCTAGTTCCAACTATAGTCAGAGATTCCACCCACTATGTCAGGTTGCTCAGGGCCCCATCTAACCTGACCTTGAACACTTCCAAGTTTGGAACATCCTCAATTTCTCTGGGCAATTTGTTCCAGTGCCTCAATGCCTCCACAGTGAAGAATCTCTCTTTTAATTTTAAACTGTTCCTGCTTTTCCTATCACTATCTGTTGTGTAAAAAGTTACTCTCCTTCTTTTTTATCAGCCCTTTAAGTATTGGAAGGCTGCAATGAGATCCCTCTAGAGTTCTCTCCATGCTGAGCAGTCCCCTGCTGTCTTCATAGGAAAGCCCTCTGGTCAACTTCCACCCCTCTGACCAATTTGGTGACCCTCAAGAAGTAGCAGGTCCTCATCTTTATTTTGCTGAGGACCCCAGAGCTGGACATATTACTGCTTGGTGAAATCTCACCAGAGCAGAGGGACAGAATCACCTCTCTCAACCTGATGGTCACCCCTCTTCTGATGCAATCCAGCGTGCACTTTGCCTTCTGGGCTGCAAGTGCACACTGCTGGCCCACATCCATCTTTTCATTCACCAGAAGCCATGAGTCCTTCTTCACAGGACTGTTTTCAATGAGTTCATCTCCCAGTCTATACTCATATCTGGAATTGCTGTGACCCAGGTGTAGCACCGTACACTTGGACTTGTTGAACTTCATGAGGTTCCTGTGAGCCCAGTTCTCAAAATAGTCCAGTTCTCCCTGAATGACATCACAACCTGTTTTTTCAACTGCAGTGCTCTATGTTTTGTGACATCTGCAAACTTTCTGAGGGTTCACTTGATCCCACTGTCCATGTCGTTGATGAAGATACTGAAGAACACAAATCCCAGGACTGAACCCTAGTAGACTCAGACCCTGATGGGGGACACCATTCATCATTGCCCTACACATGGGCAGAGCTATTGACCAAAACTCTTTGCTCCTCCCATCCATCCACCCATCCATTCATTCATCCATCCCCTTACCCAGAACAGTCCACCTTTCCAACCCATATTACTCCAATTTAGAGATAAGGATGTTGTGTGGGACTGTTAAAGTCCTTACAGAAGTCCATGTAGCTGACATCACTCTTGTCTTCGTTTGTTGACCATTGCAGCACTCCCTCACAGCAGGTCACCAGATTGGTCAAGCATGATTTGCCCTTACTTATAGCTTCGTCTCAGATCACTTTCTTGTCTTGTATGTAAGTCTACATTGCTTCCACGAGGATCCTATCCTAATATAGTAAAGAATTACAAAAGTGTTTTACAAAGATGGCCATTTTTTAATGTGTAAGATTTAAACTCTCTTATCTAGCTAATATCACCTTGCTGATGATTATCCCATTTTTTCTTGTATCATACTGTAGTTGAAGATTTTAGTGTCTCAAACATGGGTTCATGCCCACACAGATTAAGAAGCAACAAGAGTGTCACTGATAAGAACTCATCAGAGGTTTCTAACATAGAGAACATTTAATTCCCTCTATATTAAATGTAAAGAGAAAGAGAGCATAAGAGAGCAGCTCTTTGGTGGGATGGCCCTAGAGTAATCATGGCCACTGATATCCTGCTGTTCAAAGATATTGCTATAGTCCTGTAGGCAGAATAGAATTCCTTTTTTGCATGATCCAAGATCTTACCCTAGCCACAGCCTCATGCGTGTGCTGCATCTGCTTCTGGGCTCTTTGTAGCATCTGCAAGCTGTACATAGGCATCCTTCAAAACTTTTCACATGATGGTGAAGTGGTGTAGATACAAATAAAATACTTTATTTGGGAATCAATATGGTGGAAACGATGGCTGTAAAATAGCTACATGACAAGAGAAATTAATCCACTTCATGGTGATCTACTCACAGCCTAAAAATATATTACTTAGGTAAGCAAATAGCCTCTGTTCTGCCACTCTTCTGTTCTGCTCCCCTTCTGCCTAGAAATGGAAAAAAAACCCTCAAAGAGTGATGAAGTTGGTTAAAAAAGAAGTAACCAATATTTTATAGAAGTAACACCATTGCCTCTAACTGCTGCTTTTCCTCATTGGTAGAGGATTGCTTGTTTTGACTTTTCTCAAAATTCTCTAAAAAATTTGAAATTTCTTCAGCCAATAATCATATCTCCTGTATCAGTTTTCCTTAAGCAGAAGTCTCAGAGTCTGAATGCAACTGTGCAGACACCCATTAAAGAATAAAGCAGAAAATTCAAGGGAAAAATCCCAAGAAAACAAAACAAATTCAAGTCTAATTTGTATATTCACCTTCCTTGTTCACAGAAATGTAGCAAACTAGAGGAAAAATCATTATTTTTTGCATTTCGTTTCTTTAGTCATGAATGTAGCTGTGTAGGAAAATAACATGTCAAGGTTTTGAGAATATCATGTCAAGGTTTTGCTTTTCCAGCTTAAAGGTGTACAAAAGGTTAACAAGCAGAGAGAAAGAAAAAAAAAAACCACAAAAAACACAAAATAAAATGAACAAATAATAATTAAAAAAAACAAAACAAAACCAAAAACAAACAAACAACAAAAAAACCAGAAGCATAGACGGGGGGGAAAATGTTTTAGATCTGAGAAAATGAAAAGTTACAAAGCAACTGCTTTCAAAGATGTAAAGGTGGAGGAGCAGCGGTACAACTGAGAGAAGTAGAATCCAAAGTGCATGAAGACAAAGGCAATAACAATGTCCATGGCTTCAGGCTCATCCCTTTTCCACGGTTTTAATAATCTAACATCTCTGGAGTATATATCCATCATCTTTCAGTAACTCCAAGAAAGTCCACCTGTGAACATTGAGGGAACAAGTGTTTTACTGAGGAAATAAAAGCAGTATATAAAAATTTAAACCTAAGTTTTGCTATTTAGCATATACAGTAAATGATTAGAATTTATTAATTAAGCTGGGCTTTCATAAACCACCAATGTATTTGAGCAGATTTTTTTCACTCTTCTTAGAAGAATAAGAAGAGTGCAGACATTTTAATAACCTCATGTCTCAAGTGTATATATTTCTAGTACCTGCAAGAGGCACGATTCATCTATCGACCACTTAATTTTCTAACTTGAAGGATAGTAAGCTATTTAAACAGAAGGGGAGAAATGTATGATGAGAAATAAAGAGGTCATTCTATTTTTAAGTACTTAGTCTGCATCTCGTGGTTTTACTTGTTAAATGTTCTCATCCTTGATAAAATTATAGGTTACCTGCTGTCAAGCAGAAATGAAGATTGTATGAGTAAGTATAACCAGGTAAAATGTAACAAGGCAGCTGATCTGTTCCTTGCATCTTCATAGCTTATAGGATTAAAGCATGACAAGCAGAAAAGTACAGGGATCACAGTTACACAGATCAATCTTCACTTAGGATTGTTACTTTGATGTGATCCAAGTAAATACCTTTTAAGATGTAAGGATGTGGTTGCCACTTACGGTGATTAAGTGTAATCTAGTTTGATTCAATATATTTCAGTATAACTTTCTTTCCAGGTTCTTTTCTGAAGATTCAGGAAATTTTACACTTACGTGTTTCTGCTCACTGGGAACTTATTTCTATAAACTTATTAAAGCAGTAAATTGAGTGGGGGAGAAAGGTTACCAGTTTTCCTTCTTCAGAAGTATCAGACAAATGCTCTTAAAAATAAATTTAAATATTCTGCATCTCTTACATCTGACTTGCCTAGAAGGTTAATAAAGTCTTATACCTAGTTCGTCTTTCTGAAGGCTTGATAACATCTCTTGACTAGACTCTCAAATGCATGGATGGTAGGTGAATGTGAAATAGACCCAAACCCAGATAGCATAAAAGTATATCTTTTTGAGCTTTTTTTCTATGAGGTAAGAACATTAAAATGACTGAAAAAGTTTAAAATTAAAAAAATTAGTTTAAAAATGAAATTACCTAATACCATAATTTTTTGAAATAAAGGAACCACCGAATGATATGCAATATAAACAGAAATAATTTGTTAAGAAATCTTCCTCAGAGAAACCTTTAATCATAGCTGGCTACCTGGAACTAGTGAAGCTTACATAAATATACAAATTTCTCAGCATGGGATAAATTAAAATATAAAGATTAGACAGTCTGTTAGGAAGCGGGTTGTTATATCATCACTTTTCCTTTTTTCCAGTGGAAAAAGTAGCATGCTCTTTTCTCTAAGACTCTGATGGCCATAGCGGTCAGTTTGCGCTGATGAAAACTGTCTACATAGAAGAAAAAATTAAAGATGTCATATTATTGCTCTTAGCATGACTAATCAAATAAGACACATGAATTTACCCTTTGCAAATTGCATTGCACATATAAATTCGATTGACGACTGTGGTGAACAGTCTGTGAATTATACCGTGATTAATGGAAACTGGGAGATTTCAATCCACGCTCTTGCCAGATATATGAAATAGTGTGTGCAGTTTTATATGACTGCCTGGCTGAAGGCTTGACACTCAGGCAAATAAATGAGTCTGGCAAGCATCTGGCCACTGCCTTTGCAAAGGTGTCTGCACATGTCTTTGCAAGTTAAATTACTTGCAAGAAAAGCACGTAAAATCTGTTGATTAGCTCATAAATTTGTACTCTCCCTTTATTCCCCCACCTAAGCCAGGGAGATACACAGATAGATTTAAACCAGGGAGGCTTACATCCTTCTCTTTAAGTACTGAGTTTCTAAGTCTGTCTGCTTGGAAGTACTCTCCAGGTTGCTATTTCAGTCTGCTACTTAATAACATTAGTTTGTTGAGAAACTGATAATATTTAGTGCATCTTCTTGCACTGAAAATCCCCACTCTAATATTTGAGTGTCTTCCAAATAATATCAGCAATGTAAGCTCACACACCCCATGAAACCTCTTATTTCAAGACAAAATTCTGCTTGGGGTAAGTGAGAAGAGAGTATAAAAGAGCAAACAAAAGAAAAAGGAGTATTGTCAATGCTTTTTCTCAATTACAATCAAAGTCCAGCTTTATCCCACCTCCCCCATTGTTAATCTTTGGTCAGTCTCTGAGTCCTTTCTCCCCCGGCAGACTTATTCTTTCTTAACTCTCACATCTTTGCCTCCCTTAACTCTTAACACTTTGTAGCTAGAAGCTTTTTCTTCATGCCCTCTCCCCATGATATCACTCCATTACCTGAGTCCCACACTGGCTTCTGACTTCCTTCCACAATCACTCTTGAAATCCTTTTTCTTTTCTTCAAGGTCCTATTCCTGCCTATTTCTCTCTCATCTCTCTCTTATTTTGATGCCTCTGTGTATCTTACTTTCTCTCAACCCCGAAGCATGACTTTCTCTTGCTCAGATGTGAAATCTGAGCTGAAATATTATATGCACATCCTCCATATTTCAGCTTCTGATCTTTGGTAGAGATAATAAAATTTTAAAAAAAAAAAATGCAAACCTCAACATTTTTGTAATCAAACTTCAGACAAAAACATGCAGCAATTTGGTTTATCACAATAAAATTGAATAGAGCTCCTGGCAGTATTTTAGCTTCAACATAACAAACCACATAAAAGCAGTGATAGCAAAGACTAGGAGGCTGAAACCTACTATTGTTTGTCAGCATATAGACCTCCCTCTCAAGCAAACTTAATGGTGTATCACACCTCCCATATCAGTTGTTTTGGGAAATTATTTCCTAAAATTAATGAAAATGCCGTCCTCATCAATCCCACTGGATCTTTAAAGAAAAAAGGCTTCCCCTATCTTCAGGACCTAATGAGGTGGTCTTTGGCCTGGATTTGATATTTATTGTCCTTCCAAACCAGAAAGAAATCCACAAAACTACTCAATGAAGGTGCTGAAAGAATCACACATCTTTGCAAAAATTAATAGGAATCCCTGGAATTAAAGCAAGAGGGTGTGAAAAACATTAAACAGAAAATATGGGCTTTTTAAAACATATTTGAAGAGGACACATTACAAAAAGTAGTTCCTCTAAAAAGAATAAATAATTTGAAATTCCCCTTCGAGATCTGGGAGAAGAAGCTGGAGTTAATTAAACTTTGTTTTTTAAAATTACAGGCTGTAAACAACCTAATCTGAAATTCAAGTGCCCCATATAAACCTTCCCAAAATCTCCATGGCTATCAGGACAGTGAGGATGTAATATCAACCAGTGACGGAAATTCCACTGAAAACAAATGATTTGTCCAAGCAATTGAAGATACAAACCTTGACTTTGATGAAGTCAGCAACAAAGTAACCATGAATTTCTCAAGGGCCACAATTTCAAACTGAATTTTCCTAAGAAATGTGAACCTGAAGATAAGCAAATTGTCAGACTCTTTCACTGAACATACTATACATATTTCATACATATATATAAATATATATATATATATATATATTCTCAGGTAAGTGCATACACAGATTTCTTTCAGCATTTAAAGAGCTAAAAAATATACAGTGGAAGTAGAAAGCTGATACATGGAAAGCAATCTAAAAGTCTCATATCTCTATGTCTGTTCTACTATATTCTTTCAAACCTCAATAAATTGTGTAAAAACAACCCTGGCATTTAAATTTCCTTTTTTATTTTTCAGTTATTCAATTTTTTTTCATTGTTTAGCCCCCTAAAGCTGCTTTCCTTTGGAAATGACATTGAGGCCTTGCTGAAAAGCACTCTCATTTGTTTCAGCAAAAACTTGAAAAAACACAGATATGTCTTAAAAGCCTTCCTGAGAAAAAGGTTGACCTTGAAGACAAAGGCCATTTTAAATGGAATAAAAAGGTTTTAAACAAGTCCATGAATATTGATCAACTCTCTTTACAAACCCTTTGTAGTTAAGAAGGGCCAATATGCTGCCTTGTTTGGTGCTCTGTCCAAAATGCAGCAGTAACACAGGAAGGTGATAAGGGGTTGCACAGTCTAAAAGACAGAGTGGGATTCCTTTATTTGCTTCCTTGCCAGCCACTCTTACTTGCTTCAATGATTTCTTCATTCATCATTTATATGATTTAACGCCAAAAATTTCCCATGAAGCTGAAAGGAATGAGGCCTGATTGTGGAACTTTGTTAGGTAGTGCAGGTAAATTCAGTCATTCACACATGCAACCAGATAAAGTTATGAGGAATAAATATGTGATAGATTTTAGCTCTTCAAAAAATACATTACTTTTGACTTTGTACCAGCTCTGCCAGCTCTATATAATCAAGAACTTGAGAAGAAATTTTTAGCTTTTCTTTTTCTTCTTGGAAAATAACTCACTATTTTTCAAGCAAGAACTGTCAGTGGCTATGCTGTTTCCAGAATTCACCTCAGAGATATTGCACTGGGTTTTCATGACAAGGTTTGGGGGGGGGGGGGGAAGGGTAAGACATGGCTTCTGTGGGGAGCTGTCAGAAGCTTTCCCCATGTCCAACAGAGTCAATGCCAGTTGACTCCAAGACAAACTCACTGCTGGTCAAGGCCAAGTAATGCTGGTAACAGCTCTGGAGTAACAAATGGGGGGAAAAGATAAGAAAGGAGGGAAAAATCTTGTGTCAAAATGGAGCAGCCATAAGAGAGGAGTGAGAACATGGGAGAGAAATAGACTTGCAGACACCAAGGTTAGTGAGGAAATAGGGAAGACATGTTCCAGGTGCTGGAGCTGAGATTCCCCTGCAGGCCTTGGTGCAGACCACGATGAGTTTGGCTATTGCTCTGCAGCCCATGAAGTCCACAGAGAGCAAGGATCCACGTGCAGCCTGTAGAGGACCCATCCCACTATAGCAGGTAAATGCCCAAAGGAGGTTGTGACCTCATGGAAGCTTGTGCTTGAGCAGGCTCATGGCAGGACCTGTGGACCCATGCAGAGAGGAGTTCACTCTGGAGCAGGTTTGCTGGAAGGACTCATGACCCTGTGGAATGTACCCATGATGGAGTAGTTTGTGAAAAACTGTGAAAAACTGGTAAGGACTCACACTGGTGAGTATTTATCACTCTGTGATAAATATTTACTTTCTCAAAACCATTTGTGGTTACTGTTGTTTTTCTTTCTCTTAACTTCATTATTGTTTTGAATTCATATTTCCTAATACTGTGAAATGAAAATGCTAACAATATCAGGTCAGAATAGGACATCTTTTACTTACTGCTTATACAATTAAATGTTCAACTGGACAAAGCCTGAGTTATGTTTTGAGAAGATCCTTAGCAGAATCTATCCTTAGTAGAGGGCTGTGGCCTCTACACATTATGAAATTGTATCTCATGGAAAAGGATTTGTTTTCATTAGTTTCAAGGCAATATGAGAGGTAAAAAAAGGTCAGCCATAGCTATATAATGTTTGTTGGCTTTTTATTATTTCATATGTGACTTTCTAGCCCATATTTCATTTTTTTTTCCTCATTTTCTTCTTAATTCTCTGTTCCAGACAAATAAGACCCAAATATAGTAGCATATCTTTTGTCTGGAGAATCACAATTCATGTAAATAAAGATATTCACAGGACTGAGACACTAACTGAATTTTTGATCCTTTTAGAATTTGTTTGGGCTTTTTTAAGTTAAATTTTGAAACATTTTCTACTACTTTTTTGAAGCACTGTCTAGAGCAATTATTAGCTCACTAGTTTGCTTACTGATTTAAGACAAATAATATCAATAATAATAAATACATGAATAATAACAACAGTAGTAGCAACAATAACAATAATAATGGCTGCAAGTGAGTAAAACAAGATTATATTAGCAATAGTAGCAATAATACAAAATGAACACATATCTCATACAGGTTGAAAGGTTTGCAATAGGAATAATGAAATCAGCACAGAGTCTCTTATTTCATGAAACATCAGCACAATAACTTCCAGGCTGTGTAATTTACATATGTTCTCCTTTGTTCTGTTGGGAGCATTTAAAACCTGCAATGTTATACCATGTCCCTAATGAGCAAGACAATGATTATACAGAAATGGAAATGAAAGCCTCTGTCTAAAAGAACTAAATTTTGAGGGGGAAATAAGAAAAATAAAACAACAACAAATATACAAAAACCCCACCAAAAAAAACTAGAAAAAGAATTATGTGGTACCAAAAAACTTGCATTGGACAGTGGGATAAGTTCTCTGAAAAATCAGTTCATGCTTTTGCCTACTGATTTTTGTCAGGTCAATCATAATTTTTTACTTGTTATATTTTCTTTGCAAAGTGCAGATCTTGTATTTGTTATTGAGGCGGCAAATAGCTCATTTGGAGACTTCAGAGACTTTGAAAACATAACCTGAGTCTTCTAGCCTTTCTTCTTTTCATTAAAATTGTTACCATCATATTTGTTTTCAAAGCAGTTTATTATAAATTGCTACTCTGAACGTTTCCAATTCTGCCTTCCTCTCAAGGACAACCAAAATCTGATCATGAAGTGCTGCAGCAGATCATTTTGAGGTATTAGTCTCTTCAATTCTGAAACAAAGAGAAATTTTCTGTATTCTTAACTTTCTTTCCTCATCATGAATCACAAAGAGCAACTGAAGGAAAAGTTGTATTGAATTTTAGAGTAAGGCACAGTTCAATTATTCCGACAAGTGCGTTTTCTTGAAAGAATGTGTCAATGAATGACTGAAAGAATGACGACACAAGGGATTGGTAATCACATCTAAAAGTTTCTCAGGCTCACAATTCCATCCCACTAGAGTTCAGTAGCAGCAAAAGTTGTTAATTACTACAGGTAATTTCATTTCAAGAAAGCAGTTCTCTGACTCTACCCTTGAAGATAAATGGCTTCATCACATATAAATATTTCCCATTTTTAGGGTAGTGTTAGTAGAGGGAATGTAGTGGACCCATGTAAACAGTGTGGGACCCCAGAGCTGTCCCAGCTCCCAGGTTCATCTTCCTGTACCAGGTGTATGAGGACTGAACATTCCAGGGACAGCTTGGGACTAGGCTGTCTTCTGGGCGTTGCTTTCTGCTCCATGGCTTGGGCAGAGGACAGCAGCATTTATGAAAGGTCCAGTCTGCTTCCTTCTCCAGGTGCCTGACGAAACACACAGCAGCAGACACATCATGAACAGCAGCAGAAAGGTATGAGTGTTACTCCCTCAAAGTCAGATTGTCGGAGGTGTGCCTTCCTACTGCCCTGGGAAGAAAGTTTCCCTTGCCAGAACAGTAACATGCAGAAGGCTCTTATTCGGCCATCCATTGTTTGGATAGAGATGAAACGATGGAAATATAAGAAAGAAGACTTCATCACTCTGTCTTTTAGACTGTGCAACCCCTTATCACCTTCCTGTGTTACTGCTGAGTATTTTATTAGCAAAACAAAAATCAGAGAAGATATTGAAAAAAACCCATTCCATCCAGCACTTGGTAAAGGGAATTGTTACCTTTATCTTAAGTTTTAACATTTAGCTCATTTGAACAATATTTTTAAACAGTTTTTTTTAGGAACAGGGATCCTGAAATGCATGTGTAAGCCAAAAAGCTTTGCATTGGCCCAGGTCTTGCTCAAGTAATTAATTTCCTACCCACTGATAGATCTTTTTTCTTCAGGCTTTGTCCAAACACTGCCCATCTGCCTTCCTGCTCTGTCAACACATATTTTTTGTCTATCACTGGTCTCCATTCTGTTGAGTGCCACTCACCAAACTCTAGACCTTTGCCAGCATGATGTAATGTTACTTGCTACACTCTCTCACATGTTGTTCCTTTGCCATTTTTAAAGCATACTGTCAACAACACGGTATGAGTAATAAAGACCAGAGTACGTCCTTGCATGTCTCAGTTACCACCTCTTGATTCATTTCACTATCACCTTACAAAACCAATAAATTAAAACCAAAAAACCCCAAAACAAATCCCTAAAACCTAGAATGAGACATAATCCTCTTTTTCATTTTTATTTTTTTTCTGTGTTTTCTGAAACGGAAAAATAATCTATCAACCCTTGAAGTAATTCTTATGGGTCAATAAAACATCAATGAAAATTGTGTCCATCAGAAGGAGTCATATGTGTCATACATATATTCCTGTGAACCATTGTTTCTGCACAAATTAAAGATAAATGAATAGTGAGTTATCCCATAATATTTTTTTTCACTGAGTTACTGTAATTCATGTTATTATTTAATGATGATTTCCCTCATGTCTGGTAAGCAAAGAAAGCCATCTTGGGCTGCCCATAATTTGCCTGTGCTTCCAGAGTACAGTGAAAAAAATAATGCAGTGATACTGAATTCCTGTATAAGTTCTGCTTAGACAGTTACTATGGCAATTTAACCTTTCCACTTCGAAATACACAGGTGAGGGAAAAACACCTCTTGTTCTAGGGAATACAGAAACAGTAAGAGAAACACCATCTATTCCTAAGCCCCACTTGACTTCCATCAGAAAAACTGAAAGATGAAAAACATATGTGATCTATCAATATCTCCAAAAAGACATTGCATCTGTCTACATAACCATGCTAAGTTATTTCTACAGGAATAATTCAAGTTAGAGATAATAGCTTTGAGAATTGCCAATAAAGGAGCTTTTAATCAAGATGGTTAATAAGTTAGAGAAGGTTGTTTTGGTTTTGTTGGGTTTTTTAATGAAAATAACTTTCATTTTCTAACCAAAAAAAAAAAAAATAAAAAAGGAGTATAGCAAAAAATTTGCAAAACTGTTCTAAATTTCCTACAAATATAACTGTTTATTTTTGACTAAAAAAAAGAGAACTTTTTAAAAATTAGTTGTCCTTTTGTCCCTGCAAATTATGGAAAGTAAGAAAATATGAAATAATTTTCAACCATCCTGTGTATTCCTTATTTCTAAGACTACCAATCTTCATGAGGGATATCTTTCCTCTTCCAAATGATAAATAATTTGCGTGTGCTTGATATGTACAGTGCACTATAGCCTTTTTCACTAAATTTACTTGCGTATTTGCCACTAATATCACCCACCGAGCTGAATAGTTGACCAATCAGTGAAGGACTGTATGTTTTATAATCCCTGATTTGGTAATAATGAATATCTGTGGCAAACTCTAAAAGTGTAATTCACTGTTAGTGAATTACTGAGAACCTCTACTTCAATGGATAGTTAAAGAGACATTCACAGCTGTCAGTGTGTGAAGCTGAAAGCCACCAAATGTGGCAGAGGTTTCTACCAGGCTTCATCAAGGTTTTCAGAGGGGTGAACATTTTGTTCAGTGGAGACTGAAGAAGCCAAGATCTCACATCTTCCTGTTTATTCTGTGATATAGCCAATTTTTAAATCTCGTACAAGGAAAATCTTGCTTGCTTTTTTCTTGCACCCTAATTTTTGACGATTTCAGGACTTAAAATTCTCATCAAATACTAACTATCATTTGGAGTGCATCAAAATGCTGAGCAGTGGATGCTGGCATTATCACTTGAATTTTGTGCTGAAGAAGTGCATCTCCTCAGAAAAGATATTTCTATTATTTAGATGAAATTTGTATACTGAGTCCAGCTGGGAAAGTCTGCCAGATAAGGTGGAGAAATATAAAACCACACTAACATATATCATGTTTCATGGTGAGATGAAATGCAACTTTGGAAACAGATTTGACATTTGAGATTTCCCTGTGTTGGAAAGGCAGAATTTGTTGCAGACATAAAAATGCTCAGTGTGTGCATCTGGAGGAAGCTGTTCACAGTTCTCCGAAGCACCCCTGGCAGCTGATAATGGAGAGCTGTTGGCAATGTTTAGAGAGGCAGATGCTTACCTGTGCTCCTACAGTGTGCAGTCTTGGCTTGATGACAAGGTGAGAGGAAGGACAAGCCATCACAGAGTGGGGGCAATTGGCAGCTGGTACCCTGCTGGGGAAGGGCAAACGGGTCACCTAGGGCTTCTTACTCATCTACAGCAGAGTCATCAATCTGTGCCAGAAATATGTGCTTTTCAGAAGACAAAGCAATTCCTTATACAGGAGAATGGACTGAAATTTAAAAGTTTATGTTTTAATGAGAATTAAACAAATTGTTTGCAGCTTGGCATGTGATATACTGCAAACCAAAAAATATCATCTCTACCATAAAATTGCATCCAGGCATATCTGTGTACTAAATAAATGCAGGACTTGTTGAGACAAGTAGCAGGTGTCACACTGGCAGTATTGGATGTCAACTGGATGCTACTGAAACTCTGTAAAGGGCACTCCCCTAAAAAGTGCTTCTTCATATCTTACCCTTGTTCAAGCTGCAGGGCAAGTTTTCTTATTTTCCCATCTTATGAAAACAGATTATAGTTCATGAGTTGTTCATCATGACTCACTGATAGTGTGGAAGGTCAAAACCGGGAATGTGTACAGTAAGCCAGAAAACAAAGAACCCATTTACACACAAAAAAAAACCCCAAGCAAACAACAAGAAAAAAAAAAAATAAACAGACCACCTGAACCCTTTTCTCTTAGCAGTGTTATTTCATGTTATCTTGCTGTGTTTGGGTGTGTTTCCATCAAAGGCACCACAGCAGATTATGGTATTCTGAAGTTGAAAGATCAGTGGCAAAGAACATACAGGACATACAAGCATATTTCGTTCATGTTTAGTCAACTAATTTTTTTCAAGAGTTCATTGTCAATTTTAATAGTGGCAAAAAGTTTTTTTAAAAATTTGTAAAAATTCAAAGTACTAAATATTTAAGTATCTTATGATTTAAATTTATTTAAAACTGAATGATAGTGGAAACTTTAGGCAAGAAGGACACGTGAAGTATCACTTCTCTTCGTTCTTGGCTGAAGAAGAAACCACCTCAGGCACTGGTATTCAATATGTGTTTAAAGTTGAGAATGGCCAATCATGGACAGTGAGACAGATGTCATTTGAATAAGTGTAAGAAGAGCCAGTGAGGCATGTGTTGCATAACACGATAGCACAAGGACCATTCATTTGTCCTGTCCATAAGATTGTTTCCTACCCTCCTCACTGCAAAAAGGGGTCCACGTGTTTTGATCAAAAGACTAGAGTCTTTAGGCACATCATAAGCATTTGTGAAGTCAAAAAATTTGATTCATCTGTTAAGTTTTACTAAAAATATTTTCCATCAAAAGATGCTTAATAATTTGCTCTCAGTAAGTAAACCTTTATTGAAAATCAGTGTACTTTCCAGACTAAGCAGTGTTTTCAATCATATTCATTGAGAATTTTATATTTTGGTACCTTAAAGCATTCTGACAGCATTGATATTGGTCAAGGGGTTAGTGTATGATAGAGGTTTTTCTCCTAGCAAAATTAAAACATGGCATTTGACGAAGCATACAGTAAACTGGCATGTATTTTGTGTCATCACCTGGATAAAGTTTCTAAATATAAGTGAAATCTATCCCCTGCTGAGATGAAGCACCTTGCCATTAATGACAATAAGAGCAAAACTTCTAGATATAAAATCCAATTATTCCTGTCTGTAGAAGGGTTGTGGACATCCTGAATCAGCACTATAGCTATTATATTCATTCACATAAACTTATGATTGGGCTGGTGTGGGCAGCATTTACACCTGTCAGTAAACATAAAAAAGCTTGTTCAGAACTAGGGTCAGAATAACCCTGATCTGTATGACTTTGTAAAAGCTGTTCCAAAGAAAAACACAGTCCATTACAGGAAATGTTAATGATAATCAACAGGTCTTGATAAACTACAGGTCTTGTAGTTTATTGGACTTCTACTCTAGATTTCCCAAGTGATCATCAAAGGTGTTATTTCCATTTATCCAATGTCTTCCTATATATATATGTTGTTTTTGGGTTTTTTTACCTTTCCATGATAATAACTCATTGAAGGAGTCAAAGCTAGATTTGATCAAAATGATAAGGTATTCATCACTAGTGAAAATGACTTAACCCCATGATAATACCTAACACAGAACAAAAAAAGTACTAAATCTGAGGAGGTTTATCTGCAGACTTCTGGCTCATTTTCCCTTAATCAGTTTTAATCAGCTTCTTCCTTTTACACTACTTTGAAATAAAGCTTAGACTAATGTTGCAAAGGCCCCATCTAGAAATGTCCTGTCTAATGGGATTGCAACCAACAGACAAGAATGTGGAGGGGAGTCTTTCTTGCTTATGTTCCAGAGCAACTCATGCTATTATGAGAAAAGGCTTAGAAGAGGAATATATCTATTTTTTACTTTGAATAAGTGCATATATGATCCTGTGTTTGAGAAGATCCACCTAGACATTCATACCAAAGAAGAAATAAAAAATAATCCAATGCACAATGTAAGCAAAGTATTCCTAAGGGGAAGAGATTTGATCTCTATCAATTATATTATTTTTATTAGGCATAGCTGTTCTTGTATAATCATTTTCTCCCTTTCTCAGTGCTCAGCCCACATACATATAAGTGTTTTTGGGACAGTTCTGGAATTTTAAAGTGGGCACATTGATGTCAATCATCTCTTTTAAAAATACAGTCTTTTTAGTAACTTCAAAATTTACCATTTATTTATTAAACATATTCCTTGTAATGACCAATACTTCTCTAAATTGCGTTCTCCTATCAGAAGTTTTTGAGGAAAAAAAAAAAAAAAAAAGGAAAAAAGGAAAATAAACCCACTATTTGTAACAATATTGCAAAAGAGGATCAAGTTTCACTGAAGTATTGTTCCCCTTCATTGTTACAGTAATATCTCAGCAAACTAAATCTTATCAAAGCCCCTGTCAATGCTTTTTCAGATAATTTTTACTGATCTATAATGTTTCATATTATGTCTTTCAAAAGAACTCTCTTTTTATAGAGGGCAGATTGCTTCCACAGTATAGGTAAATGACATAGTCATCTCAGATTCCTCATGTCCTTAAAACTCTTGTTTGGATTCAGCTCAAGTCAGGGTGTAAGACAACTATGATTTTTAAAGCAAGATAGCTATTCAATATCTTTACTGTTTCGCACAAATTTCACATTCTCTTTCAATTTACCTTCTAATATGCAAAGAGAAAAGTGACAGCATTTTTGAGGGTCATTCATGTATCCAAAACATAAGATTAGAAATGTATGCAGTGCCTTCACACAAGTTGGCCTTTCTTGATAATTACTGCACTATGTTTGATCTCAATATCATATACCTCTTGTCTTACACCAGCGGTTATGACATAAAACAGGACTACTGTGGCTTGGCTTTTCACTGCCACACATGAAATCCCTCTATAATTAATTAGTGTTGTTATAGCAACACCTTTTATGACATTGCTTGACACTCAGGGGAGGGAGTGACACAGGAGTGAACTGTATGAGAAATCATGCTGCAAATTTCATTCTTGAACTCCCTGACTACATTTTTTCTTTTTTTTTTTTCTTTTGTTAGAATGATTTTCCTGCTCAATTTTTTTTCCCTTCTGTATTGAAACCATTGAGAATTCAAATCCCAGCGTTAATCTTATATTGGTCTTGCTCACGTGAATCCTGGGGGGAACATGCTAAAATTTGCTGTGAAAAAGTACAAACTCAGGATGTCTTTTATTTCAAAGTAGGGGGTTTTTTTAAATTTTTTTTACAGTGATTGCACTCAGGTTAGAAAGTTCTTGTTGTGTTTCACTGTCAGTAACAGATATCACTCACTTGAACACAGTATTAAAGAGGTTTTCTCTGAAAATAGAGCTTCTGTACTAGAAAAAGTTCTCCACTATGCATCACTTGCTGCTTTGGAAAACTTTTTAGTTATTATTTATTAGGAAGTAGCTAAAACTTCGAATTAAAAAAAAAAAAAAAGGGAAAAAAATGGTAAAGGACAGGCTTCATAAAAGTTTTGATGAAGGAGGTCCCATCCCTTTAATCAGGAATGATACATACTGCTGAGCTACTGCTTTTAGCTGTCAGAGCTTCATGTGAGGGAACATTCTCCAACTACCGTGACTCTGCATGTTTACTACTGGGGTGAAAAAAAACCCATATATGTGTGAATGATCTCTTCAATGGCGCAAAAGCCTCAGCAGTGACCCTGCTGTAAGAGCAGTTCTGTTGGGACGCAACAAAATCCTGTCACCACCACTCAGGTGAGTTGCCCAAAAGTTTACTGCTATCACAGCAGTTTATACTGCTAGAAGGGTCAGTTTCCATGCTGTCCCCTTCCCTGTTCTCTTCCCCACATTCCACCACAAACACACAATTTATCAGTTTGCTCTTCCTCTCCTCCTGGAGCCAACACATTCGGGCAGCAGACATTGCCAGTTCTTTGATCAAGATGAGTAATTTGGCTGTTCCTCATCTTCTCTGAAAAGGAATGGTTCGGAGTTCCTGCTGCTGAATTTGCAGCATGGAGTCCTCTGGGTTTCATTCTGTGATGTTTTTGTGCCATTAGCAAGACAATACTAAAAGAGAGATGAAAGAGATCCTAAAACAAATGATCCTCATGGTCATTAAGAGTAAAAAAGAGATCCGATATTTTGCTATGCATTAATTATATACATTATAAATGGTTGACACTCCTGCTATGTTTATTATTACTACTATTATTATTAAATATTAATGCAAAAGTGTCTCATTTTATAAGGGATAAGATAAAAGAAGTATATATGCCATAGTTCACAGTGTAGAAGCACACACCCATAAATTCTCAAGTGAGAATTTTCTCAAGTGCTCTTAAGAGAGAGCAAAAATAAGCTTGTTTCTTCAGAGAAATCAACTGTGAGTCCAGGAAAGTCTAACCCAAAATGCTAAACAATTCCTTGAAAACAAGGATTCACACTCACAGTAACTGTTAGTCTGTAGATTCTTTTGTTCCTTCTTTCTGGCCAAATGAATCAAAGCCTGAATTTTGGCACGGCTTCCACTAAGAAAAGGATAAGGTGATCTTCCCACCTGCTGTGCTGTTCAGTGCTGCAAGTTTGCTTCACTAAGCTGAGAAATGGAAATACAAAATCTATCAGGGACAAGGGGGAACAAAGCAGCCTATTGAAATTTCTGATCAGTACATAAAAACTAAGAGTTTCTTTCTCTTCCACTAGTGCTTCAAAGGAAAGTGTTAAACAACAAGACAGTTTGAAAGATGTCAGTTCTGTGTTTTCTGTATTATGCATATGATGAGATTGTCTCCAAAAGACAGCTCCAGAGGGATTTAGGCAGAGGAATATCCAGTTTCTGAATCCCAAGAAAACTGAAATGCTGAATTGAAATGTGTGAGGATTTAGAAACCTATGGGTATGTATTTCTAGAGTGCAGAAAACTTTGCGTTTGAAAAGCAACATACCTACAGAGATTGTGAAGGGCTTTTCTGTACCACAGTCCTCCTTACAGGTATCAGCAGAGTAAGTCCCACTTCAGATTACTCAGTCCTTTTTTTAATATGGCCCTCAGGCACTTCAGAAAATTTCATGTTATGTCAAAAGCTGACAAGAACAAAAAAAAAAACAAAACAAAACAAAACAAAACAAAAAAAAAACAACAACAGCAACAAAAAAACAATTCAATGGAAGTGGAAAGGCAAACTAACAAAACTGCTTGGCAAAAATGTCTCATTGCTCTTTTGTTCTACCTTCCACAGTTTTGCTGGAAATGGAACTACTATAAGCAGGGCTGAGATCCTGATTACATTTGATATGCAAATGGACATCGGACAGTAATTTTTCTGTACCAATATTGCATTCACCAGTGTGTTGTCACCATAAGTCCTGAAAAAGATGTGGGCTGAAGGCCTCAATTAACTAACTACATATCTGTTGCAATAATACCATAAAAATACACTCCTGATCTAGTCTGAACTTCCTTTTTTCCAGTGGAAAAAAAAATATACAGTGATACAAGCAGCCATTCTTTTGTTGTGTAGTTCATAAATGGAACTAGATCCACTATTTTTCCTTAGGCTGTGTTAAATTATTTCAATAAAAATTACCCTTATTTAATATTCTGTTCATACTACATAACATAGGATGTGTCAATGGCAAATATTCTTTTGAATGTCTCTAAATACTGAAGTGACTGAAGAGAGTAACTGCCATGTCTGTGATCCCTTGAAATGGAAGAATAAGTACATAGGAGAGCACCACAAAAATGGCAAACATGATGATAGATGTTGTAGCTCAGCAGGGCAATTTTCTTACTTCCCCAACAATTGATATAAATGATTATGTATTTAAGAAAAATTGTAAGCTTGGAAAATCACTGCAATACATAAATATGTGTATCAGTATTTTAAGTTAAAAGAAAAACCCACAAACAAATAAACCAAAACAAAGCCAACCACAACAACAACAACAACAAAATTAAAACAAAACAAAAATGAAAACAGAAGTACTTCTGAGCTTGAAATCTGTCAATAAGCAAGAGACAGCACACACTTATTCTGGACAGTCGGACAGTAGATGTAGGATTTTGTGCCTGGGAGGAAAAAACTGTATTTTTCTTTAAAGTGCATTTTAAGCTATATTTTAATTCTTAATTTTAATTATTTTCCTCAAAAGAATCTTCATGTGTACATTATTTAAAAAGGCAAACTGGCAGGTTATCTTATACAGTTTGTTCCTTGAGCTTATCTACATCAACAAAACAAGTAAAGCATCAAGAGTTAAAGATTTCTGTGTAAAGATGAGCTTGTCTATTCCTTAATTCAAATGTACGTTGTGTACTGTAGCTCCTTCTGCTAGCACAATGTTCATCTTTCCAAGGCCCAATTGTGTGATTTTGACTTTTATAATATGTGGCAAATAATATTATTAATTCATAACAATAAACAGTACAGAAACAAGACTTTGTGTGACATGGGCATTTCAAGTTTGAAAATGAATTATGTTGCTTTTAATGAGATAAAAAAGGTCTTCCATTGCTTCTCTTTAGAACACACCATTCAGAATTTATAGAGGATTAAGGTCACCTGCAGCTGACTGATTCCATCCCCATGACTTACTACAAAGCCAAGAGAAGACAGCCACCTCTGCAGAGACCACTGAAGTGTTCTCAACACCTAAGTCTTTTCTTCCTTGGTCTCCACCGCATTAGTATGGTCCACCTCTCATGACTAACTGTGGGAAGAGTGCTCTCAAGATTTCTCAAAGGTTCCTACTCTTTTCCATTTTGGGCCCTTCTATGCTTTAGATTCTGAAGCTGAAACAATATTCTTATCCCAGTTAAGCAAATCCACTGTTTTTCTGTTGCTGTTTTATCCAATTATCGAATTAGCATCTTCCAAGTTTCTTAAAAGAAAAGTATCTTTACTTCATTCATTATAATTTCTTTGGTGGAAAAATAAATTAATATCAGCATAATGATTAAATAAACACATAACTAGATTATTTTTAAACATATAGAAAGAGAAATCTCACTCCATATATAAAGTTATTAAAAAGTACTGAAAATAGCATGTGAATTTTGATAGTCTTGTTTTTCTTCTCATAAGTCAGAAAGAAAGTTTTCAGTCTTCAAGAAGGATTAAATGAGGTGCATGCTCAAAAAAAATTTTACAAGGATTTGATTTCATTGTGAGTATCTGAGAGATTTTGAAGAGGCCAAATTCACACAATGAATGATCCTATTAAACTGGTACCTGTAACCGAGTGGAAATATGCCTGACTATTGCTATACTACTATATTCCCATAGTATTCTGTTACTAGCACAATCCAAACAGAAGAATTCATCAGGTTGTAAAGCTTGGGACTTCTCTCTGAGGCAGTTGCCTGCAATGTGGGATATGTGCACTGCCTGGGGTGTGTGCAAGACAATCCATTGGGAACAAAGGGGGGCTTGTACCATTAAAAAGTCAAGTGAATTAAAATTTTAAAACCAATATTTATTTCATTTGCATATTTATTGTAACTGATTTTAACATATATTTTTCCAAATGTTTTATAATAAACATAATACATTGGTGATGGGTCCATTTTGGAACCTTCTAGAACCAGCTCTGTCATACAAGAGGATGGACGCATGCTTCACCTCAAAAGGGCTGCTTCTGAGGCTCACCCTCCTGCTGCAAAAACCTTACTGGGTAAACCTAAGACGTGTATAATTTATAAATAAGCAACTATAGCTCTACTGAGAACGTAGGCTCAATTTTTTTTTTCCTGTTAGGGTTGTGCAATCAAAAACTTGGGAGACCACTGCTCTACAGTTGTCAGTGATACTGTTTTCACACAATGCCCTGGTCATCTTGAAGCTTGAGCTGATCATTCTTACCTCTGGAAATGTGATGTAGGTACCACTCTGAAGCTTCCATCTATTTCTCTGTCAGGCAAATTACGCTAAAAAGTGTTCTAAAGGACTCTGTTTCTTTTCACTGACTACCAAAGCAGCTGCAGGATGATTAGTTCAGACGTTGACAGCTGCACAGTAGAAGTCTAAAGCTATCTTAGAGGAGTGCTTCTGATTGAATCTACCTGGAGAATATTCTCTGTGCAGAAACTCTGATTCTTCTACACATATTAAGAGAGATAAGCATTTTCTTATGCTTTCATTTGTGACATACAGTATTCAGACTGACTTTCAAGAAGTTGTAATGAAAAAATTTCTCTGATGGAAGTCTTATTAGTTCCTTCAGATTAATTTAGTTTAATTAAAAGAATCTCTTAACAAAGGTGGTCCTTATTGGGTCACTGTTTATTCTACGTTTTCCATTACAAAAATTTTAGTAGTAAGAAAAGAAGGGGTAAAACTGAGTAAAACCCGAAGAAAATAATTAATTATTTTATTAATCTTTTAATAATATAACCATTATTCCCAAAGGAATAATCAGCATACTCTCTTGTCACAACCAGACATTTGTAGTAAAGAAATTCACGAAAAAAAAACTCACCAGGATTTAGTGAGCATGTTTGATTCACTAAAATTCTAAAACTGTTTACTCTTTATAATATCAGAGAAGTAGCAGTGCAAGGGCACAGTTATATGATTATTGCTGATATTTTTCTCTACATACTAAATGGGCACAGGCAGGCATATAAGTAGAATACATTTCAGTTCACCATAACATCATGTTCCCTATTCATATAAATATATATCTTTAATATTAGCTCTGCAAAACACTTTATATTTATTGGGGGTTGTTTTATAGTGGCTGATCTCTGGCTTCTGAAAAGGCTTGTTAGGCGTGGTGAGTTTTTCTGTAGAGGAATGAAAATCATAATTTGTTTCTTCGGTTTTATTTTCTTAGCACTTTTATTTCCTACCAATTTTCTCTCTTTGAGGAATCAAAAGAGTAAAACTGAAGAAATTTCTTTATTGCCTTTTTTTTCCATTGTCCTTCAAATTGGAATTAGAAATATGGCATATTCTCGGGATTCAGGGAACAGCATGCTGCACTGATTTACCATGCTGAGCTGATTTAGAATTCATGGCAAACACTTGATTTCTTACATTTAAAATAGCCTTTTGTTTTAGCAGTTTGATGGAAGAAGCTGTCTCTGTCACTACTGGCTGTGCACTAGCATGTCTATGTCCAATGAGCCAGACCATCAAAACTATAAATTCTCTGTCATATAAAGAGTAACTAGTTTTAAGGGAAATCATGATAAAATATTGTCCTAAAGGTAGACCATTTACTGAGATACGGATAAAATGCCTGAAGCCTGAGACTGAAGACTATTATTACACAATAAAAGTAACACCTCTCTCCAGGGGAAATATTTTTATACAGCTATAGCTCAGAAAAGTCACCACCTCATTTATTACAATTTTCTCTTTCTTTCTTTTAAAATGAATGGTGTAAATCGTTCCTGGACAATTCTCTTAAACAGACTTGGTTGAATTATTCATTCTGAGTAATATTAGTTGTCAACTTAGAGTCTTTTTTATTCACAAACTTCTGCAAGCTGATCTGGAAATGAAATCTTGGCCTCAGTGAAGTCAGTGAGAGATTTTCTATGTACTTCAAAAAGACCAATCTTCATCTTTTAAATTTATGATATGTTCAATTTTTAAAATCCTGTTGATGTATATGAGACTTTGAGAAGGTACAGAGTTTAAGTCTAGCCCTTAATTAGAGGGGACTTTAATGTGGTTTTTCTTTTTTAAAAATCCAAAATTATACTAGTTAGATTACACAAAAGTATTAAAAATATTAGGGGCACACAGACAAGTCTGCATCCCACTATCACACAAACATATTCAAGTAGAAGGAGATAAAATACTACAGAAAAAATGTTAAAAGCTTTGTTCAGGTTAAAACCAACTCTCCAGATTTTAGTGTTGATGTCTAAATTGCTATTGTAAATTTGTCACAATTCTCTAAATTTTAGCAGACAGCAAGAAAAAAGGTCAATTTAAAAACCAAAGATCATCAGTAAAAGGAATATGATCATTAACAGCAAAAAAGAACTAGTGATTTTAATGTACCATTATCTAGCATGAAAAAAGCTCTAAAACCCAAACCACACAGTTATTAGAAAGAAACATCACAGCTCCCAACAGAGGGGATTACATCAACATTAGAGAACTTGATGTAAGCTAGGCTATGCATGAGATACAGTTTTAACCTCATGTTCCCTGAGACAAGAAAAGGCAAAGAGGACAGAAGAAAAAAGATCATCTCAGGGTGTCAGAGAAGAGCAGTGAAAATTCTTCTCTTTAATGAGACCATGGTGGTGTGAATACAAACTTAAATTTATCTGGAATCTGTTCAGAACTGTTGTCACACAGGATGCTTCTAGTAATAATAATAGCAACCCTCTGTCCCACCCCCTAAAGAAAACCCAAATAACTTCCCTTTAAGTGCATGTGCAAAATTTCAGTAGGTGAAAACATCAATGTAAAAAGACAGTTTTAATTTTCTAAAAGATCTCTAACTTAATCCTTAATCAGTTTTCTTAGGACATTACATGCCAGCAACAGCCAACGTGCCGTCTCAAGTATTTTTTCACCAATTTAGTCTTCACAAAACATCCCAAGCTCTTGGGTTTTTGTGTTTCTTTTCATGCTACAGTAAAAATGCATGTTCTGAACTATCACACTGAATTAATGTAAATGGAAGAGCTATGCCTCGCCATCTGCTTATGATGAGCAATATTTGTAATTAGACAGATTGGTAAAATTTATGGATTTTTTTCTTAGTTTTGTAAGCACTCATTTTCATATTATCTGATTTTTATTTTTAAAAACCCTAAAACAACAACAAAAAATGCATCTACAACCAGTGACATTCTTTATAAAGATATATATAAATCCACAAAAGTACATAATTTCTTGTATGAAATTCCTTCTTTGAGGTTAGAGGTGATGTAAAAGTGCTTGCCAATGGTGAGTTCAAAACTAAAGAAACCAGAGAATTTTTTTTTCTTTTTCATTAGATGATGAGATATTACTGAAGCAAATAAAATACGGCTGACATTTCATTTGTAAGGCATGGATGATTAGTGTATCTGTGCTTCCCTTTAGGTTGTATCAGATAAGGGCAGATTTAGTACCACAGTATTTGGCAGAGAAATTATGTTTGTAAAAAGGAAGCCCACTTTTGGACTTCAGAGCGTAATTGGGTGTGTGATCCAACTGGAGATCATGTGAACCTGAACATCTTGACTGCTGGTGCAGTGACATTTTTTCAGCATGCAGCATAAGGAGAAACCTACTAATGGCAGAAATCTTAAGAGAAATCTGGTGGTTGCTCAAAATAAATTTCAGTATGATCTTGAAAACCTCATATTTGATGATGGAAGCATTTGGGGAATGCTACTTAAATGAGCATAAGTTCATTCATCCTGTTTAGCTGCCACTTTTCAATTTAGCCATATGGGAGGTTTCCAGTTGAGACATTTAATAGCCCTAACAACTTGCTGTTCTAGAGAAATTTGATTACAGCTCTGGCATGCTTCTTACATAGCTGGCAAGGATATGCAACATAGGAAAGCTGTCAGAGGCTGAACTTTTCATCTTGGCTTATCACCTGACAACCATCAGGATTACATAAGTGGATACTGTTTTACTTCTATGGTCCTACTTCACTGAGTCAAGTGGTTATTATAGACACAAAATTCTCTACATTCGGGAGTGAAAAATTAAATTCTTGTCTTTGAAGATGATGGTTTATTTACCACTAACATATAAAAAAATAACATGGTATATATCATGATATAGTATGCACTTATAGAAATGCTGGAGGGAATACTTTGGACGGAATAAAAAAAAGAAAAAAAATTTAAAAAACCTGGATTCAGACAGAAATTTTCAAGAAGACTTGAGTATTTTGCTCAACCATTTTGCATATCATAATATATTTTTTAAATAATTCTGGGTTTGTGTTTCTTCATATGTTCATTATCCTATTACCTCATACAGTATCTAAAAAGGCTCAGTATCTTACAGGTAGGAACAAGTTATTTGGTATTCCCTTGATAAGCCTATTCATAAAGTGAGAAAAGTAGGTATCCTTTCTGCCTTTCAGGTATAAAATAAAGTATGTACTAAGTTATTTTTATTTTCACATTAATAGTTTTCAATTCTTTCTTTTAATTGATCTTTTGCTATTTTATCGGCTTCAGACCTATATCATTTGCAATATTCTGGCATTGTTTATGGTTGTAACAGTCATAGGGAATTAAGAAAAAATCAGAAGTAAACAGGGAAACACAACGACATAAAACTTAGGCTTAATTTGTACAACTCTGTAGCAATATATTAAGCAACATTTCTAAAACAATTGACAGCTTGATCAGCTCTGACACTGACAGTTGCATTATCATCAAACAGCCACATTCTTCTCCATTGTAATTTTCAATTATTATTTGGATATTACATAGAGAAAGTGACAAAGTTCTGTGGCGTTTTGTGAACAGCTGCTTCTTTCATGCTTCTCTCTTCACTTTTGTATTGGGTTTTTGCCTTTTTTTCTTTTTTGTTTTATTTTTTTTTTTTTACATTTCCTATTTTTTCCCCTTTAATATTATGTCATATTCTTTATACTGTAACTGTAAGATCAAATATTTTCTTCCTCGGGTCAAAAAATATTTTTTTATTGATTATCCATTTAAAAAATAAAAACCACCAGAACAATAATCAGAAGTGTGTTTCTTATTTTAGTACAAAGAATGATCAAGAAATAACTTTAAAATTGAAATTCATGTCATCCAACTTGGGCTGAGAACAAGCTGGTGAGGAGGCTAAGTTGGCTGTGTAGGATTCTTGATAGTCACCAATAAACAGGCATCCCAAGAGGACATTTCATCCCATTACCTTAAATATCTTTTAATGTCTGTTAATTGCTCTATCCTAGAGGCTTTTTCCCAAAGACTAAAGCTCCTGCCAGCAGTGCCATTCACTAATTTTACTGAAGACATGATTCCTTCAAAAAATTATTGATGAGCTAAGAGAAGAAGAAATAAAAGACAGACAAGATGAAATGCATTTTTAAGGCAGACTAAGAGAGCAGTTTTCTGTTGGTTTTTAAATGCACTCTAATTTTTTGAATACTACTGTGAGAAAAAAGGTTCAGAGAATACTGGCACTTAAATAATACTTTCGGAAAGTGATTATATAAGATTTCTTCACACCATTACTCTTACCGCAAAAAAAATGCTTTTTGCAAACAAGAACAACAAAGTATATGAGAAAATGAGTTGCATTTTTGATTGGGTTATTTTTTTGTTTACATGCTCTTTTCCCCTTACAACACCTACATACATTTAACCTCCCGGAGACATCCAGTGCTAAACAGGAAAGAATTAAGCATTTCCAGGTTTAATTAAAATGGAAAAATACTTCCAGCATAGAGGGCAGAACATCTAATATACTTTATACATCTGGCCTGAGGAAATGAGGCTAAACAAAAATTATTCCTTTGTATCAAAGAGGTTTTCATTTAGAAGCAAGTGGGGGCCATGAGGGGCCATATTATTGCTGCAGTTCCTAAGACATCACTAAAAGCAGAAGAAAATTATGTTGGCAAGCTGTGGATTAAGGATGGGTGAGCCAGTTTCAGAAAACAATTTGTGTCTACCCTGGAGAAAGAAACCCTAGAGGAAGTTTATTAAGGTTGCAGCATTTAAGGGACTTAAATATGCATTTTTCCCCTTATTTAATATGCTTTCCAGCAAGATAGAAAAAGCTTTTCTTTTCTCATGAGGGAAAGAAACAAATTTTGTCTAATTAATTTGTTAATTAATGCTTCTTATTGACAACATCACATTCCTGGTCATGCATCATTTTATATCATTGTATTTATCTAAGACAAAAGAGAAAGGAATTCTACAGGGGCCAAACATGAAATGTTAATAAATATTTCTTTGAGACCATCATTTGTAAAGAAAAGAGGGAAGTGGAATAAGTTGTTCTGTCTCTTTATGTGTAAAAAAGGCTCCAGTAATTACATGAACTACTATAATTAAGACTTTTTTTGTAACTGACTGGACATATTAATTTCTGAAAAAATAGTGGAAGCATATGATATAATGAAAGATAGTAAAGGCGAGTAGAAAATCTTGAGATATTTTCTGCATATTTTTGCAGCACCATCACTGTCATATAATATTTAGGCAGCATTGAAATCTTGAGGAATACCTTGTTTTTCTCTATACTACAGCCTCAGAAAAATGCAGCTATCTAGGGCATTGTAATCATCACCATTTAAATGACTCTCCTTCCCATTAAAAAAAACCCAGTAGCAAATGAAGTCAGAAATCCTGGGCAATGGGATTTCATTGGCTCTCAGTCAGAACTCCACACTGTCCAAAGTTTTTATACATTTTGAATTACATTGAAAGCAAAAATTAGATCAATGTTTTCCAAAGTTTGAAAGTGCCAGAATGTATAAGTTTGCATTCTGGAATGCATAGGTGTGGTCTACTCAGACATTCTGAAAAAAAAAATCGGCTGTGATCTCACACCTGACCTTGAAGAACCTAAGGAATATAAGAGCCTAGGGAAGAAAGAGCAGCTGCTGTAATTGTGGAAGGCCCAATGAATAAGTGAGAAGTGAAAGAGGACTGTGTTGAAAACATCTGTGGTAAAACTACAGGGACAGTACATGCAAAACTCTTCAGAGCAATACCAGGTCTGGTATAATTTATCCATGACCTGTTACAATGAAAACTTATAGACACTGAAACAATTATAGGGCTATGAAGAGTCCATGATTAAGGATGTAAATTTAAAGGGCTTTACTGATCACAGCAGCAGGCTTTTGCAACAGAAACAGGAAAAGGTAAAATCTACTTTTTTTGAAGGCAGAGCTTGATCAATCTACACAATAAGCTATGTGATGCTGTTACCTGTTTTACCAGGGCCCTGGGGCTGATGACTCATATTGACTTTTCTAGATATTTACTTAGTCTTATTTAGAAAATACACTCACCCACTTTGTTCTTCTTTGTGATTTACTGGAGGACTGGACACTCAGTGAGTGTTTATCTGCTTTGATCGTTCACTATATCACAGCAAAAGGATTTTAAAGTGTCAGCCCTTTAGTTGATGCAGAAAGATAAAAAAACATCCACTGTACTCCTTTTAAATGGGCAATTAGGTAAAGGCCTAAAAAGACGTTGATAGGATAACATTGTTAAAGTTAAACTTATCTTAAAATAACCACTTGAATACAGAATATCACCCAAAAAAGTTAAAAAAAAAAAAAAAAAAAAAAAAAAAAAAAAAAAAAAAGTTTTAAAGCTTTCATTATTCACGTCTAGGATAAGCATTAACCTTATGCTGCATGCATCTTTCAAATATGCTCTTTATCTTCTTTTACACCCCTTTGTTAACTTGCAACTTAAATTAGTAGTAAGTTAAGGGAATAGGAAGATCCAAGTGACAAAGTAATTCATCCAGGAATGTAGGTACCAAGAGCTACATGAAAGACCTTCCCTAACGGGACACTCAGCACTGTAGATCACATTACACCTACTGATAGCATGGTGCATCTACTGCGAAATATGGGTTCTGTTTTGTAAAACATGCAGATGGAAATCTGTAAAATGAAAACCAAAACCAAAACCATCCAAATCAACCAACAAACAGGCAAAAAACTCACCACAAAAAACAAAAACAAAAACAAACAAACAAACAAAACCAAAAAAAAACCAAAACCAAACAAATCCCCCCCCCCAAAAAAAAAAAAACAAACCACCCCCCAAAAAAAACTCTCACAAAACAAAGAGAAAAAATCCAGGCCAAATAAACAGAAACATCAAAAACCCCCACCACAAAACAAAAACAAAAACAAAAAAAACACAAAAAACCCCACCAGAACTAAAACAAACAAAAAAACCCCACTCAAACCAAACACACACACAAAAACAAAACCAACCCAGAGAAAGACTGAACAAATGTTTTGAGAGTCTCTGCAGTATTCTACTGTGGCTAGAATCTCTCACCTTACCATCTGTTTTTTGGTTAGTTTTTTTCTTTTCCTTTCCTACCTTCTTGTATTATGGCACTTTATTCATACAGCAGCACTGTGGAGAAATGGCAAAATATTCCCAAAATATTGCTGCAGACAGGCAAACGAGATTAATTTAGTTTTCCTCTGAGATACAGTGAGATTGAAGAAAATTAAACACTGTACTACACAGTTCCCTTTATGATCATTTATTTTAAAGGCTCACATGAATTCTCTAGGGAGACCTGGGAGGAAGAAACCAAAGTCTGTGGAGATCCCTGAGGTCTGTAGAGATTACAGTGAAATCAAGCAGATGTATTATAAGTCTTCTGAAGTTAGGAACTGTTCTGGTAATATTTTATTTCTGTCTTTAAATTTATTTTGGAACACCTGCATCTTCTTCCTATTTTTCATACCTCTGCCTTCTTCAGATACACAAAAATTTATTTCTAAAAGAAGAAGAGCTTAAAGTCAGTCATAGGTTTTGAATGTAGAAAGAAGAAATTTTTGTCAGTAAAACAGTAGTTTGAAATTGAGCTTTCTTTCTCATTAGAAATTAAAAGAAACAAGAAAATGTTGAAATCTACTCTTACAGAGTGCTGACTGCATCAGACTGCTTGGTTGTTAGCTATGGAAATATGGATGTGGTAGTGCTTGAGATCCAGACGGGACATAACTGTTCTATGTTTCAGGAGTACAATGCCAACAGCAGAATAATATTCACAACAACTTCTGTGGGCTTCATGAGAATAGCCTATGTGACTCCCTGACTTGGAAGGCTGAGTTTTACTGGACTTGGCAAGCTGGTGGCAAACGACAGAAATTTACTTGGCAGAAACTGCCTGTAGATGTACACTGACTGGATGTTTGGCTTTAGCTGTTTGGTTATTGTCTAATGCTCTGAATTCCTCCAACTGTGGCAAAATCATACTTCTCCCTTTGACACTACTTCAAATCTGTCATGATTATTTACTTGCAAAGTCTTTCTTCTTGAGGGTAGAGGATTCTACTTCTCATTCCCATCCCCATAGACGTGGCAGAGTAAAACCAGGAGGGTTTCGGACAACTCAGGCTCAGTCTGTTACATTTGGATTTATCCCAGATGCCTTTCACTTTGAATGAATGAGGCTAATGCATTCATGAATAAAGCCAGCTCCATTGTGATAATTCTCCAACAAACAAACTGAGAAATGAGGAAAACGTTTCTGCAACTCTGGAGATGGGAGCATGTCGTCTGTGAAAGCAGGACCTGCCATTCACCCTTCCATAATTACCATCTCCACTGTAGTGTTCTTGACATTAGGAAAGCCGTTATTTGCCCATTAATCTGAAGGAACTGCAGTATAAAAATCCTGAATGTCTGTTATGTAGGGAAAAAAAACCAAAAAAACCCCCAAAAAACCCAAAAAACCCACCAAAAAAACAGGAAAAGAATATAGTCAAAAAATAATCTAACAAATTTCAGATTAGTCCATTTAATCTTAATAAATGTCAAATATGTAGAAATTATAGATAACAGTACAATTAGTAGAGGAATACAAAATAAAACAGAAGTGATAAGGAGGAGTGAACAAAAGAGCTATCTTTCAGGAGGAAGATATTTTTCAGAAATTTATTAGAATTATTTTAAAGTACTCAAGAAGCATGATGAGGGTATTCATGTGGATTTAGTGCACTTAGATTTTCAAAAGCTTTCAAGAGATCTTTTATAATAAGCTTTTAAAGAAATTAAATTGTCTCAAAATAAAAGGAAAAATCCTCTCAAGCACTAAGCAATGGTTAAGGGAGAGAAAATAAATTATAAGAATAAGCTGTTATTTCATCAATGAAGGGTGACAGCCAGTGTCAGGTATCTTTGCTGCTATTTGCATTGTTCAGAATATTCTAAATGGTAGGAATAGTAAAGGAACAAACTTTGCTGATTATAAAATTTTGCATGAGGAAAAATGTATTTCTGATTGAAAAGATACAACTGGACATCACAGCAGTTACTGATTAGGTTGTAAGAAGGCAGAATAAATTATATATCTGTAAAAACAATGTAGTAGTTATGAAGAAGAAATCAACACTCACATAATTTTAATGCTATTTTTTTGCCATTTGAAATCATAAGTAGCCAAAGATAACTTATAAAGCTGGGCCAGAGATGTTCAAGTATCTGATGCAGACATTTTGGAATGTGATAATGGTACTTCCCTGGAGCAGAGACAAATAATACGGTACAAACGAATGTGAAGATAAAGAATGAGAAAATAATAAGATGTACATAGATGGAAGAAGAATTATGAAGCCCTTTGAAAGTGAGAGATTCCAGAGAAACTCTTACAATGTAAGGGAAACAAAAAAATAAATATGGTAACCCTCAGCACTCATTTATTTGTCACCAGAAAAGGTTGTGAAAACTAGAAGTAAAAATGAATTTTAAACGGGATTAGACAAATTAATGAGGCATAAGACAATAAACGTCTTTTAAAGACGACAATTTGAATACAATTCTTAAGCTAGGCAGACCTTAACAGTTAATTGTTGGAAGCTGACAAGGTATGCCAGAAAGAGATTATATATTATCTAGGTTTTAGTTTAGGATAAAAATGGAACTGCCAACTAATTTAGCAGAGTGGGATTTATATTCTAATGTAATAAGGAGTCTAAAAACCTACCCCTTTTTTTCATTTTTGCACCCAGAAAATCACTGCAAAATTTACACAATATAAATCATATCTGTCCCTCTGTTTACAATAATAATTGTTAACTCCTGACCAAAAAATAGCTTTAAAATCTGTGGTTTATAAACAAAATAAATAGATAAAAAAGCAATATATTAAACTGAGACCTAGAGACACCCACTTTAATTATATTTTTGTATGTTTTGTTTGTAGCTAAAAAACTACTGCTGTCATAAATTTTATATAAAATATGTTAAAAATATATGGTTGAGATATACATGAGTCATAGTGTTTATGGAACCACAGCACTTATGGAATTTTTATTTGATTTACATTATTTCTCCATTTTGAGTTGATAGCTTAAAATTACTTTTGACAAGAAGTAAAATTTCAAGTTAATTCCTTACAGCAATGCAACATTTTTAGGTTTTAATTAGGTCCAAATATTTTTCTACAGATTTTATAATTAATATGAAGAACTCTCTCTAGGAAAAACCCCCAATATATATATATTTTATATTTGGGAAAAAAATATTAAATTGATAAAATAATAGATGCATTACTTTTTGAAATATTCTTAGGTTTCAAGAACTGTTGATTTCAACATATTAAAAAGGGGGGTTTTATCACAGTAAAAATTCTTTTTTTCCCTAAGTTTATTACTAATTTTAAAAATTCCCTGTTGTTAGTCTTAATAGTTTGATTAATTATATACAATTAATCCCATATTATAATTCCTATAATTATATGTACGGCTCTATATATAATTATACTTGCAAATAAGTATTATAATAATGATGTATTTTAATAACTGTGTATGTGATTACATGCTCTTTTTTATAAATATACTGAAGAAATCTCTTTCCTTCTAAGAAAATTTAAAAGTGAACTTGGGATCCCATAGATTTTTATTTTTCTTAAATATATAGCAGATTTGGGGTTTTGATATTAAATAGACCAGCTCTTAAAAACTTCTGAAGAATGTAATACCAGCAGAAGCACTGTTCTAATTTGTGTTCTCTGCAAGTTGATACTGAACTTGGAGGTAATTTTGATATCTCAATGCTTTTCAGATACTTACTGAAAATGTGCCATCATCTAAAGCTTTTGCATTTACTTGAAAAATACTATGTTCTTAGAGAACTAATTTAGAGACAGGCTCACTTTCCCAACAGAGATCTCCCTAAAATGGGTTTCTTGAAAATTCATATTTAGAGGACAAGGATAAAACACCTCATTATTTGTGGTGCGATACAATACACAGGTTATACGAACGCTCTTTTATGAAGAACATTTATATAACTAGTCAAAACAACTCCAAAAACTTAGGCAATGTGATTTTCTCTCAGATGTCTGCCTGTATGGATGTCTTAAAATCTCTGCACTGTGATGTGTATGGAATGATTTTTTCTGGGATAACTGAGACCTAAAGGGGATCTCCACTATGCCCCAACATGGAGCAGAACTCATATACCTCAAAGTAGGAGACCTGTTCCTCAGAGAAAAGATGAAATCTGATGTGGAACTGTGACAGGCCTACCTTAGGAAATGCCAGTGAAGGTCATTCAAGTCATGAAGACTAATGCCCTTGGAAAATCAGATCATTTCTTCCTGCTTTTAAAGCAGAAAATTTGTAGATAGCAAAAGGAAAACATGGTGGAAGTTGGGCTAACAGCTTGCTGCTTCATAGACAAGAGATGGCAAGAGGGAATATGACCAGCAGTACCTCTCTACAGAAGGCCCGACCTTAAATGGTTTCTTTGCCTTGAGAGAGCCCAGGAAGACTATCATCCTTGCTGACATTTACACTGTGGTTTTTCAAGGCAGCATCCCTTGTCTCTTTGTCATCCTGATGAGTAGGCATTTTGTTTTTGTTTTGGTCAATAGATATTTCCATTTATGAGTATGTAAATTTTTGATATTGCAATATGCAGAAAAGCAATGTGTTCTCTACATCACCAAGAGTCCCTGTGACTCCTTTCAGAGCATACATATGTTTTCAACTCCAACCTGATATAAGTAACTTGGCAATTTTGCAGGAATTGTTTTAATTTAAGGAGAAGCACTTTTGACAATGAAATTGTTATCTTAAGTTCATTTTTAAATGAGGAATTAAATCAATTTTCTTATCAGAACTTGCCAAGAAACACACTCACATACACATGTGCATATACATGCAGATCTCTAGACATGTATATAGCTATGTGGAAGTAGAAGCTGGCAAAAGTTATATATAAAATATGTAACCTGTTTCCTACATGATTATACTGTCCCAAATGAAACAGTTCTTCCTTCACGTTGTACTTTTTATAATGCAAGGATATCAGTATTTTTAACTGTAGCTCAATGTATAGTTGTCATAGAACTTGCCATTTGATGAATTCTCTTGGTGAGTGAAATAAGATTTTCCAAAATACACTTTTATTACTGTTTTGTGAGAGATGAAAACATAAGCCAAATACACCTTATTTTCATCTTTCCTCCCCTAATGTAAACTAGTAAATTAATTCAAATAATTTGCCTGTATTTTAAGTGTGATCACTTCCTCTGTAGTTAAAAAGACGCAACGCATATTGTCATGTACCACAGATAAGAAAAACTATTAGGAATCCCAGATGAAGTGCATAACTCTCACCTCAGTTTCAGCTTGCAAGTTGGAGAATGAGAGAAAAACTGACATGAATATAGAGGTATGCTAAGCATCTTACACCTCATTAACTCAGATGCAAAGCCTATGTAAGGATTGTAGGAGAACTATTTTCACATTTGTTCTCTGAACAGTTTTTTGTTTGCAGTTTCTGTTCGAATTTTCTGTTATCTATATATTCTATTTAATATTGTTTCTTTTTTATTTAAATGTTTTCATGACATGTTTAAAGAGTAGATATTTTTATAGCTATGTGAAATGTACATAAATGTTTTGTAAAAGCCATAAATAAACAACTTGTAAAGAATGCATTTTTCCCTTACTTACTCATTAATTCTCATAGTATTTGATGATCCTGCTGCTTAAGAGACACTGTGCAAACAGTGGAGCCCAGAGACTATAAAAACTCTATTAGTGATCATTACCTCAGTGCATCTCCTAGAAGTCTAAAGAAGACATCTGGATTAAAGCTAGAAAATGACTCAATGCAGATCACAAATATGACCAGCAGAGCAGTGTTGTGAATTCTCAAGTACACAAAGTATCTATTTTGCTAATATTGAAATACATTTAAGACAACACAACTTCAAACTCATTCTTTAATGACTCATTTAGGAAAGAAAAAGGAAAGTGAAAGAAATGTTAATTTTTAAAATTCCTTTAATATAACCTGGGACAAGAAACTATTATGCTATAGGCCAAACTGCCACTATGGAACAGAATTAGTAATGTTTGTCTTCCCTAATTGTTCATTCTCATACTTAAAACCATTTTTAATTCTCTTAAATTTAACTTTAAAAATATATAGTTTGCCATGTTTGGTGACGAGGGATAATTGTTTCAATTCCTATTATTTTCAGTCTGAGAAAGTGAATGTATAGGAAATCTGATCATCATTTTTTTATATTATTTTTAGATTAAAAAATTACTGCTATAGCACCTAGCATACACTAGGGAGACATACTGTTTCTCAAGTTGTCTATAACATTTTATGTAAAGAGATATTAAAGACCTCTAAATTTTTAAGACCTTCAGGTCCCAAAAAACCCCACCACTATCCAGAGTGATTGAAAAGACAAGAAAACAATAATAACACTTTTTAATAAATAAACACTTATTTGGCTTTTTTGTGTCATGATAACTGGTGTCAGAGAGAACTTTTTCAGAGGAAAATAACCTGTTTGGCAACATCAAAAACACTTTTTAACACTTAAGTCTAGAAAAATCTAATTCTGATAAAAGCTAGCCATTTTAGGGAAAAACTACATTAGCAGTACAATTGCTGAGTTCTTGGGCTTCTGAGAGCATGATTACAGCAACTGAAGACATTAAGTAAAGAAACCCAAACTGTGAACTACTGAAGCGTAGACTGCAAAATAGAAGTACTTACTTTTTTCCCTCTTTTTCTCACTGCATGTGTATTTCCCAGTGTGTGTACTACACACTTCCTTAAGGCACTGTAAAAGCTGTGTCAGGGATAATGTTTGTGGCCACCAAGACCTATGTTAAATTTACTATGCAAACTCAGTTTGAAAGGCATGAGGCACCTTCACCATAGATTTCAAAGTGAATTAGCATAATAAATACAGTATAGACTTTAAATCCTCCTTATAGGTGAATATGACAGATGTGTAAGCCATTTCTGCAGTAAGTCTGCTCTGAATAATTAGAAATGCTCAGGAGATAAAATTTGAGGTCATAGAAGTATATATAATAGCTAAAGGAAATGTATAAAGAAAATCTGTCTATATCCTTTAGTCATTTTATGCATTAAAAATTTTAATAATACGTTGTTCATGATTTATGCTTACAGTTGCAATCCTTGGAAATCAATACAGACTTTACCACTGATTTAAATGCAGCCAGGTTTTCACTCTAAGCATTCTCTCTCATGACATTTTGTTTGGAACTCTCCCCAATGTTTGGAGGATCCAGCTGGTGATTACACAGAAGGATCAAATTTTAATTTGATATTCTTCTATGATTCTTCATAAGAAACAATGTGAGATACAGAGAAATAGCATCAAAAGTCATATTGATGTTTAGTTTCCTAAATTTAGTTCCTTGTATTATCATCCAAGTTGTCACAATTCAGAATATTTTCATTATTTTTCAATTAAAAAAATCTCCACAAACAAACAAGCAAAATCCAAAACACCCAACCACACAATTACAAGGAGCTAAATGAAAATCAGTAGGCAAATAGAGGTAAGTCAAGATCTTGAATACTGATCATGATGGAAAAACTAACACAGTATGAGGATATACACAGATATCAGCATTCATGTTATCTCAAACTTCACACATAAATAGGAGAACATGCTTTATAGTTTCCTTTGTTTTAACTATTGTTTGGGTTTAGCTCAAGGACACATTGAGAATTTTCACTGTGAAAAGCTATATTTGCATTTTCATTCCGTAACGAAAAAACTATAAGATTTTGTGTTTTTTTCAAGCTACTTCATCATATAATTCTACCAAAATACATGAGAAGATTTGTAAAATACAACTTTTGCCTGTCTAGTGTAGGCCAGTCTTGACACAATAACAATGCAAAAAGAAGAGGAATCATCACATTTAACACAGAAGCTTTAAAGAGACAGGGTAAATTTCCCTTTGGTGATGTCCAGCCCCCTACTGACTATAAATAATTCTGAAATAATTCCATCTTGAATACATAATGATGAAAGTAGACGTTCACTACAAGTTTCCAAATTTATAAAATAATTTGATGTCCAAATCCCCAGTGAAAATAATAGAAGAAATCGTCTAATCTGATAATATAAACCATAAACCTGATCTGTGTCTTTAAATACCCAAATATCTTCAGATATCTACATTCTAACTTTTCCAATACCGTGTTTTCTTGATCTCCATTAAATTTTTATTTACAGCCAATGAATTGTCTTTGTCTTACCTCTCACTAGAGAACTAAATTTCATTTTGTTAGAATATTAAATTACATGCTGAGGAACATTTTTGAAATGTAATATTGACAGAGATATTTGAAATTCACACCACCGACTAGTTATGCAATTCAGATTTTGCTTTTGGCAACTGAGCATTCAGACTAAGGTATCTTTCATGAATTTTATCACTACTAAAGCTTGATCATTGCAATATTCACAGGAAGCATAAAGCTGGCACAAAAACATTTAAAGTGAACCCACTTAAGAAGAGGAATTAATATTCTTGTAAATTTTTTACAGTGTTCTCCCACCTTTATCTGGTACAAACAAAAGGGAGTATCTGAAGGTGAGTTATACACTTTTACTGGATTAAGAATGAAGCACAAAGAAGTACATGAAGTGTGCTAGAAGAAATTTTCAGTGACACAGGGGAAGTCACACTCCCACCTTTTTTATTTTCAGTGGCAATCTGGAGCTAAAAATCAGTGACAGGCTTTTGGAAAGCTTCCCTAAAACACATAAACTGTTCATGTTTCTGAAGCAGGAAAAAAACACACATTAAATAGCTATGTTTGTCAGATAAACTTTTTGTTTGCTTCTTTGACAGTGATTGATAATACTGAGCCATTTTGTCCTATTCAGTGTCATCAGCATTATTTATATTGCAGTTGACAGTATTATACCTTTCTAGGTACACAGAAGAATACCAGTTTCTCAAAGCACACAGCATCTTACAAGCTGGAAAAAAACTGACACTTGAACAGCTTGAACTCAGAGGGTGAATGAAAATGCTGAAAAAGATTTTTGGTCCAATATGGATTAAATTTGGGACCTCAGGAGTGGAAAATCCTGGTTCTTTTTCCTTAGCTACAGGAGCCAGCCAACTAAGGAGAGAACAATCTATTACTTGCCCTAACACAATGTCTTTCAACAGAACAGCAATTTTCTTGCTACCTTTTTCTACCTAAGGATAATAGACAAGTCTTATGTTTTCTTCAGCTCCCAGTTTGAAAGAAGTTTAAAAAATGCCTTTCAGTGTCTTTCAATCAGGCCTCAAACTTCTTGTCATTCAGCTCCCACTTTATGTAACTTTTCAAAACTCCTTTGTGGTAATCTCTAGAGAGATGTCATGTTAAGGACTATTATCAATGGAGCTGGCACTTCCTCCTCAAGTGTGAACACTCTTGAATGGTGATAGAAGGAAGGCTTTTTTTAGTTTACCTTGTGACTTTAATGCAATCTAACTGTTTTCTTGTTGTATGTCTGTCACAAAATTTCATGCAATGACACTTCTAGCAGTGTCAGCTTCACCATTTCATGTGACAAGTTAGGTGTGTCAAGAAATGCTCTTCTGATTCAGTTTGAATGACTTACAGAGTCTCACCGAAAAGGCATGGAAGTCCCCATTCTCCCAATGAGTTGCGATATTTGAATAAATCAGCTCTGTGAGCCATTTTAGTGAAAATTGAAATAATTTATCTGATGTAACCTGCTTTACACTGGAGAACTGTAGAAGCACTCAGGCTCCACCTGGGAAGTGTTGACTTGTGAATTAAGTACTAATTTCACAAAAGTCTCAAGTTTGAATGGATGATCTCATCTAATTATGTCTTTACTCATTTGTTCAACATAAGGGCTTAACAGATTTAGGGAAAGGAAAAATAGCACATTTGCCCTAGGAGAAAAAGGAAATAAAAGTTACATATAGCACAGGTTCTGCAACATATAAGATATTTACTATGTGTCATAATGTAACAAAATTTAAAAGCTTCTTATTTCACCCCTGAAAATAATTAGATTTCTGACATAATGAAAAGAATTCTTCTAAATTACTTGAAATTATAGCCTAAGTGTGGAAAAAAGAAGAGTAATTTTGAGTTTGGCATGGATAGACGAAAGTGGATGGTATGAAACATCGTGTACATTCTGCTTTGGTGAATAATACAAACACATCAGCAATTTCAAAGAACACCAAAGGAAGTAAAAAGGTGAGAAGCAACATAAAATGCAGTTCCAGCCAGGAAATACAGAAATTACCTAAAACTTGGGAGGAGAAACTCACTAACAATAGATTATGATAGCCTACTAAGAGTCCCAATGTAATTTTTGTGAAGAAATAGATATTAATGAAATCAATAAGAAAATAAAATTAGGCAGTACTGAAGTTCGTGCACATTGTCAACTACAGGTAAACAAGCATCATACATCATATAAGTTGTCACAGTTCTTCATATGTGAGTGTTTTTAGTACTTGAAAAACATAATGTATTTTCATGTCATTTGCACTCTCTCAATTGTACTGCAGCTAATTGAATTACATTGTGTTTGTTTCAGGCTTACAACATATACATAAGCAATTCCTGCACTGCAGCTGTTAATCAGTAACTTCAAAAACCAAAACAATGTGACCATGGATCCAGAGTCTATAAAGACAGAAAACCAGTAGAGGGAAGGAAAAAAAAAAGAAATGACAAAATAATTATGCAAGGGAAAAAAAGGGGGTTTTCTTTTATTAACCTCTTCCTTAATTTTTTTTTTTTTCTGTTTGTAATAAACGAAAGCCACTGACATAACCAATGACATCACCACTGAACTTGTTAAAACTTTCTGGTACATGGATTTGAAGAGGGAGGCTGATTCCACTACCACCTTAGGGCTTCAGCATAGGAAGGTATTCCTTTACTGGCTCAGTGGTGTTAGTCATATAAAAGTAACTTCGCAGGACTGAAGCACAGATGTGTTATACCTTGAAACATTTTGCTGGCTTTAAAGAACATACACCATTGTTTTTCTTCAATCTGATGACATGAGACCTACTGTGAAACCATAGGGTGCATTTTAGAAGTTACATTGGTTTTTTGCTTGCAAAAGGCTGTAATCTGACAAGTCAACTATAGAAGTTTACCAAAGACCAGTAAGCAGAAGGTGACAGGAAAAGATTTTGTACTAAAAAGAAGGGCTGACATCTCTTGCGGACTTTGAAAATGACGTGTAAGTTTTTCAAAGCATTTATAATGTTTAGAACATTATTCTGAGCTGTGGTATTTTTTCTGTTACCTAACACAAGATGAGTCATTGAAATATAGCATTTAAAGGTGGCGGTTTGGTTGTTTTTCTTCTTCAGTTGTTGTTGTGTTGTTGTTTGTTTGTTTGTTTGTTTGTTGGCTTGTCTGAAAGCCGTAGGAGCTTTTGTATTTCGACAAAGTGCTGTTAACTTACAGAGGAACATAAGGCAGATATTATCCATAGTATTAAACAAAGTTGAATCAGTTAATTTTATTTGCAGAAATCTGTAAGCAAACATTTTTCTTTGTTAGTTAGACAGCAGAAAGATGTGCAGTTGCAATGGCAGTGTTGTGGACAGCCCAATTATTTAGGTTTGCTCTTCAGTATATGAATGGACAGCTATTGCTAAATGGACACTGTACAACTGATGAGAACAGATCAGTTATGGCCTAGACTTACTTCTTTCCCCACTGAGTATAAAAATCATCTAGACAATTTGTTCATGTGTAGATATCTGCAGTATGAGCAGCTAAAGTGAGCACAGAAATTATTTAGTTGTCTAAGATGTGTATGCCCCACTCATTCCTTTCACAGATCTGTCTTAGCATCAATAGACACTTGCCCGCCTGATTGCACTACGTTACACAGATTCACAGATGTGCTCATGGACAGCTTGTTATCAACCAGGATCCCCAAGTCCTCCTTTGCAGAGCTGCAGCAGAAAAAAAAGGCAAAAACTGCTCCTCTCCCCCTACCCCGTCTCAGCAGCAACAAAAGTTGGCAGCATAGTGGTGACCTATTCTATGTTTTTTAAAGTATCTTTCTCTAACTTTTCTTTTTTATTCTTTCTTTACCTCTTTTATTATTAAATAAAAATATAACAATTACTTGGTATCAACATGTAATCTCGTTTGGATTTTTTTGGGGAATATTTAGAATGTTAAAAGTTCTTTCTGTTGTATTCACAGAGTTAGTTTTCTTTACTCTTCTGTGATTAAACCAGTTTGTAACAGCATCTACCCCTTCGTTCAAGTCACTGATGGATCAGTAAAACAGTACTGGACCCAGTATTGAAACTTGGGATACACCATTAGTGACAGGCATTTTAGCTCCTGAGCCACTGGCTACAACCCTCTGAGATCTACTGCTCAACCAGTTCTCAATTGGTTCAGAATATTTTTTGTGAATCTAATATTTTGAAGAAATTGAGCAATTTAAAATGTTTTCTCCTTCAGATTTTTCTCTGCATGCTGAGAACTAATCTTTTAAAAGCTTCCATTTAATAAATACTGACTGGAAAGAAAAGTATCTGTGACAAGGAACTAAAAAAAAAGCAGAATACAACAAAGTGTTTTGACATAAGCTGGATAAAAGAACACTTAGTATAAGGATGCAAGGTAAACGTTCATTTTTGATTTCCAAACTGTCACAGAAGATAAACAAGAAGATGATGTCATATGGGGCCAATGGAACTGTTTCCAAGGTCAAATCCACACAGGCAATGATGGAGTTGTTTGAATTCCTCCATCAGCATTTTTCTGCTTGCTCTGAAACATCCAAAAGTTATTTCCCTCCAATTTTTCTCCATTGATCTAATATTTGTTAGATTCTGGTCTAGTTTGCAGGTCACTACTGTTATTATACAAAAGCAATACATGCCCATATATCTTCCCAGAAAATGATTTTAAAACTGAGGGTTTGTTTTGGTGGTTTTGTTTTGGTTTGGTTGTTTGGTTTGGTTTGGTTTTTTTGTGTGGGGTTGGTTTGTTTGGGGGGTTTTTTGTTTTCTTTTGGTTTGGGTTTTTTTTTTTGGGGGGGGGGGTTGTTTTGGGGTTTTTTTGGGTTTTTTGGGTTTTTTGTTTTGTTTTGTTTTGTTTTGTTTTGTTTTGTTTTGTTTTGTTTTGTTTTGTTTTGTTTTCCTCTCCTCTAAGTTTCATAGAATCAGAGAAGCATCCAGCTTGGAAGAGACTTTCAAGATCTTCCAGTCCACTGTACTCCTAGCATCACCCCTAAACCATATTCCCTATCCATCCAGATGTCTCTTGATCAGTTCCAGAAGTGGTTCCATCATCTTTCTAGGCAACTTATTCAAATGCCTAAACACTCTTCCGGTGATATTTTTTCTCTAGTAGTTAATTTGAGCTTTGTCTGATCCTCTTCTCCAAACTTAACAACCCCAGTTCTCTCAGCCACTTCTCATAAGGCTTGTGCTCCAGTTCCTTTACCAGCTTCATTGGCCTTCTCTGGACTCATTCCATCTCACTGTTCTTTTTGAACTGAAGAGTCCAAAACCCAACACAGTGCTCTCTAGATGTGGTCTCACCAGTGCTGAGCACAGAGGGACAATCACTTTCCTCATCCTGCTGGCCACACTCTTCTTCGTACAAGCCAGAGTATCACTGACCCTCCTGCCCACCTGGGCACACTGCAGACTCATATACAGCTAGCTGCCAACCTGCAAACCCAAGATCCTTTCTGCTGAGCAGTTCTCAAGCTGCTCTCCCAAATCCTGGAGTGTTGCATGGAGTTGTTGAAATCCAAGTGGAGGACCTGACATTTGACCTAAAAGAACATCATGCAGTTGTCCTCAGCCCATTGATCTAGTCTGTCTGGATCTTTCTGTAGAGCCTTCCTATTCTCAAGCAGACCAACAATTTGTTTGCATTAATAAAGTAAATTTAAATTATGTCAGATTGTCTTTAGCACCTGATTTCACTTTTCACTCTACTCGCTGTGACCCTCAGCTGGTGTCATCCTTCCTTCCAACTCAGAATGTCTTGGCATCTGCCTGTAAAGCATTAGTACAGTGATCATTATTGAAATGTCACTTTGTATAATTGCTATATTTATATACTTGTTTCATATGAGCCAAATGTTGGGTTTCTGTATCTTTTTTTTTTCCCCCCAAAGAAAAATACAACTGTAGTATAACAAGTACTCTGTTGACAAATTTTGACATTTTTGTGAGGAGGATCTTCCCTTTCCTACACTGGGAAGGCCAGAGACAGTTCAACATCTCACCAGTTCCAGCACAGTTTGTCTCTTCAGCTCACAGACCTCAAGTCCTGCTTCCTAAGACTGGACTTCTGCACAGTGATATACCTTCTTTCCCTCACGGCATCATGTGGAACTATGTTTTTTTCTATATTGTCTATGTTTTGTTTCCCTAAATAACAATCTCAAAGCCTCAGAAGCTACATACATGAAATATCAGCATTGTCTCAGTTGGCTAGATGTTGTACACACTTGACATTTTATGTCTGCAAATGAATTTTTCCTTTTTGTCCCTTTCATCCTCCATAGTCTCTAAAATACATTGAGACAGCTTAGTTACAGGATGCTTATAGATCTATTAAGAAGTTAATAATATAAACATTAAAAATTCATAATTCCCAAAAAAAGTTGGGGTGTTTTTCTCATTAATTACATTCCAGGATACCTTTATTAATTTTATGTAAGTAACCATATATTTACAGGAGAGTTCAATCTGTTCAAACCAAACAAATACATTACACCCCCATTTTTTGTACCTTGGAATACACTACTGAATCCTCCACGAGGCATGGGGAAAAAGACGGATGTCCAGAAGGATTTGCAGCAGGTATCTGCTGATCACAGAGACTGTGAGGATAAATACTCACAAGTCTAAAGGTAAAGATAGTTAATTACGAAATAAAGATAACATTTTGAAGCTTATACCCTTGAGGATTTACCAGCCAACTTGCATTCTTGCATGCTTTGAGAAAGTGAAACTTTAGTTTGTCAATCATTCCATTTAAATTTGTGTATCATTTGAGTGCTACTGACCTGAGCTTCTGGCTAAATCTGATGGCCTCGCATTCCTGAAGTTTAAAGCATAAACTATAAGGAAGCACTGTTAGACAATGGATTACAATAGTCCTCTTTATCTGGGAAGGTATTTAATAATTTCTGAAAACAGGTATTATAACCACATCTTGACATCCAAGATAATTCATCTGACCTTTCCTAAAGGAGCCCAGAGTAATTCAAATATTGAGTTGAGTTGTAGATGAGTTGTTCAACTAATTAGGGACCTTATCTCAGGGACTAGCAAGAAGTAGGGAAAGATTTACATTACATGTTCTTGCTGTACAAAATGCCCTTGTACTTCTGGTAAATATATGGCTTACAACACATGGGGTCTATCTGCTGTATGCATGTGTGGCAGGTTGCCCCTAGCCAGCAGCCTAACACCCACCATGCATTTTGGTTATATAGCTCCCTCAGAGATAAATAGAAGAAAGAAGAAGGTAGAAGAAGAAAGTAGGAGGATTGTGAGAAGATCTGAGGAGCAGAATAATAAGGGCATCTCATGGGAAGCGAAGCAAAAAAAGAAATTTATTCACTTCTTCCCATCAGACAGATGTCCAAGCACTTTCTGTGAAGCAGGGCCTCAGCATGTGTAGTGGTTACTTGAGAAGACAAATGACATAACCATGAAAATTTCCCCTCCTTCCTCATTTCTTTGAGCTTTTACTGTTAGACATAAAGGTCATATAATACGTAATATCCCTTTGGCTTTTTTGGATCAGCTGTCACTATATCACTTCCTGGCCCCTTGAGCTCAACAGCATATTAGGACTTAGCAAGGTAACAGAACGGAAAGAAGGAAAACTTGATGCTGTGCAAAGGCTGTTTAGCAATAACCAAAATACTGTCATAATTTAGCCACAAATGAAAAAGAACAGCACCATTTGGACTAGTATAGAAAAAATTTACTCCATTTCAGCCAGACCCTGTAGAATATGCAATCCTTTGAAGGTGTAAAAGAGAAGGTACCCTAGCCAAAATTTCTTGGTTGCCTGCAGAAGGGATAATGAGATCTGCTAAAACAGAGACTCTGGTCAGGTGAAGCCTACCTTATTGCATGACAAAGACTCCTGCAGAGTTACTCAGTACATTACAATTATGAACATTTCAGCAATAATGAGAACAATAATAAGAATTTCTGGCTGTGCTTTAGTTTGTGGAAACACATGACAGAGTACTTAATGTCTCTTTTCCACACATCCAGCAGTCTGTCTTTTCGAGGACTGGTCTTGCCTGATCCATTTGTAAATGGACACTCAACCATTTCATCATGAAGTTAAAGGTAGCATAATGTTATCCATTCAGTCACCTTTTGTGCAGCTGCATACAGAACTGGAGGTGTTGCATACAAGATTCAGTACCTTAGTACTTCTCCTGGTAGCAATAAAAGATATCTGATCTGGTTTTCACCCTTTTGTATTTTATATATATTTTATGCCTGATGCTGTTTCCCTTCAGATCATAGTCTGGTAGATTAACTTAAGAGGATGGCAAGGCTCGGAACAGTCTCAGCAGAACAGTGTAGGAGGAGTTTGAAAATAAGATGATGAACAGACAAGGAGATTGCTTATCAGCTACTGTCTGGGAAAAAACTCAATTTGGAGAAAATAAATTCAATTTATTGCCATGTAAAATAGATTTGGATTGTGAGAAGCAAAAATACAAACATTAAAATGACACTTATCCCAAGCTCAGCTTCACTCCTTCTCTCCCTATACCTTCAATCCTCCCTCTTAGTGGTCCAGGAAGGGGTGGGGCTGTAATAATTAGGTGACGCCTCCTCTCCAGTGCTCCTTTGTGCTCAGACCTATTTTCTGTACCCATCTCCATGAGCTGAACTTCTTCAGAGAATATCCACCTGCAGGGTCCTCAGTGGGCTGCCGAGGAATCTCTGCTCCAGTGGCTGGTACATTTTCTTCTCTCAACTTGGTGTTCCCTCTGCTGTCTCTCACTCCTTTTTGTTCACCCCACCTGCCTCTATGTTGCATTTTTTGCCCTTTCTTAAGCATGTTTTCCACAAGAAGCCATCATCTTGGCTGAGGGGCATTCGTTTGAGCTGGCAGGAACCTGAAGGACAGATCCCACCCCTATAGCTCCTGCTGTCGACATCTGGGCACCTGAGCCCACTACACAGGATAAAAGTGAAATTATGGTCTCCAGAAGTAGCTGGGGTCATTTAGTCCTACCACTTGTGCAAGTCAAGAGATCAGATTTAGTTTGTCTATGGGATACATCTGGACAGTAGCAATCTCTGCTAGTGGTTTCTACTTCATATCCAGTAGGTATCCACTTTTACTTCCAGTTTTTGCTAATATTGTTTTTATATTATGTATTTTACTATGTAGGATATGACAAATAATAATATTTCAGTGTTAAAATTGTTAACTTCAAAACAAGTTGGGAACATAAGGTTCAGACTTTAGTACCAGTGTTCTCCTGTGGTCTCCCTTCTTTTTCTGAGGTGGCATCGAGAAGTGGATGGGATGCCATCTAACTGTAAGTTTGTGTAAAGTGAGTGTCTAACAAACTGACATTCAGTGGTACTATTGCTCTTTCAGTCTTAAATGCAAAACAAAAATCACTAACAATGCAACACATGAAAGTCACTATATAAGAAAAACTAATATTTGTATTGCTTTCAGGGTCCTTTGGGTCTTGATGTTTAGTTCTAGATAAGCATGATAAACATTATAAAAGTTGTCAGCGTTTATAAGTCAGCACTTGGAAGAATATGACGACAATGACTGGGTGTCTCATGTTGATGTTGATAGTTCCTTCTTTCTCCAAAGTTTTATTGAGTCCATTATTATATTTTCTGCCATGCTTTACTCCTTGATCTTTTTTCACTGACCTGAAACTCCACAAAGTACGTATGGTGCATTGTACATGTAAGACGCTTGTTCTTTGTCCTTACTTTTTTCCCCAAAATAGTTTTTAATTTTGCATTAACTAACTTCTGTTGAGTTGCTGATAGCCCTGGAGCTTCTAGGGTTATCCTGAACTAACACCTTGATGAAACATATTCAAGGAGTCAGCTGCTATCCCATCTTATTCTTCCTTATTATTATTGCATCTCACTGACAATTCAGAAATAATTTGTTCTTACACAGCATGAAAACTTTGTAGTTTTATATTCACCATTTTTAGCAATGGGAGTCACACCATACAGGTATATAAGACTTCGTAAAAGTGAAACAAACCAGGTAATAGTCACCTACTCATTAAGAAATTTTTGTTGCAGCTACCCAAGCTAAGTTAAAGGTCTAATGCAGACAAGACAAATCTGGATAAAGCCAGACAATACATGATCTGAGATCTATGTTATAACTGAGTAAAAAATCTGCAGTCCATTACTAGCAAAGGTGATCCTATATCTACTAGGACCCAGGGTTATGTTCAAGAGATTTAAATTGTGCATCACATTAAGACTCATGGAAGGAAAAAAAGCCAAACCATATTTTGTCTCTAAAGGCAGCTGAATTGATAGATCTTTGTAGTAACAGGAGTATAAAGGTATGGAAATTATTTTAGTTAGAAGAAAAAATTATTTACACATCAAAAGCCTAAGAGTAGGACATGACTTCAGCACTGAAATTGTGCATGTTCCTCATAAATAAACTGAGGACAAAGATAGTTAGCAATCATACACATGCTTCTGTGATTGCTGCAAAAATATCGTCTGATCTGTCAGCGTTAGACATTGCGGTAATGTGATCAATGCCAGCAACGTATGCATGTGAGAGCTTTAATAAGGTTTTAAGAAGCAAAAGATAAGCATCTCTTTCACTGTGAGAGATGTTAAAAATTGTTTATGGAGAAGATAAGAATTTTTTTCATACTTTTAATGGAATGTATACAAATCTCCAATTAGCTTAAAATAAAAATTTGAAACTGTGACCTGTAGAAATCAACAAAATAAACTTATTTCCAGGGAGAAAGGTTGGTATTGACCACTTCATAACACATCTTAGTAAGCAAAGCAAATCTGAAGCAATATTTTTCGGGTAGAGAATTTGCCAGTATGACAAGAAAGAAAAAAAGAGTTTGGGTTTTGTCTGCTTCATAAATTAATTATATACATGAGGAAATATATCAAGGATACTGTAGGCTGGTTAGCTTATAGAGCAACCATTAATATAAATAATTCACAATTGAACCTTGCTAACAAAATAAAAAGAAAACTAGCCATTATTTTATTTGAAACACTCTATGTATTATAGAGGAAATCTGAAAAAAATGTCCTTAGACATACAAATTAAATCTTACCCTGGGCCAGCAGCTTGAAAACGAGGTAGAGACAATGAAGTCACAAATAAAGAACTGGAAAACTGACAAAACTTGAAAAGAACAAAAAATGGACAAGATTTGGATGTGTGAACAATGCGAATTTTGTACTTGAAGATACTGAAACTACCAATGAGCACCACAGTACACTGTCTCCAAACTCTCAACATTCCCAGGATATTTGGTGAATAGACTAGGCATCTTAGGCATCTGTTCCTGTTTTTTCATAAACTGTATATATATAAAGAAAAACTTTTTGTTAGACAGTTGTTTTCTTGTGTTTTGACTGTTCATCTCACCAATTCAGAGAGCTGTTTCATGAAAAATACATTATTTATGAAAAATAAATAATCCAACAGTAATAATCTACAGGTATTAAAGACACAGTAGAAAAACTAGACAAGAACTATGGGAATATGCTCAAAGCTGAAATAAAAATCTGAGGTACTCGCACAAGGAATTATAGCCAGGCTGAGAGAAAAGGTGGGAAATATAATCTAGACCTACAGGTTATCATATCAGCAGTACTATTATTATTATTAATCATAAAAATAACAATAATAATAATTTTTAAATTTAAAATTTAAACTATATGTTACTTCAATTGAGTCCCTTTTAGGTCAGTTGGTCAATCAGTTGGTCTAACTATATATCTATTTATTTCAGAAAGCATTTTTTTGTCTACCCAGTTCCTTGAATAGTTCCACTACACAAAGCCCAAGAAAGAACTTGACTCTTTGGACTCCCTGTACTGAAGAACAGTGATCACAGTAATGTTTCTTTTATAGTCTGTAACAAATAGAAATCAAGCTTCAGTGAGACTGGATAATAATGTAAAGGACACTCAGTATGATTACTAGCAATAGCCAGAAAACTTATTTAAGTTAGAAAAAATTCCATTCTTCAGGACAGAGAGTTATAATGCAGCTCAGCAATATCTGATAATGCATTTCTTATGCTTTTAAAATAACTGTCTTGGGACTTATTTTTCCTAAACTGGACTTCTAAAAGATAGTCACTTTTAATTTAATTTGTAATCATTTAAATAGTCTAGATGAGACATACTTTGAAAGGATTTGTTTGTGTTTTTTAACTATAAGCAAAGCATAGAATTATTACATGAGAATTGGACATGAGATTTTGAGATGTCTACAGTTCATTTCACCCACACACTGGAAGCAAGTATATAACACAACTTTATTTAGAAAATCTGCTCTGCGCTAACAAAAGGCAATAGGGCCATCTTTATACAGAATTGCACAGAAGGCATAATGGAAATGAGTCCATTTCCTTGTTCATTTCGTATTCAGTGATACTTATTTGACATAATTTTTTAATGAATAATGTCCTTAGCATTCAGTATTCATCTCACCTAATTTACTATATCTGAGCTTGTCATGCTAGGCCTCTGGACTGTTTCCACCTTAGTCACTGACCCACGACTTAGGATAGAAACAGTATGGTGTATTTCATATAAATGCATAAATATTCACTTATCATGATGTGCCTAAAATTTCTATTACTTTGTAGGAGCTATTAAATGAGATCATAGGGGCAACTTGGAAATATGTTGTCTGCATGCATCTAAATCTGTTTTAAGAATTCCAAACAGCTCCAATTAGATTTTATTTACTTATTAATTACTGAACTCATTTTCTAAGACTTGACCAAACATGAAGCAACTACTCTTATTTAAAAAATCTCCTAAATAGCAAAACGAAAACCTCCAACCTAAAACCTCCCACAACCAACAACAAAACATTTGTCATATAATCTCTACTTGTCTTTAATCATTCAAAAATGTTCCCATTGAAGATATGAAGAAATCTCTCTTGACTTTGGGAGGAGTATTTGGCCCAAGTTATTACAGACAGATTGAATAGTCTTCAATGAGAAAAGAGGAGAGCACAAATCCAAGTGAAAGATCTGTGGACAGAATAAAATGACACAAAAGCGGCTCATTAAGACTGACTGCTTCTAGCTTTCATGCCTGTATGTCAAGTGAATGGTTAAGGTAAAAATTATTCAGTTCTGTTTTCAGTTGCTTGCCAAAATGTAGATAGTTAGTTAAAGAAACAGCTGTTGTTGCTGTAGGCAAGCTGGTCTGTAGAAATAAATTATGATTATTAAGAATAATTCTGACCTGGGTCATAGATGCAATGACTTAAGTTCCATTGTAGACAGTGATCTTTTCTTCTTGTAAAATCAAGAAGCCTCCTCAGTTTGATGAAAACCTCAGTGATGTCATTTTCATGATGAAGCCATTTAAGAGAGATATTTGTTTATAGTTTATGTGGTAGCAGGTGGGTTTTTACCTGTATCATCAATGTAGGGGGGAGTTCAAATGTTTTTCAAAGCAGAATGAAATTACAGATTGCTTCAGGGCAAATTCTGGGTGTAGTCCAGTACATTTCCAATAATATATAGCAAAACAATTTTGTTTTGACGTAATATCTTTGTAAAGTGCTGAATCAGTACTGCAGACAAAAATTATGCATTCTGAGGGGTTTTCTTATTTGATTGGGAGGGATAGGTAACAACTTGGTTGCTATGTCCAAGTTAATTGCTAGGATATCTATATCTATATCTATATCTATATCTATATCTATATCTATATCTATACACACAAACATATATACATACATATTTATATATATATATATGTCTATGTAGATATCCATATTTGAGTAGATTTGGTCAGTTTGTATAAATTTTGACACAGAGAATATTTATAATGTTTATAAATTTTAAGAAGATAGCACCACTTCAAGCTTCAATATTCATATTAGCATAGAGATATCAAGAGAATTTCTTTGTGAACTGCTAACTGAATAAATACCAATATCAGGTTTTAACACATCTTCTGTTCTGTAACAGTTTGGAAATTAATTTAAACTTAATTAATTAATTTGGAAATTAATTTCCAATTAATTTAGACTAGTTCCATCATTACCTGATTTTGTTTTATTTGTTCTTTCTTCAGAGTGATCATCAACAACCTAAGAGGTCAAGTGTTTTGGCCACAAGATATCACCCTCCTCTGTTAAGAACACTGTCTTTCAGCTTACTTGTACAATGTGCATTATATTTGGGTTGGATGGTTTCTGGTTTGATGAGAAGTGGGGCATAACTTTTAGTGTAACACATAATCCACATCTCTAATTTTAAATAAACCACTTTAAAATAAGATGTCATTAAGATCTTGCTGTGTGTAGACAGATAATGCGCAGTTCTCATCAAAGAAATATTCTCTAACAGACTGACACCTTTATCAAAGGACACAAACAAGAAGGATAAAAATATTTGATGAATATAATTGCATATCAGTTCTCAAGATTAAGCAAAAATGGTTTCATCTCGATTTGTACAAAGGAATATGAGAACAGTGATGGAGCAATAATGCATTTCAGCTTAACACTAAAAAAATATGCTGAAATGACTAGTTATTCTGGCAAAGCAGACTCACTTATCCATGGATATAATTAGAAATCACTGACTAAACTATTCAAATGTTCACAGGTGTTTCTAAACTATGGACTGGATGACTGCACAAACAACAGTCATACTTTGCAATTCTGTGACATTTCTTCTGTGCATTTAAATCTCTCTGAAGTAGTAAAAAATCTTCCCTATACATTTGAGACAGTTACAAGTTAATTCAACCTTCCTTAAGTGAAATAAAGGGAATTGTTTAACTGACAGTGCCAGCAGAAAGTGAGAAGAGCAACAGAAAAGGGCTTTACCTATATCTATATATCTGCATCTATCTATCTTTCTAACTGTTGCACCTACATCAGAATGTATCAGGAAGCGCTTCAAGATCAAGTGGAAACCAGTAATTAGCGGTGTCCCTCAAGGGTCTTTTCTGGGACCAGTACTATTTAGAATCTTCATTAATGACATAGATGGGATTGAGTGCACCCTCAACAAGTTTGAGGATAAAACCAACCTGAGTAGTGTGGTTGATTCATGGGAGGGAATGGATGCCATCCAGATCAGACTTTGAGAGTCTTGAGGATTGAGTGCCTTTGAACCTCATGAAGTTTTCTAAAGTCAAGGGCAAAATCCTACACCTGGGTCAGGACAACCAGCAATACTGACATAGATTGTGAGTCAGATGGATGGGAAGCAGTCCAGAGAAGGACTTGGGAATTCTGGTGCATGAAAAATTAATTCTAAGCCAGTCATGTGTGTTTGTAGCCCAGAAAGCCAACCATATTTTGGACTGCATCAAAAGAGGGGTGGCCAGCAGGTCGAGAGAGGTGATTTTGTCCCTCTGCTCTGGTGAGACCCCACTTGGAGTACTATGTTCAGCTCTGGGGCTATCTTCACAAGAAAGACACGAAGCCTTTAGAATGTGTCCAGAGGAGGTCCAGGTCTGGTTGAGTCGGGGGTCTGAAGTGCCTCTCCTATGAAGACAGACAGAGTTGTGGTTGTCCAGCCTGAAGAAGTATCCAGGGAGACTGTTTTGCAGTCTTTCAATATATAAAGTAGGCTTCCAGAAAAGTAAACCCACAGGGTAGTAACAGGAGAGGTACCATTGGTTAGTTGAGAACAATAGAACAGTGTCATATCTTTGTTTTCCCCCACTTTTTATAGTTTCATTCCACTAACAGCTTTCTGGAGAGGACTGCGATACTAGACAAGAGATAGTATACTGGAAGAGAGATGGATGTCAGGATGTCATATTAAAAGCATAGAGAAATACCAAGCATGTTAGACAGTCACAGGGGCAGATTTTAGTTAAACTTACAGTCTCTCAGATTAAGGCCATGATTATGATCTGACTGAGAAATTCATATCATTTGTCAGTGAAAAGGGAATTAGGACCACTGAATTCAGTGGAGTTGCTCTTGATCTACAACAATGCAATGCTAGAATAAAAGTTCTAAGTTTGCATTAGAATTTTTTTTAATTCTCAAGCCTCATTGACACAGTTTTCATGTGGGATTTCACAACATAAATGGATTAAACAGAGGCAGAAAGGAGTCTAGTTCTTCTGCACTGAAAGGGGAGTTACAGGGGCAAGCTGAAGGCAAATACATAGGGTTCCAATTAATCTACTTTGAGAAATAAAATGTTTAAGCCTCAGTTTTATTTCAATTTTTGCCACCACATAGCCTAATCAGAGGTCTATGTCACTTAACAGAAAAGGGCAGTGGTGTAGCACAATTCCTGTATCCAAATTCCAACAGGATCTCCCACCCCTGGTTAATTCCATACACTTTTTTGTATCTCAGATGCTCCATAATCAGTAGACATATTTCATGTGTCTATGTTAACCTGTAATAGCTACTGCAAAATATCTTCACTTAGCAAGTATTTCAAGTGTCTGGTTAATTGGCCACTCTCTGTATACAGAATCACTGCTATCAGAAATAACTGCAAAGCTGTTAACTATGGACATTAAAAACTGCTGCTTTGTTGTTGACTGGAAAAAAATTCAAACTATAAATTATAAATACTTCAAATTTGAAAAGTCTTAAGAAAAAACTCTAAATAATAATTAGAATTTCTTGAAAATACTTGAAAATACTTGAAAATGAAAGTAAGTAGCCATCTTAAAAAGACCTGTGATGCTCATAAAATGAAAGCTATGTATTAGGACCAATAAAAAAATCAGAATAATCTAGTAAGTTAATAAAATCATAGAATCACAGAATACACTGAGTTAGGAGGGATGCATCAGGATCATGCAGCCCAGGCTCTGGTCCTGCACAGGATACCCCAAGGGTCACACCATGTGCCTGAGAGCATTTGACCTTTGCATTTGACTTTGCGACCTAGACAGGTTTTGTGCTGTGACTACTTCCCTGGGGAGCTTGTTTCAGTGCTCAGCCACCCTCTGGGTGTAAAACCTTCTCCTGATAGCCAGCCTGAATCTCGCCTGACTCAGCTTCATTCTGTGTCCTTGACTCCTGTCACTAATCACAGGAGTGAAGAGATGGGTACCTGCCCCCCTCACTTCCCGTCATGAGGGTGTTGAAGACAGCAAGGAGATCTCCCTTCAGACTCCTGTAGGCTGTGGTCTGTCTAACACTGCCAAACACCACACACAGCTCAATTCCAAACCAGAAGAATCTAACATGAACATCCGGAAATCCATATAGAATCAAGTATAAGCTCAGTGAACAGGACTTTTTTGTAGAAGAGTTCTCAAGTGTTGTATATTTGACTAGGTAGATATGACAGAATGATATTAGCAGATTGGCCAGTGCTCCAGTCCAATTCATCTTATTAAGTTCAGCAGAACTTGCCATCCTTGGCTTGTTGCCTCAGAATACTTAATTAATCTGGCCCCTATTTGTGATTTTCGAGGGTAAGATTTCTAACTATGTCTACAAATTCATGAATATGATACCTAAATATGGGGACGGATTCTTGAATTTTCTCCTAGGCACTCTTGTGACAGTGTAAACTTGATTAAAAGAGACCCTTTGCTCCTTTATCATGATTTATCCAGAAACATATAATAGGAAGCACAAAAACAATTGGATTGACTTTTCCACTTTTTATTTTGTTTTGGATCCTTCTTATCCCTACCTGATACACAATTCTTTGAGGAGTGATTGTGTTTGATATTGATTAGAGCTCATCACAGGCAAAACTAATCTGCTTAGAAGATAACAAAGCCAGAAGAGAACCTGAGTACAAGAGGTAATCCAGGCGTGACTGATAAAGTGTGTAGAACTGAAACTGGGGCAGATGAGGGAATGATCAAAACAAGGCATTTGTATAGCTTTTGTCCCCCTCTACAAATTTTTCATACTCTATGTCAATGCCAGGACGTTTTAGGTTCTTGTGGATCTATGTTGAAGTAACTAAATGACATTAACATCTTACATTATTTTATTTTCAAATTAATGTATTATATTAATTATTAATTATTAAATAAAACAGCTTTAAAAATATTTGGTCTACACTTGTCATCAAGAGACAGTTAAAATGTATTTTCTGTTGGATAATCTATATCCAGAGAAGTTAAGCACAGTCCTTCTCTGGAATACAAGAAATCCAAAGCATGAAATCTTTTTTTGTGAGACTTGCTTTTCTTGTATCCAGAAAGGATATGAAACTCTTGCAAACAATGTAAATGCCAAAAGTTCTTATTATCATGGGGTATCCAATCTCAGTGTTGTCCATAGTGTTATCTATGGCCTGGGGAGGAAGTGAAAAGCTCTTAATCTCTCTTGCAACCATAGTACAGAAATAAAAAGTAGGAGTCCTGTGATAGGAAACCGATCATAAGTTAATATAAAGCTGTAACTCTGCAATTGCAGTGTTTACTCAGTCATGCTTGAGCCCTCTAGCAACCTGGTGGGACTACATCTTCATATTTAATTTTTTTCTTAATTCAATGAAAATGATACTGAAAATGAAGAAGGGGAAATCAAATCTGTTTCAACACAGTTTTCCTCCTAGGTGTGCTAGAGAAATGGTTCCCTATTCATGCTCCTTTTGGCTCCATAACTGTAGCATCCTGGGTTGCTTGGGGGTAACAAAGGAAAATAGAACATTTGCTTTTTTACCTTATTACATTTCACAGTTTCTGCTTTAATCAGAATCCCAAACAGGCTTCTGCCTCACACAACAGGCTGTTACCAGATTATCAAATCCACTCAGCTCCCCTTCTTTTCTATATCAGGGTAGAAGCACTTTCCTTCTACAACTTTCTTCTTTGACATTCCTAATGTATGCTTGTGGCCATCTTCAGTCCATCTAGTGTCTGTAGCATGATTCAGCACAGGAGCTGAAGCTGACTCAGACTGACAGCACTTGATTGATGATACACTGCTAAGTACATAGAAGCAGCTTGATGGAAATTACTTTAATGAGTGATTTGAATATGCCTGATGCTGGTAGACTACATAAATGTGAGATGCTGGACTCCTTGAATCAAGACAAGTTAAACAGAGTTGGTGGCTGAGGCAGTATAAGGAAAAACAGCTGATTTAGCTTGTACTGAACCATGTGCTTTTATTATTTGTAGCTGCTCCAGTAATGTTTTTACTCCACCTCTTGCATAACACAGATGAAGAGACAAATGAGAAAAAATGATCAATATATCTATATATGGATATGGAGACTGACTTCTCCACTCTCTGGTTGTCCTTTTCCAGTCTTGTTTTTAGATCTCCTATGTTCTTTATCATAATTCACCTTGAAGCCTCCAACAAGTAAAAAAGAAAACAACCAAAAAAAAACCAAAAACACACACACACACACAAAACCCCACAAAACAATACTTCCAGAAGCAATTTACCTTGTAAATAAGTTCAAATTAAAATCCCTATCCTCAAATTGGCAGCACGTTGTGAGCTAATGAACCAATACAGAGCCCCACTGTTTTGAGATAGAATAACATTCAGGCCCCAGTTTTAAATAGTTTGCCTGTGGGCAAACTGTTATAACCATATGGAGCTCCACTGACTTCACATAGGGTAAAGCTGAGAACCTAATCCTGCACAGCGTTGTCACATAATTCTGACAATCGCAACTGCCAAATCCAAGATCCGAATTCATCCCATCAAGCCTTAGGGTTCTGAGGCATTAGATTCATGAGTAGCCTCCTCTCATGCTGCAATGACTCTCCAGAGAAGACATAAGACCCGAGGTCCCCACAGATTATAGGGCAAGACAACAGCCCCACAGATCCTAAATCAAAAGCATAAATTTAAATGAAAAAAATATTGGCTCTGCTTTATTATCTTCTTCTGGGGAGCAATTATAATTTGATTTGTTTGTGTGGTGCATTTGATGAACTTTTAAATGAAAAAAATGCCTGGATTTCCAGAACATTCAGAGTAGCCACTGTGACTAGCATTATTATTTTACTGCAAAAGCTTCTCCACAACCTGTTTCTGTGAGCACAGGTGTAAAAATTTCACTGATGTTGTTCATTGTATCATCATAATTATTTTTTGCAAGTATAGAACGTGTCTTAGCCCCCTGAAATCTAAACACTATTTATGCAAGTTATTAGGGTAACATAATGGTAAAACCCACAAAATTCAAAATTTATTTTGATCTAAATAACCTGACCTAAATAGATCCTATTTCAATATAAGAAAACTGTAAATCGTCCATAACTCCTTCTTTCCTCCTTTTGACAAGACAAAAAATCCTGACGTGGTGAGAAGATTTTCACAGAAAAATGCATCATTTTCTGATTGGAAAGTATCTTTTTTGTTTAGGCAAAACTCTGCCAACAACAATAATGTTCAGGAGGGTCTTTTGTTTGTTTGTTTGAAAACAAGATGGAGAAACAAAGTGTAATTAATGTGCCCATAATGAAAGGACAGTGTAGATCAAAGTGATGGGACCAAATAACCAACTGGACGAGACACATACAAGAGTGCACTTCAACAATCCAAAAAAGAGAAAAATTGCAAAAGATTCCTTTCCTGCCCTATATAGCATGTGAAATAGTCCTCCTGGTTTAGGAAGATGTAATTTCTTTCACATAAATACATAATTGAGAGGGTGCGAATCTTTTAAGAGAGAGGGATATTGGCTAACATTATTTAATTTGATTCTTCTCTCTGAATAGCTAGCATATAAAGAGGAAAATTTATATTTTTAATAGAGAACATACATTGTTCACAATATATCTTGAGCCCAAATTTTAAAGTAATGAAAAAGTTTCAAAATGTACTATTTTGTCAGCACCCACTGTCCTACACAATAGGACAGTGCTACTTGTTATGGTAGCATAGTTTTTCATGTTAAACTGCCAGGAAACACAGTGTTGTTGGATGAGGACCAGTAGAGAGAAGCAACACCTCCAGATGGATAGACCAGGCTTTCACCTGGTTCCCAGATATCTCCTTGGGTGTCAGAGGGTGCATAGGCTCTTTCAAAAGTCGTTCATTCAAAACCCAATAAACACACTGTGAAAAATTTATACAGAATAGTCAGAGACAACCCCACAGAATGCATCAGAGGCATGTGAGCTCATAACATCGGCCTTTCACCCCTAAACTCTGGTGAGCAACAGCTAGAAGAAAAGAGACAAATCATTTATTCTGAAATCTGGGTTTGGTTTGGGTTATATACATTAATTCTTCTGAAAGCCAAACTCTTTCTGGATGCTATTGTTTGTGGTCCATATGTTCACAGTGTTATGGGGACCCAGAAGGATCTCTCAGTCTCTGTGTGGACAGTTTTCAGGAATTACAAAGATCCATGCATTAGGTCAGATTCACAACAACACAAAGACCCCTTTACAGCAGTCTTGCTACTTTAAAAATTTTTAAGGGAAATTAATATAATTAACTCAAACTTGATTGCTCTTCTTTACTGCCACAAATTTGCAAAATACACACACACACAAAAAAAAAATCTATGACTGAAATAATTCATCAAATCAATAGACAGAGAGAGTATAATGAAATCCAGACTTAAAAAGAAAAAAAATATGAGTGAGCAGTTTTAGACCAGTTAAAAGACTTTTCCTGTCCTATTTCTGTTCATATGAAATTCTGAAACAATATTCAGAATTATAAATAGAACATGATCTACACCAATCATTTGATTTTACTCTTAACTGTGTTTTTCTTTAATTTATCTATAACATATAATTAGGGATTGCTGTAAGGAAGCAATTTATCTCACAAACACATGACATTTCTAAATTTTCATGAGTTACGGTGATCAGTGAACCCCTTAAAAGAATAACTGCCTTAACCAGCTCTCTATTTCAAGGAACAGCCTTACAAATGCAGAAACCTCTGCTGCTCAGGAACTGTGGTAGCATTTGAAATGTCTGTGTCTCTGGGAACTATAAACTAATATTTCATTAGTTGTTAAAACAGGGTGAGGTCCATGCTCTCTATCGATTGCCAAATAAATTGTTGTGAGACATTGTTTTTCCCCTCTAATACATCACTTTTTCGTGTTTGCTTGTTTTCTGCCTCTGATTCAAGAACATGTACAAGGGGCTTGCTTTAACAGAGATTAATAATACTATTGTTATATATAATTTTGCTTTTTGATTTTATTTTATTTGCAATTATTTTTTACATGTATTGAAATTTGATTTTTAATGCTGCCTTTAGTCAGATCATTAATCAATTTTGACTAGATGCAACTCTCCTTGATGATAAAATCAAAGGCAAGAATTTTGGAAATACAATTGCTATGTTAACATTCATAAAAGATAATTTGTTGAATTACAAGTTAGTAATAAAAGCATGCTGAAGAATTGTGGAAACATCCCAAATTCTCACTGCATCCTGATCTTTATAACTTTTCTTCCCAGATAAAGGTGGTTCATGATACTACATCAGTCATTGCATGGTAAATGAGACGGACTTCCAAGGGTGAATGACACTCTGGGCAGTAAAAACTGGATCTGCAACTTTTTTTTCTATTCTTCAGCTCAGTTTCATTAACTATTGCAGAGATCAATCTCCTTTACCTAGTGCATTTCTAATCACATTTGTGCTAGATGAGAATTCATTAGGATCTGTAAATTGCTCAGAAAAAGCACTGAGACCTAGCCACCGCAACTTTTATATTAAGCAACTTTAAAAGGAAGTAATGCACTCTATTTCTACTGTACTTTAGATTTAGGTAACCCAAGACAGAGAAATCTGGTACAAAGAAATGGTGGTTTAATCTTTCTAAAACTCAGGGGATTGCTCACAGGGACAGGACCACATTTGATGAATTTAGCTTTCCTTTTGCTAAAGAGTTACTTACAAATAGCTCTCATTTTGAAATATATGAACAATTTATAAAAATGTAATGTGCATATTTTTGCACTGACATCCATGACAATGTGTTATATATTCTTGACTTGATGGACACAACTTTCATGGCTATGGATATAAAAGGAGGAGAAATTTAATTCATTGAGGCAAGTGCTTACTCTTGTGGAGACACATTATTGTGAAATTTTTGTTTTTAACAAGTATTCTTACAAGCAAATAAATGCTCATAAGCATAAGATATTATTTATATAAATATCTCATAAAATATTCTGAATTCCAGCCAAAAATACCCCAAATTGTATTACTTCCCACATATATCACAATATTTGTTTTATTATTTAAACTTGAACTATTTTTAAAGTATGCACTTCTGGATATACATGCATATGTATATGGATATACTTACATATGCATGTAGTTATATCTGTATTGGGTCTGGCTGAAATGGAGTTAATTTTTTCTTAAAATTTCATTGTCATGGCATTTTGCAGGAACGTTTCACTGATCAGAAAACTAATTGTGAGAAATTTCCTAAGTTTGTTTTGACTGATTAAAGCATAATTATTCCTGTCTCTGCTCTTAGGACTGGTGTGGTTTTTATTACACAGGGGATAGTCTCATATCAGAAGAGTACTTTCAAGTGGATGATGGTAGTGGGAGATTGGATTATTAGATATAGATAGGTATGTTTGCAATGTCTCAGAAAACTGGATGGTTATTTGTCTGCTGAGTGCAAAAGCAGTGAACTTCACAAGATGTTCAGAAAAGCAGCTGGGGATCATGCTCTCTGATCCTTATTGTTAGTGATAAAGAGGGGCATAGATAAAACATTCTAGAGGCTAAACTTGGACTCCAAGTGAGGACATCAACATCCTTGAGCTCCACCATAGGTTTTTGCGAAATAATTCTAGTCCCACATGTGAGGCCCAGGAGGCAGAGAGGAAGAATCAAATGTCTCAGTGAATGAATGAGATTGTGCTAGAGAGATGAGCACCCCAAAACCCCAAAAAACTCTCAAAAAATCCAACATCCATGGGGAGGAGAAGGATCTGTGCTGAAAAGCCCCCCCCAAAACCCCAAAACACCCTAAAATACAAAAAAAAAAAAAAAAAATCAGTTAAGAATATTGGGAAGGGAAACAGTATCCTACACAGGAAGAAAAACTTTCCCCTTAATCAAAGTGGAACAAGGCTGCTGGTATTGAAAGCTAAAAGATAACAGAGGAATATTTGAAATAAAACCCAGGTAGACAGCTAGGTGTTGGGGGATTTCCATGCCTGATGCTTGTTAAAATGTAACCAGGACTGCCTGACATTCAACACAGAGTTTTGAAGGAGCCCAAGTGTGAAGTTGTAGAAGCAGTAGCCAAAATGTGAAAGACATCATCACAAACTACAGCTGTGCCAAAGGACTGGCAGGTCACCAATGTAACTCACAGGTATGGACAGGGCTCTGAGGGGAATCCTAGGAACTGCAGACATATGAACCTGGCTTCTTTCCTGCGTACCCATCTGGTAGAGTCAGTAATAAAATTTAAACCCACTGAAATAATGAAAACATGGAAAAATATAGTCTGATAGGAAAGAATCAGAAAGGATTCTTTCCTGTCAGGAAAGAATCTGAAATTGGAAATCACCCCAAAACCCCTACTTTTATTTGAGGAGGTTTGAAAGAGCAAACAGATAAGAGAGATAGGATGATGACAAAATATTTGGAATTTGAAAAATTGTCTGAATGAAATTCAGTAACAAAAACAAGTTGTAACAGGAAAAACTGTTTATCTTGTTTGAAATGAGGTCAAAGAGAGAAAAGCATGTCCGCTTTCTGGGAGGAAAAGTATCACCAATGGATTCTCCATAAACCAGTGTGAGGATTAGTTTCATTCAACATTTTCATCAAAGACTTTGGAGTAGAAGCCTGCAGCGAAACCTTCAAGTTTTCAAGTGATACCAAATCCTTGATTTTAAATGTAAACAAATGTAGACTGATATATCATGGGAAAATATTTCTAAATCACATCTACTGAACTCCAAATTGGAGGTCACAACCTAGAATAGAAATGTTGAAGTCAAAGCCACTGTTTTCTAGAAATATCAGCTCACTATGCAATCAAAGAATTCCAAAAAACTTTTTGAGCACCATCACAAAGGGATGGAAAACAACATAGAAGCTGTTATCTTAGAAAATAATAGAAACATTTAGGTTGAAAAAGATCACCCACTCTAAGATCACCCACTAATCATTAACCCAGGACTGCCACAACCTCCACTAATCCATGTCCTTAAGCATCACATCTATGGGTCTTTTAATGTCTTTTAAAAATTTAATTTTAAATACCTCGAAAACTGAAAACAGTGCTTGAGGTAAGGCCTCATCACTGCTGAGAACAATCACAGTGCAGAGGGGCAATCACTTCCCTAGTCCTGATGTCAGTCCTGTTCTGATCCAGACCAGGATGCCATTGGCCCTCTTGGCCCCCTGGGCACAACTGGCTCATGTTCAGCTGCTGTTGACCAGCACCCCCAGGTCCTTTTCCACAAGCCAGGTTTACAGCCACTCTGCCCCAGCCTGTAGCACTGCCTGGGGTTGTTGTGACCAAAGGGCAGGACCCAGCACTTGGCCTTTTTCAACCTTGTACCACTGACATCAGCCCATCAATACAGACGTTCCAGGGCCCTGTGTAGAGACTTCCTGACCTCCAGCAGATCAACACCCCTGCCCAACATGATGTCATCTGTGAACTTACTGAATGTACACTCAATCACCTCATCCAAGTAACTGATAAAGATATTTAACAGACCTGGCCCTAGTACTGAGCCCTGGGGAACACCACTTGTGACTGCACACCAAAAGGATTCAATTCAATTCACCACCACTACCTTGACAGACCATGCAGGCAGTTTTTATGCAGTGAGCAGCCACCAGCCCAAACCAGGGGAGGTGCCTGACCCTCTCACTGTCCTTTACATGCCACATGATGGCACCAAAGATGATCTCCTCCTGTAAAATATCTGAGTGTATGCATCTTGGCTACTGCACAGCTGTGTTTTCTCTACATTTCAAAGACCAAGTGGAGTTACAAAGGGCACAGCAAAAGGGCAACTGCAACAATTACAGAGCTGGAACAAAAGCAATCCTGCCTTTTAAAACACCTTTTTTCAGTAAAAAGAGTAAGATGGAATGGATCCAAGATGGGTACATCCCTAGAAGGCTGACTCCTTAGTCATTTGATGAGAAGTGTTTAAGTCAAAGACATTTTTAAGACATTTAGGATTTCAAAGAAAAATTAGGGTAACTTGATTGGGAATTTAAATTTAATTCAGGACCATGGCTTTGATGCCAGAAACCTGAAAACTGAGTATTATCTCCAAAAAACTGAGTCAATTTTCAGATTCAGAAACCAAGGGCTTGAATTACTTGCCTAAACAAGAGAAAAATAAGGTCCTTGCACCGCTAACACTTCTAGAGTGTCTGATACATCTGCACAGCAACTGTGCATGTAACACCACATCCTCTGTAGCAGCAGATGGAGGCCAAAACAGAAAAATTGCTGCATTTTAGAGTTATGTACAGGAAATTAAACTGCACACACTGTATCCTACCTGCAATTAAAAAAAAAAATACACAACCCCCCCCCAAAAAAAAAAAAAACAAACTAAACAAAAACAAAACAAAATTAAACAAACAAAAAAACCCACATAAAACAGACAAAAGAAAAAGCACTTGAAAAATACAGGAGCATATAATATTAGGAGGCTAAATATTATTTCTGTGGTTTCACTCGTAATAGCAAATAGCAACTTTCTCAGTTCTTAGTGATGTGGAAATTATGATGGATTTGGGCTGAAATAGACAAATGCAAATTCTTTACTCAGCCCAAATATGTAGATTATTATCTACAGGTTCTCTTATAGCATCTAAACTTTAGACAATATCCACTTTTGCCCTTGGAATTTCTTGCTAGCCACAGGTCTAAGGCTTTACACAGTGAAGTATGATTTACCTGACAATTAGCTGACAAAAAAAAAAAAAAATAGGTAATATCTTGAGCAGCATCAAACTTATGTTAAATGTGCAGTTCACCAATTTCTACTGAAGAAATTCAAATGCAATATCTCAGTTTACTCTAGTAATATGGCTTTTAGTCAGTATGATTTCACTTTTAAATGTTACTTTGTCTCCCTCAAAAGCTAAGGCAACTAAATATGCATTAAAATTGAATTAAAAATATTGTAGTAATAACAAAATGGGATAGCTAGATAAGAAAATTATCTTGACTACCAAATAGTTGAGTTCTTATTGGAGTTTCTGTTATGCAACATCGTTCCACAAATTTTTCTTAAATGTTTGCAGAGTGCATCTGCATAATTCAGACTGAGAATTCATCTCTCTAGACAACTGAGGGGTAGGAAAAAAGAGAAAAAAAAGTATAAAGATAAGACTTTGGGACAATGCCTGAGCCTTTGTAAAATGCTGTTGATTATCTTGATCATATATTCTTTTTAAAAAAATGCACACAAAAAAATAAAGGTGGAAACCTTCATCACTGACTGAATATGATGGGGTTTGATACTATTTGTGCTGAATGTTTTGATTTTTTTTCCAATTTTCTTTTCAGTTAGACTATTCTTTGTTAAAGCAAAATAAAACAAATTGTCAACACTTAGAAAGAATCATATTGACATGAAATGTTTTTACTATGATTTTGATCTTTAATTTCATGGAATATTCAACTTTATTTCAAATTTAGAATGAAATCAAACATTGATATACTTCAGTGACAGAATCCATACCATTCTTCCCCAGTTCAAGCAGTACAGATAAGCAGATTTAAATAAGGATGTGAGGAAAGGTAAACTTATTAAAACATTGATGAAAAATATTCTCAAAAATATTTATCGAAACAGTGATAGTAAGAATACATTTAATAGTTCTCATGCATTTAATAAATTGTATTTAGTGGTCTGATGATAAGAGATCTCATAACTTTATATGGTTTTTTGATATTGTTTGGATAGCTGTATTCTATGTATATTTTAGACTTCACTTCAGTGGACTGTAACTGACTTCATTTAGGGGACTAAAAGATCTGACCAAGAATTTAGATAGCAAGTGGGATTCACCTATCAGTTCAGGATGCCTGTTACACACAAGTAATAAATTTATTTTTGCATGAATATTTAGTAGTCTTCCATCATTTTTTCTGAATGATAATGATTATTATTGCATAAGAATAGTAAAATGTTTCTTAAGTGAAACTACACACATTCAATGATAAACCCAGCCTTTTTATTCAACTCACTGTCACAAAATACTATTAAAGAAGGGAAATTGGATTTTTTTTAATTGATACATTTCTACATATTCAGACAGAGAAAGAGATGAACAGTGTTTGTATGGATGTATACTGGTCTTACCCATAGTTTTTCTTATGAAAACTAAAGATAATTTAAAATTTTTCATTTGTTTAGAAATTTATAAAGTGGCAAATTAAGAGGTAAACTTTAAATGAACATGGAGAATGAATGAATGAACTTCTGAGTAGAACACTTTGTAATTGATAGATTACCTGTCTCCTACTAAATGTCTTGATACTGACTGTGGTAGAAAAATAAAACACAGTGATTCCCATGTTACTGCAACCAATAGCACTAAACCAGAGTATTATAATTCTTGAAGAAGAGGTAAAAAAGGTCCTTAGATTAATAGGGAAAAAAATTAATTTCAACTGGGAAAAAACACCCATGAAATTTTCACAAAACTTAATGTGTTCCACCCAGATATTTCTATAACATATTTAATTTTTCTCTGCTTTTTCACTGTTATTTAATTTTGAAAACAGTTGTAATCAGTTCTACGACTAGACTAGAAGGTACAAAGCAAACTTTTCCATCTTTCTATTTTAAATATTATATTAAATATGAATGACCTGTATTTTATCAGTTTCAACTACAGTTGGACTGAAGAAAAACACAAAGGATTGCTAATTGGTACTCAGGGAACATGTGCTGATACAGGGAATGCTGAATAATTTTCCAATTTCTCTTTTCTCTTCTTTTAAATGCTTGTTTTCCGCAAATAATTGTTGAGAATTTCTGCAAACGAAGAGAAATGAGAAATTCCAAATGCATTACAGAACCCTTTTCAGGGGAGAAGGATTGTTTTTCAGTTTTGTTGTTTCTTAGACTTTTGGAACTATGATTCTTGAGTATTATTGCTTTTCACTTTGCAAATGTGTCTTTTGTGTTAACAATAGATGCACTGTAGTTTCTGAAAAGGATTCAGGGGGAAAATAGTTATTTTTACCTATTGTGTTTCTACTTAGGGGTTTTTTAAATGAACTTTGCAAGTGGAACACCATTTTTAGAAAGAAGTATTTTGTCCTCTAAAAATTTATTAAAATGTGAACTTTTTGTATTACAGGTCATTTTTGAAAAAGTAAATTATGGACACTCCTTAAGACTGTATGGCATTTAATATAAAACCAAATGTGTATGCTACCAATTAGTTGAAGTTCTTTATATGAGTGACTGTTTCTCACTTCAGAGTTTTCTAGGTGCAGAAGAGTGAATCAGACATAAATAAAGGGGACGTGTAAACCAAAGCAACAGAAAATTACAACATAGATCATATATTATATAGTTGGTTATTTGTTAACTGGAATGAAATCCCAGCTCTGAAAAAGGAAAAAGGCCACATTTAAATGGAAAAAGGGCATCTTACATAACCTAATAATAATATCCAAGGCCATTTAGAGTGATTGCATAGGCCTGCTTAATTTTGCCATTGAATAATGTATTGGAACAGCATTGCAATATTTTAATTAATTGATGAGTATGTGGTTTCCTCATCCATATTTTAGCATTAGATGACCAATCATTGTCTTCCAGTCAATTAATCAATTAATCATTCCATAATTTTTTGTTTCTCAGTGCTAATGATTTTCTACTGTAAGATGTGACTCAATGTAAAGAATTTTACATTTGTAATATTTGTATTTCAGCCATTAATCTGATGAAAATACCCAGTAAACAATTCACTGGTTTATGTAAAAATCAAGTGATACTTGAAACGAAGGAGAAAAGAATGATAGAGGAATAAAGTTTCATTAATGTTTAATACTTACTTTGGGGTTTTTTTACTTATAACTGCAAACAGTCAAACATCATGACATAGGGATTATTTAGAAAAGCTGTATTTCTGATAGAGAGAACAGTAGTTAATTCTCACTTTCCTCAATAAATTCTGTATTTCAGAAGCCTTTGACTAAAGTCTTTCTTTTATACTAAGCCACACAAATATTGGTAAAAGGATTTTTAAAATGGTTTATTGTGGTTGTCCAACAAGATACAGTGGCCTTAAATGAGAAAGCTATACAGTTATATATGTCTGAAAAGTCTGAAAAGACACTTGCCTTTACAACAGGCGAACACACAACCTGATGCAGTGATTCAGTACTGTACAGGCAGGTGTTTAAAACATGGAGAGTACGTGACAACTGATTTTTGATTCACTAAAAATATAACTAAAAAATATTACAGATTTTTTAATTTTCATAAAAAAAATACCCACATGGTTGGCTATAACCATTTTTTCCACAAAAGAAGAAAAAGCTACTACATCATTAAAAGAAGAAAACAGTTTTATTTAGGCATCAACTCTTTTCTCTCATCTCAGAAGGCTACTCAACAATAAATTTCAGTTCAATTTCTTACCCTGATTGTCTCACCGTTTTGAAACATAGATAACAAATATCCTCCTCCCAGCTAGGTCAGATAATTGCTATTCTTTCTGACAGTGGCTTTGTTATGTAGGAAAGATTACAACCATGCTGTACCAGACACTAGACCTTTCAATCTCTTTTTCCTGGTTTCCTTAAATACTTCTCTTAACTCCACTTAGAATGTCAGTGTTTTGGGGTGTTTCCTCCCACTCTGATAACTGATTCTCTAGAGGGCAACTGCCACATGAAATCAGCAGCAACTAATTTACTTAATTGTTCCCCATTATTTTCTCAGTAGTTTATTAATTAAAAAATCTCTCCTGAATCATTATGGACAAAAAAAATATCTTTTTTCCTTGGCAAACAAACTGAAAACTACTGCCTATAAATGATCCTATTTCTCAAAAATTATGTTTTCTGGTTATACTCAAATAAACTTTATCAGTCAAGCAGGCAGTAGAAGTGGCGCTGAAATAATTGTCATAGTAAATCTATTGCCATCTGTCTATTACACTAACATATAGAATGAGATCATTATGTGCCAATTTCTTTCTGAAGTTGTTCCAGCTTTCTTCCTTGTTCAAATGATCCACAAATCTTGTTTTGAATGTACATGTAAGTACTTAAGATTTACTTACATATGATTGATATTTCTGGACAAACATGCCTTGTTACTCATGGCTGAAATATTTTTCTACATTACTTGGGTGCACAGGAAGAAAGCATTTTTCCATACCTTGCTAGGTAGAGGTGACACATATGCTTCCGCTGTTACTGTCTTGATGATTCACTTTATTCCAAAGGTTAATATAATTTCTGAATGTCATTGACTCTATAGCTTGCATGAATTTATTATAAAATTACATGTCAATATATTATGCCTTTCCATTTTTCACTTTATGAAGAATTTAGTGATAACACAGATGAACTACATAGAGTACTAATTAATAGAAGGAATTATACTATACAAATTAATGGAAAATTTTTTCTTGAACCTAATTTTCATTGAAAAAACATATTGCTCAGATATCATGGAAGTGTCAGCTATTAACAGAGGACAACTCCATGAAGACCCTGAAGTGACTCACATAAAACAAATTCCAAAAAAAACCCTAAACTTTACAAGCTCTCTTGCAATTAGCTGAGTGACAGACTCTCACATTTTCCCCCTTTACTGACCACTA